>NW_020954590.1:106170262-106222165 GCF_900497805.2 Vombatus ursinus
TCTTTCTTTCTTTCTTTCTTTCTTTCTTTCTTTCTTTCTTTCTTTCTTTCTTTCTTTCTTTCTTTCTTTTTAATTTCCCTTCATGATCTACCATTCAATATTGGAGTTTGTTTCACTTATACTAGTCCCTTACTTATTCTTCACTCCCTCTTAAATCCATTACTATTCCTTCTTTCTGTCTCTAGCTATTTTCTTGTGGTTTATTGTATTTATTTTGGTGCATTTTATTTTTTAAATAAAATTTTATGGATACTTTTTTCTTTTTACATTGTAGAGTTTCTCCAATTATATCTCTTCCCATTCCCAGAGAGTTATGTCATATAACAAAGATGTTTCTTAAAGAAAAAATGAGCAAAACAAATCAATTCATTGAGAAAGTCTGAAAATGTACAATATTCCCCAGCTCTGGATCTTGTACCTCTGCAAAGGAATAGGGTGGGGTTGTCTTCCACATTTTCTTCTTTGAGTCCATGATTGTTCTTTGTAATTTGGTAATGTTTACTTTTTATTATTTGTGGTTGTTCTTTCCATTTGTATTGTTGTAATTATGGGGCAGCTAGGTGGTACAGGGGATAGCTAACTGGTCCTGGAGTCAGGAAGACTCATCTTCATGAGTTCAAATCTGGCCTCAGACACGAGTTATGTGACCCTGGGCAAATCAGTTATCCCTGTTTGCTTCAGTTTCCTCATCTATAAAATGGATTGGAGAAGGAAATGTCAAACTACTTCATTGCCTTTGCCAAGAAAATCTCAAATGGAGTCACAAAGAGTCAGACACGGGGCAGCTAGGTGGAACAGTGGATAGAGCTCTGGCCTTGAAATCAGGAGGACATGAGTTCAAATTCAGTCTCAGACACATGACACTTACCGGCTGTGTGACCCTGGGCAAGTCACTTAATCCTGATTGCCTCACCAAAAAGCAAAAAAGAGAAAAAGAGTAGACACTACTGAAACAATTGAACAATAACAACAATTTTGTCTAAGTTATCAATTCGGGTAAATCATTCCATGCTTCTTTGTATTCATCATATTCATTGTTTTTTACAGCACAGTAATATTTTATTACATTAATATATTACAATTTATTTAGCCATTCTGAACTATATGGACATCTACTTTATTTATGATTCTAGGCTTCTACAAAAAGTGCTGTTATAAATATTTGATGTCTAGAAGGACTTTTTTCTTATCAATGACCTCTTTGTGGTATATGCCTTGTAGTGGGATCTAGGTTAAAAGATATGTACATTTTAGTCACTATATTTGTGTACTTGTACATTGCTTTTCAAAATGATCATGCTGATTTACAACCCTACCTACAATATACTAATATGCCTATGCCTATTTGTTTGTTATCATTTTGTTAATTTGTTGGGTGTGAGGTGAAATCTTAGGGTTGTTTTGGTTTTTGTTTCTCTTATTATTAGTTATTTGGAGCATTCTTTCACATGGTTATGAAGAATTTGCCATTTTTCTTTTGAGAACTGTTTGTTCATATCCTGTGATTACTAATCTATCAGGAAATGGTTTTTGTTCATGTGTGTATATATGTGCATATGCACACATGTGTATATACATAAATAAGTCTGTATGTCTGTATTTGTTAGTTGTCTATATATCTTGAATACGAAACACTTGAGTTATTTGATATAAATGTTTCCTTCCATTTGACAACTTCCCTTTTTAACCTAGCAGCATTAATTTTGTTTGTGCAGAAAATTTAATTTCATGCAATCACAATTATCTATTTTCTTTTGTAATTCCTTTATTTCATTTTTTTTGGTTAAGAATACATCTTCAAGCCAAAGTTGTCAAAGGTATACAATCTGCTTCTCTTCTAATTTTTAACGGTATAATTTTTAATATTAAGGTGTAAGATGTTGGTCTAAGCCTAATTTCTGCTAGAATACTTTCTAGCTTTTCCAGCAATTTTAATCAAATCAGGAATTCTTTCCTAAGTAGTTTATATTTTCTGGTTTATCAGACACTGTCTTATTGAGTCTCATGATTTCTGCTTCTTTCTTGTGTGGTCTTTGCCATATTTCTCTCTCTCTCTTTAAAACCAGTACCAAATAGACCAGACTGTTGCCTTATAATATAATTGGAGGTCTGGGAGTGTAATTTCCTTTTTTATCCCTACCTTTTTTCATTGACTTGATATTCTGGATCTTTTGTTATTTTAAATACATTTTGTTATTATTTTATCAAGTTATATAAGGATTCCTTTGAGAGTTTGATTAATATAGCAACAAAATTGTAGATAATTTTGGTAGTATTGTCCTCTTTATTATATTGGTATGGCTCAGCCATGAATACCGAATATTCCTCTAACTATATGAATTGCTTTATTTTTTTAAGGAGAATTTTATTATTCAATCTATACAATTTTGCATGTTCTGGTAGATTTAGTACAAAATATTTAATTCATTTCATGGTTATTTTGAATGGTATTTCTCTTTCTATTGTTACAGCTTGGATTTTCATATTATTATAGACATTCTGTTAGATTTTTGTGGATTTATTTTGTAGACTACAACTTCACTACTCTTAACTATTGTCTCAATTAGCATCTCTGCTGATTCCCCAAGAATTTCTAAGTAAATCATCATATCAGCAGCAAATAGGATAGTTTTATCTCCTCTTTGCCCATCTTTACACTCTTAATCTCTGTCTCTTGTCTCATTGCTATTGCTCACGTATCTAGAACTATATCAAGTAATATCATGAGACTGGGCATCCTTTATTCTTGAATTTACTGGGAAATCTAGTGCATCTCTAGTAATATGATACTTTCTTTAAATTGTAGGTAGCTACTTTTTGTGATACTAAAAAGCTCCCTTTATCCCTATGCTTTTTAGGCTTTGCACTACAAATGAGTCTTGTGCTACATCAATGGTTTTTTTATTGTTGTTTTTGTTGTTGCATGAATCGAGATAATCCTGTGGTTTCAGATGTTTTTGTACTTAATGTAACTAATTATGTTGATTATATTCTGAATGTTGAGCCATCTTTGTCTCCTTGATATAATTCCAGCTTAGCAATAATGAATAATTTCTTGGATGAATTGCTATAGTCTGTTTGATAGGATACTATTTAAGCTTTTTAATTGTTATTCATTAATGATATTACTATATAGTTCTCATTTAATGCATTTCTACACCTTTTTCTTTTATGCATTTGTACATTTAACTCTCCTTTTTCCTGTTCAGATGAAAATGAGTGTGCGATAGCTATTTCTCTCACCTATTCCTCCTCGTTTGCATATTCTTCAATTCCTGAACCCCAGTTATGTGAGATAGTAAGTTCCCTCCCCTTCTTTCTCCTTTCTTCTCTCATATATTCCCATTCTTCTCTCTTCTAGTATTTTTTTTAAGACTACCGAGGCAGAAAAAACCCCAAACCAAAACAACTAGCAACAGGTCTTTCCTTTATCTTATTTAACTCTCTCTCTATGTACCTTATGGGGCAACTAAGTGTCTCAGTGGATAAAGTGCTGAGCCTAAAATCAGGAAGACCTGAATTCAAATTTGGCCTCAGACACTTACTTGCCTTGTGACCCTGGGCAAGTCACTTAACCCTGTTTGCCTCAGTTTCCTCATTTGTAAAAAGAGTTGGTGAAGGAAATGGCAAACCACTAAAGTGTCTTTGCCAAGAAAACCTGAAGTGGAGTCTCAAAGAGTTGGACACGACTGAACAACAAATGCTCCTTAAGAACATTAGTATTTGTACGGATATTTGTTTCTCTTCCAGATATTAGAATATAAACATGTTATGGTAGTATTGCCACTTGCAAATGCTACACTGTACTTGTTTTCCTACTTTACTCTTGACTATTGTGTTTGTATTTCAAAGCTTCTACTAAACTCTAGTATTTTCATTATAAATGCTTAAAAACCCTCTATTCCTTTAAACATTATCCCCACATAGGACAATATTCAGTTTTGGTTGTAAGCCTTTATTTTTTGCCCTCTGTAATGTTGTATTTCAAGATTCTGTCACCTCATTTCCTTTCTAGTGATAGTTGCCAGGCCTTCTGTGATTCTGTCTGTGGTTTCTTGGGACTTGAACTTTTTCTTTCTGATTGTTTTGGGTGTTATTTCTTTGATGTTGATGTTATGCATTTTGGCTCTGACATACCCAGGAGCTTTCCTTTGAGTGTTTCAGGAAGCGTTTGGTGTATTCTTTCAAGTTTCAGTTGGCCCTCTTCCTACAGATTCAGGCAGTTTTTATTTGTGATTTCTTGTAATATGGCATACAGGCTGCAGTTGGGTTAAAACCAATTAGGTGTCCATGCCAAACTTGAAACCAATATGGTGAGCCTCTGGGAGAGGGGGGCTACCAGATTTTCAGATGAAGGGAGAATCAGCCTAGATTGAAAATGGAAGAGCTCAAAGCTTCCATGCTATTCAGTGTTGGGATTGGGTTTTCAGTAAACTTCCAGCCTGTGTGAGATGGGAAGACTAGGTAGATAGAACACGATGGATAGAGTGCTGAACTTAGTTTCAGGAAGATCTTAGTTCAAATCCAGTCTCATATACTTAATAGCTATGTTCTCTAAGCTCATTTAACTTCTGTCTGCCTCAGTTTACTTATCTATAAAGTGAGGACAATGATAGCACCTACTTTTCAGGGTTGTTGTGAAGATAAAAAGCACTTCTAAAGTGTTTTGCAAACCTAAAACATGACATGCATATTAAGTATTATTATTATTAATAATAATATGTTGCTTTGTATCAGGGACTTTGCATTAGGGTCATTGAAAGTTCAATCTGCTCTCTTCCTCTATTTCAATTCCAGACTCTGCTTACTGTCCTGATGAATTGCTTATCTGAATCTATATGTACTGATGTATCAAATTAATTTGACATCCACAACTGAAACATCTGGGGGGACTCAACATTTATAAAGAATTCTTTTCTACATGGATCCTGCACAGGGCAGTCTCCATGACAGAGGTGAGCACGTTGGTCAAGCATACATCTTTTTATAGTTTTAAAATATATTTTTAACATCTTTAAAGGAAAGAGGGCCTATCACCCTAAGGCTACTTTAGAAAGATGAAAACCTTGCCAAATAGTAGAAATGGGATCGATGGATGTTCTTAGAGCACAAGATAGATGGGCAAAGACCTATAGAAATATCTTTGGAGAAAGTAGACCACTTTACTGAGCACCCACTGTGAGACTGGTTGAATGTATCTGAAAGCATTTTAAATTTAGCAAATTTAAAAATAATCATGCTTATTTTAAGCATACTTTTTGTAGATAAGGGCATTTAAGACCACATTATCTTTAACTGAAAAAAATTCTTTTTTTTTGTTATCGAAAAGCAAGAAACATACTGAGATTTTCCAATTTTTAAATCAATTGTATGTATTTAAAGATATAATCTGTTGAAGAAAATAATTTACTAAAGCTGGCCTATTCTATTCTCATATTCTCATCAAAGATGCACTAGATATGTATGTGGATGTATCATTCTCATAAAGTATTTATAAAGATGTGAAAGTAGTGATATGGATCAGATTGATGTAGTTCTGATGGCCTTTCTTGGATAGTAATATCATGTATGGGCATCTAGGTGGCACGGTGGATAGAGTGCCAGGCCTAGAGTCAGGAAGACCTGAATTAAAATCTGTCTTCAGATACTTACTAGCTGTGTGACCCTGGACAAGTCACTTAACCCTGTTTGCCTCAATTCCTCATCTGTAAAATGAGCTGGCGAAGGAAGTGGCAAACCACTCCAGTATCTTTGCCAAGAAAACCCCAAATGGCATCATGAAGAGTTGGATATGACTGTAACCACTGAACAGCAACAAATACCATGTATGATTCCTTCTCTTCCTCAACATTCCCATTCTTTTGACATCTTCCTCTGGCTGATTAGAATAAATTTATCACCATAAAATGATCCTTCACTGTTTTCAAGATTTTTACCTTCAGCATGGATTTCCAATGTGTACTTGGTCTTGCCCAGTTGTTTTTTCCTGATGCCATTTTTTTTAATGTATTATTTCTACATCCTCACATAGTACATTGGGTCCAAAGACATTAGAATTGCACTATCATTGTTGATTATAAGGATTATAGAAATACTGAAAAATCTTCTCTATTTTCCATGCATTTGTTTACCTTCTGCCACATCTCTGGGTGCTCTTGCTATGAGCTTGCTAAAGTGGGTTCCATGCTAAGCCTTCCAAACACTTGTTTTCATATATACTCTATTTCATCATTTTATGGGGGTTATAATGCTTCTAATCTTTTAACCTATTACTGGTTAGGGTTTTCCAAGTGATTTTTCAAGTTCTAAAACTTTTATCCTTGGCTTGAACTTTTTGCTTCTTATCAAGGAGAAGTGTTTGTTGGGTAAGCTGGCTGCTGGCTTCTTTTGTCCTCTTAATTGTGATGACTACTTCAATTCAACTTCTAAAGGTGATGATTGTATTCAAGGTGACTATCTCCACCCTTTGTCTAGTTCCTTTGTTTGAATAGTTTGTCACTGCATACAGCACTTTCTAATCTTTTAATTTTGTGTCAATGTTGACTTTCGTTGTAAGTAGTCAATGGACAGAGTTCACCCCAGAAAACCGAGTCTGATGTAACGCTCACTTTTTTTTGGTAGTGGCATTCTGTGCTCATTGTGCCCAATGCCTTAGTCTCTTTTTAGTGAAAGTGTTTATGAAAGGATTGAGGTTTCTTAATAGTTTACAAGCTTTTTACTTCTTTTACCTCTTAAACACCATGCTTTCCAACATATTTTTTGCCACCTTCCTCTGTTGTCCACTTTCAGATTGAAGCCATTGAGCATCAAAGCATATGTTGACTTGACTGGGAGGATTGTATCAAATTATCCATATAATGATGATGATGATGATGATGATGATGATGATGATGATAACAATAATAGCAGTCCTAATAAGAAAAATAGATAACAGCAAATTTAGAAAATCCAAACAAAATCCTGTTATAATATTAATGAAACACAGAGTTCATCACTATATGACAGATATAGAAAGATTAATAGTTCCTTGTCAATTAGTAAGAAGAAAATTTATAGATGCTCTCAGAGAATGAAATAAACAAATTAAAAACTTAGGGAAATAATACTGCAACAAATCTAACACTTCACAGAGTAAGATTAAAGAGTGATAATAAGTATATGCCACTGAATTTTGTCAAATGTAACTGAAACTGGTTTATGTGCTCATAGAGCCTATGAAATAGCTAAGATCCAAGATGGAAATAAATGGACCAAATACATTTGAGTTCCATCAAAAATATATTAAGAAAGAAGGGTCAACTATATGGCTAGATCTTATAGATTTGTTTACATAAATGAAGGCATTTATGACAGTAATTCAAGACCAGATAAGACCAGGTTTTATCACAAGAAATTACAGAAAGTTTATCCTTAGGGAATTCAGACTTGATTAATGTAGAACCTGCAAAGATATAGTAGAAACTGTGCAACATATTAATGAAGACTGAAAAAATTGAGTACCTAACAAATTCTTCACAAAATACAGCCTGGTGTCCAGAATTACCCACTGGCAGCTTTGTATCTTTTGTAAACTAACAAATGACAAATCTCTATGTTCTAATCCATACTTCAAAATATCCTTGAGAATTCGACAAATAAATTGTATTGGAACCTGAGAATCATCAGAGATAAAGCTGTTGTACAAAATCACCCAAATGTAGAATTGAGCCATAAAAATTTAAGCATTACATTTTAAACAGGTGTAGCCATACTCAATAGTTGTACTCTCCAAGCTTCTTGGAATAATAGGCTTTCAAAATTTAGACACCTAGAAAAGGAAAACTAAACCACATGGAAACAGAATAAAACATTTAGCACCCCCTTTTCCTGTCTTCTACTGGCTTTGTCCCAAATTTGCTTTCAGTAAGCCTAGAGAGGGGTGAGCAGACATCCCAATCTTTGTATTAATCTGTAAAAAGCAGTCATTTTATCCACTGACACAAGTCAAAAGAAAATCAAGTATAAATAAAAATAGTAGGAGAGCAGCTTGTACCTAGACTTTTTCTATCTGAGCTCCAGGAAACCAAGATGAAAAGAATAAGAAAGGGGTGATACTGGCTGTTTCCTTCTGAATCTCACCATTTAATCAATAGCAGTGATGAAATTTCCACAAATAACTGCAGCAGCACCCCTACTCTGGAGTGGTCTGGAGTGGTCCAGGCAAGGCAGGTCCTACGGAGCTGCAAGTGGCCAGAGAGGGTGCCTGGAGCTTAATGGAATGGCCCAGGCAAGTGCCCAAGTTCATTCCTAGAGAAATGGATTGAAAGGTGGACTTAGGGTAGCTGTGTGAACAAGCTACTTATGTCAGCTTTGAGTCTCATTTTCCTCATTGGTAAAAGGAGATGACAGTATTACAGGGTTCTTGTGAAGACCAAATGAGGTAATATATCTAAAGCACTATGCAAACCAACTAATTTTGGTTATTATTATTATTCCTATCACTATTATTATTTTTAATGTTCTTATTATTTGTGGTATTCCAACTATCTGAAAGATTAAGCAATTAAGCAAAGATTAATTGCTCATAGCAATTGAGCAGCAAGTAGCAGCTGCTGCCCATGACCCAAATCAAGGCATCGGCCCATTTCCTGAAGCTGTCTTTTGGCAACCATGAAAGGTTGCAGGCCTCTGCTCTGGTGTTTCCTAAACTGTTCTTTATACTCTTACTATCGTACAATGAGCTGATAGAAGGAACGCCAGCCCAGGGAAGGCAGGGTTCTGTCTTAGTATCTTCAGCATCTTGCATAGTGCCTGTCAAATAGTAATCACTTAATAAATGGTTTGTGGAATGAATGAATGAAGGAATGAATAAAAGGAAGGAAGAGCAGGAGAACCAGCTTGTGTTACAGTCATGCAACTCTATGCAGTTGATTACCTGGGTGACTTCGGGTAATGGTTTTAGATTATGCTTTTGTGTACCTTAAAACTAAAGTTATATTATAGAACACCATCCTTTAGAAAGGAATTATGTTATGGATTATGAAAATTTGTTTGTTGCAACATGTTAGGACTTTGATTTCATATAATAAAGTATATTCCTAAATTTTTAAAACAGTTGACAAGCATGATAGGAAATATACACTTTGAGATGTAAGGATGAAAACTAATATTTGTCCCATTTTTAGCAGGACTAAACAGTATCCTGATTGTTCAGGTGAAATGTGGTTTTGCAGTTGGGAATAAGTAGAAATTTACCCTGAAAAAAAATCTTTTTTTTTTTTTTTCAACTTTTACTTCATGAGACTGGATCCTTTCCCCCAATATGGTATGTGATTACTCCCATCAGGGGTCCAACGGCAGCAGAATGCACTATTTACTGTATGAATTATTTGAACTATCTGAACTATTTGCTTTTTCTTTGGCCTTGAGGATTTTGTCCTTGACATCCAGGCAACCTATCTATCAAGCAAAATAAATATTGGGGGGTATGCCTGTTGAACCCCCCTGGCAGGAACACTTTATGACTTTTCTCCCAAGGGTGAGAAGAGACTGGAAACTATTGCCCCTCTCTACAAGAGGAGATATAATGTACAGTAAAGTACCCAGGATCCAGAATCAGAAGAAATGGGTTAGAATTCTGGCTCTGTTACTTTGCCAAGTTGCTTAATCTCTCCAGGAGTTAGTTTTCTCAGCTGGAAAAATGAGAGTTGGACCAGATAATTCTTACCATCTTTTCTTTCTCTAAATCTTAGTTTTCATTCACCATTCTTTTGTTTCGAGAAGGGGGGAGAGGATTTTTTTTCTTCTTCTTCAGATAACACTTAGCCAGCTTACTAATGTAAAAAGGAAAAGTTTAAGAGAAACTTGAAGTCCAAAATTAAATCTATTATTTGACTTGAGGAGGGAGAACAGCGCAATATAGTGTATAGCACACATTTGTACTGATGTCACCTGCATTTATCTTAAAATGTAAGAACAGTGGCAAGTCTTGAGGCAATTTTTCTTTTGGTCAGGAGGTTGTAACCCGGCTGGAAGCATTGGGGAAAGTAAAACTGTAACTGAATTAAAGGTAATGGGCTAAATTGCACTCTTGGAAGCTACATGCAGCCCCAGACTTTAGGCAAGTCAATTCTTTTCAATTTGAAGTAACTTTCTTCCACTCAGGATTGCATAATGAATCAGACCAACTCAAATCACTCACTAAATAATGATTGGCATTTGGTAAAATATACATTTACAAGTTTCAGACTTCAAGCTTGATTTTTCTTTTGAAATGCATTTATTGTAAGATTTGAAGTGTATTCAGGGTGTCACATCTGATAAAATGGGATCAAGAAATTGAGCTATTAGATCAACTCCTACCTAGGTTTCACCAGAAAGAACATACCTGTCTCATTTGTTAGAAATTAATCACTGCCACCAAGTATTTCATTGAGGGTGAACGCTCACATATATTAAAAAAAAAGAGACTAGTTGAGTCCCTGAGTTTGTTCTCTTTTCTATTTGAATTTGATGGATTCCAGGGTTGATTGGTTTGCTTGGCTTATCCTTGTTCTTAGGAATTCTAGGACTCTGCCTCAGATCTGTGTACTGTTAGCAATGGGTGCAGCATAGAAGGACACAGTGCGGGGCACACAATGGGGATATGCACTAGAACCTATGCATGTACTCAGACCAGAGAAGACAAAGCAGGTGAACAAGGACTGCACTGTGAGTGTAAGTGTTGTGTGATTGTCAAACCAATCTCTCCTTGATGAATTTCACAAAGTATGGCTCAGCTTGAGAGGTCAATTGGAAAGTTATTCTCTCAGACATACTCTCTTTCTCCAAGAAGGTCTGTTCCCTTGGGCCTTGTTATTAAGATCCATCTCTTCCCCAGTGGATGGGGATTCAAAACATATAAGACTTTTAATTTTTATTTTTCTCAATTAGTCTTACATTTGTGCTTAGCTATCTACATTCTCAGAAACAATTATATGCAATTATAAGAAGGCTAACAAAAGGGGGCAGCTAGGTGGCACGGTGGATAGAGGTCCAGCCTTGGAGTCAAAAGGACCTGAGTTCAAATATGACTTCAGACACATGACACTTACTAGCTGTGTGACTCTGGGCAAGTCACTTAACCCCAATTGCCTCACTAAAAAAGGAAAAAAAAAATATAAAATAAAAAAGGCTAACAAAGGCTAAAGCACAGTAAGAGATATAAAAACCTATACCAAAACAACATTAAGATTACATATTAAAAGAGCTTGCTGTGTGAAGAACACTGTGCTAGACATTGAAGGAGCCACAAACATTAGATAAGGAACGTTCACTTTTTTTTTTCCAGCAAAGTATGTGGCCAGTTTTCTCAAATTGTGCTTGTGGATAATATGGAGATGGGGCTAAATGATAGTAAGTTTAAGAGAATATGGAAATGTTAAATGCCTAGAACCAAAATTAATGGGTGGGTAAAAGTCAATTTGAAAGGAAATACCTAGAAAAGTTTGTGGGATCTATTCTTGACATTGTATTTGTTCAACATTTTAAATCAGTGGCTTGATTGAAAGCATAGATAGTATGCCTATTAAATTTAGAGAAGACCTGATATTTGGAGGAACAGCTAATAGTCTGGACAAGAATCTGGATCCAAAAATTTAGACAAGCTAGCATAAGGGTCAGTTTGGATGAAGTTAAATCTATAGTTACGAATGTAAATTGTGATACTTGGATGCCAAACATCAACTTCACAAATATAAGAGAGTGGAGGCATGGCTAAACTACAGGTCCTGTGAAAAAGATCTGAAAGTTTTAGTAGATTGTAAACTCAGTATGAGTAAATAGTCTGAGATGGGAACAAAGAAAACTTAAGCAATCTTGGGATTCATTGAGAAACATCATGACCAGAATGAGAGAGATATTATTCCGTACTCTTCCTTAGTCAGCTCACATTTAGCTACCACATTCCATGTTGGAAACAATATTTTAGGAAAGAAATAGACAAATTAGACCTTGTCCAGAAGAAGGTAACCAGTATTGTGGAAGTCAGTCAGTCAATCAATACACATTTATTAAGCTCTTACTATGTACTAGGCATGGTGCTAAGCTCTGGGGATGTTAAGAAAGGTAAAAGGCAATCCCTGCTCTCAAGGAGTTCAGGGTCTAGGGGGGAAGACAGCATCCAAACTATATATACATATATATATATATACACACACACATACACACACACGTATATACACATACATGTATGTATATATAAACATACACATGTATATACGTATATGTATGTATATATGCACATATATATATACGCACACAGGATAAATCAGAAATAATCAGCAGAATAAAGGCACTAGAATTAAGAGGGATTGGGAAAGATTTTTTGTAGAAGGTAAGATTTTAACTGGGATTTGAAGGAAGCCAGGGAAGCCAGGAGGAGTAATGAGGAAAGAGAGCATTCCAGGCATGGAGGATCTTCAGTGAAAATGCCTGGAGTCAGGAAATGGAGTGTCTTGTTTGAGGAACAGTAAGGAAACCAGTGTCAGTGAATCACAGAGGACACGGCAAGGAGGGGAGGTTAGTGTGTAAGGTGTAAGAAGACAGGAGATAAAGGGCAGGAAATGAAGGGCTTTTTGTTCCAAACAGAGGATTTTATATTTGATCCTAGAGATGATAGGAGCCCCTGGAGTTTATTGAATGGCAAGGTCAGATGTGAGCTATAGGAAGATGACTTTGACAGCTGAGGGAAGAATGGACTAAAATGGGGATTTATGGCAGGCAGACCAACCATCAGGACATTGCAATCATCCAGGTATGAGGTGATAAAGGCCTGTACTAAGGTGGTGGCAGTATCATAAGAGAGAAGAGGGTATACATAAGAGATGTTTTGAAGGTAAAATCAATAGACCTTGGCAACAGATTGAATATGGCAGGAGGCAGGGTGGAGAGTGAGATATGACAAGGGGGACAAGTAGTATATGAGTATAGTGTGAAGTTGAACTGTTTCATCAAGTGGTTAAGATGAGGAAAGGAGGAGGGTGTGACTACTTTGAGGGTGAGAGCCAGGGAGACAATTAAGAGTGGAGAGATTGGAGGTCACTCTGTGGATGAAGAAAAGGGTTTGATGTTGGGAGGCAGAGGGAGAGGTAGAAAGCTAATACATTGTGGTCAGATAAGAGAATTTCAGAGTTCATGAATATGGATGGAGTACATTTGTGGATGATGGTCAGATGAAGGATATTTCCATCTTTGCATGTCGCTGAGGTGGACTGGAGGAGTCGGTTATGAGAAATAAGGAAGTGCAGGAACTGGGAGGTAAGAGTGTTTGTTGTTGTTCAGTCATTTCAGTTGTGTTTGACTCTTCAAGAGCCCATTCAGGTTTTCTTGGCAAAGATACTGGAGTAGTCTGCCGTTTCCTTCTCCAGCTCATTTTACAGATGGGGAAACTGAGGCAAACAGGATTGACTTGTCCAGGGTCACACAGCTAGTGTTTGAGGCCAAATTTGAACTCAGGAAGGTTGAGTTTTCCTGACTCCAGGCTTAGCACTCTATCCATTGTACCACTTAGCTAGGTATGTTGAAGTCCCCTAGTTTGAGGGCAGATCTGGGGAGGAGAGAAAGGAATGAGGACTGAAGATATTTAACCTAGAGAAGAGGTAACAGAACAGTTATCTTCCCAGCTATGTAGCTAGGTGATACAGTCAGGAAATCTTGAGTTCAGATTCACCCTTAGACACTTATTAGCTATGTGTCTCTGGGTGAGTCACTTAATCTCTGTTTGCCTCAGTTTCCTCAACTCTTAAATGAGGATAATAATAACACCTATCTCTTAATTTTAAAAAGTCTCTGGGTTGCTGTGAGGATCAAATAAGGTGATGTTTGGAAAATACTTAGCATAGTATTTAACACATAGTAGTGTTTAATAAATACTTGTTCCCTTCTCCCTATCTGGAGGTCTATCATGTAGAAAACGGATTAGACTTCCCCTTCTTAGACCGGAAGGCTAAGAACAATGAATGGAAGTCGAAATTTACTAATAATTAGAGTTCTCCCAAAGTGGAATGGGTTACCTTTGGAGTTATTTCTTTCTTATTGGAGATATTTAAACAAAAACTGTTTGACCACTTGTGGGGGATATTGTAGAAGAGATTCTTGGCTTGTCATTGGTTGAGCTACAGTGGCTGAAGACACTGATTCCCTTGGTAAAGCCCAGGCATGCTCAGTTCTTCCTCTGCCATCCATGCTTCCTCTACCTCTCCTTCCCTCTGCCTGACTCTTTTCACAGACAGCATTCAAGATGGGGGCATGTGTGTTATGTTGTATTTCATTAGTAACTTCCCTAAAAGAGCAGGGAAAGGATCCCATGTGAATGTGGAGCTATTTAAGACATAAATTGCAAGTCTATTCTTATAAATTAGCTGTTTCTTACTAGGAAGTGACCCCCATGATAGATATTTCTGCCCCTTACCCAAAGAAAGGAATTAGAGTTAGAAGCAAGAGTAGAGGTCAAAAGATAGGGAGTCATCCTCAGCCAGCCCAGTGGACGGAGACTGGTATGATCTAGTAAACACTGGCCCTTCCTCCTTGATGACTGAGAGGATAAGTGAGGAGAGCTATATGTTAGTCAACTTTGATCTTCACAGGGACACCTTAAAGAATTACAAAGCAACGTGCTCTCTGAGATCTGAGGGCAAAAATTCTTATTGTTGGGGAGGGGGCACAAGAAAATTAATCCTGCCATCAGCAAGCATTTGTTAAGCATCTATTATGTGCTGCACACTGTGCTAGGTTGTTGTTGTTCTGTTATTTCAGTCATGTCCAACTCTTTGTGACCCATTTGGGATTTTCTTGGTAAAAATACTGGGGTGATTTGCCATTTCCTTCTCTAGTTCATTTTACAGATGAGGAAACTGAGGCAAACAGGGTTAAGTGATTTGCCCAGGGTCACACAGCTAGTAAGTGTCAGAGGCCAGCTTTGAATTGAGGCCTTCCTGACTCCAGGTCTGGCCCCTTATCTACTGTACCTAGGTCTTAGAGATAAAAATAAAAATAAATAAATACAGTTTTTACTCCCAAGGACCTTATGGTCTAGATAGGGAGACAACATATGCATATATAGTTATATGTAAGGAAAAAACACAAGGGAGTTTTGAAGAGAAGTCTTCAGCAACTGTGATGGGATGAGGGAAATCCTCATTTAGAACAGGTTTCCTAAACTGAGTTCTGGAGGAGACCAGGGATTCTAAGAGACAGATGTAAGAAGAGAGTGCGTTCCAGCCTTGGGGAATAGTCATTGCAAAGGCACAGAGGTGGGAGGTTTTCTGAGTAACTCATAGTGATGAAATTAAATAGAGGTAAGGCTGAGAATGATTAGGAATCAAAAGAGTAGCATAAACAGGAGGTACTATGAGTATTTGAAGGAGGGAGAATATAGTGCAACTTGTGGTACAGTAACTTAAAAGTTTTCATAGAGAAGACAAGATTAGAACTGCCACCTGAAGAATTAGTAGAAAAAAATTCTAAATTACTGGTGTAGTTCAGCATTGCTTCAGCATACGCATACCTTAAGGCTATATCTTGCTTTTCTCAAACCATCTTTCTTTCCTAGAATCTTGTTTGTTTTGTTTCTATTTCTTTTATGCACATGTTATAATCTATTTTACATTATAGTTATTACATATGTGCTGTCTTCTCACTAAATATAAAGATTACATTTTAGATGCTCCATGTGAGCAAGAAGAACATCTTATTCATTTTTATCCCTTCTCTGCAATTTGTAGGCTCTTAATAAATGTTTGTTGAATCACTGAATTATCAAATCAGGTTTGTGTTGAAGGGGTGTTCTGTTTTTAAGTTCCAATCCTACATTATCCATTTTACAGAGGCTGTAAATAAGAAATGTTTACTAAGCTGGTGAAGGAAGTGCATTTTGTTTATTCCCTAGTGCTTCTACTGTCTCTCGATAGCATCTGTCATGTGTGGCTTTTTCACATCAACCATGTACTATTTATTTTTTCCCCCCGTTACTGAAATTATGTAACCAGTCAGAATGAACTCCCATTTGTATATCCATCTGTTTTCTCCTTGGTCTCCAGAAAACTGGCTGCTTATGGATAGCTGTGAGACTTATAACCACAGAGTATTTAAAACAGGTACAATAATTACTTTGTGTAGGCATGAGGGAAGAATTGTGTGTATAGGAAAAATCTTAAAATAGCTCTGAAAATTAGGAGAATTAATTTCATTAAGTTTAGAATAGTTTCCTTTGTACTTTGCAAAAGACTTAGTTTTTAATAATAACCGACACATATATAGCTTCTTAAGACTTACAAAGGACTCTAAATATATTATATAATCCTAGCCCCCAAACAACAGTTGATGAAACTGAGGCTTAGCAAGGTTGAGAGACTTGTGCATGGTCACACACAGTATCAGAGGTAGGATATGAACCCAAGTCTTTTTGACTCGAAGTCTAGCACTCTTTTCACTGTACCATGCTATTTTTCAAGGGAAAAATCTTGTGAGGCACTACTTGGTAAGTTGGCCCTTAAGAATGGCTCAGAAAAAAATAGAATCAATAGAATAATTAAAATTATGTAAATAATATAATATAAATAAAAATATATAAATATAAAAAATAAAACAAATATTTTTATAAAATTTATATTATTATATATAATAATATAATATAATAATAAAAATAAAAAATAAATATAATAAATATAAAAAATAATATAAGTAAAAAAATAAAAAAATATTCATCTGTAGGTCAGTAATGGATCAGATATGAATTCTATAGCATGTATAGAATGGCTTTTTTTGGTAAATAACAGGAAATGTAAAATAAACGGGTTTTTGGCATGATGAGATTTAGTACAAAAGCTTAATACAAATTTATCATCATTGTACTAAATAAATTTTATTTAAGTGTTTACAGTTTCCCTCTACAGTGTCTGCCATCTGTGGTCTTTTCCTATTGTATACCATATGTTTCCTATATTGCTGATTATTTGAAATAGCACCTTAGAGATTGAAGCAGGGGAAGGGGAGAAGGAAAAAGTGAAACAGTTATACTGACAAATGAGAGAAGGGATGACTGGCACCCTGAAAGATCAAGGAAGAGAAAGAAAAATGATCAAAAGCAGATATGAGAACTCCCAAAACATAGCAATCTGAGGCCATTTGATATAGTGGCAAAAATCCTTATATACCTCAATAACCCCTCAGGATATCATTAACTCTACCGTGAAGGACATTAAGAAGAGATTATGCGACATTCATTATACTATTTTAAAAGGCAGAGAAGCCTGTAAAACCTGTTGAAAAGATATCTATCAAAATGGTTAAACTTAAAAAAAAAAGTCTTGACACAATACTGTGTGCCCATTACTATAAATGGACTTTGCTTTCTTTTAAAAATCAACTTTATTATGTTATTGCCTCTACAAGTTGAGCCTTTTATCCTTCACTTGAGAAGTTCTTGATACATGAAATCATTACTTCATGAGTACGCCTCTGTGGCTACAGACTCCATTTTCACAACGAATAATCAATACACAGAGTAGCTCTGGTGATTTCTTCTTGACATTCAACTTAATTTGCCTCATTCACTAATATCCCCAGCAAATGTACTTATTCCTTTTTTCATAAACAACATATTAATTTATAAATTAGCATTATATTTATATATCACTGTATCATTATAATGCCAATTTGTAAATTATACTTTATCAATTATTATTTATAAATTATCATTATAATGTGAGATGCACCATCCTATTAACTGAGGTAATAAAGTTCCTTACTTTAAAAAGATATTTATTTTCTTAATTTAATAATTTCCCTCATTTGTATTATTCTTAAAAAACTTTTCAGAATACTTTAACATTTAAAATTATATTAGCAATAATAACAAGCTTGAGAGATGCCTTGGTGGCCAAAAATGTAAAAGGTCCCAGAGAGAGTGCTGAATAAATTTGTTTTGGGAAATTTATGGATAGACATGTAGAGGACACATAAAATGAGAAGGTATGGATGGCTTGTGAACCTTTCCTTATGATCATTTGAATCTCTTGATCACTGTTTTGGTGACCTACAATTTAAAAAATCTTCAAAGATTATTTCATTCTATTATTGACAGCCATATAATAGCACAAAGATGATATTGATTTTAAGAAGATGGGTCTTTGTTTCTAGGAGAAGCTTGGCAATATTAAAGGCAATTTTTCAAAACTTCACCTCCTCATCCTGTTTGATTCTTAGCCTAATTCATTGTTCATATCCAGGTCCTGCCCTAAGCATATGTACCTATTAACCAACTCTTTTGGGTTATATCCAGCTGAATATCATAGTCTGGACATTATGTATTCTCTATTCACTTTTTTTTTTCTATTTGGATAGTAAGAAGAACCCTTCTGAATGATTATGGATTTCATTTAGGAGGCTCTACAGCGTTCTGCAACTTGATTAAGCCAGGATATTAACCACAAACTGGAACATCTATAGGACATCACCATCTATAAGAAATCCCTCTTCTAATTGGACTCTATGGTGTGTATCCTCCATGAATGGCAACCACTTTTGATGAGCAGTTATTTCCCATATGTATGACTGGTTGATATTAATAATTAGTAGACCATTGAACAACATATTATTTCTAGTGTGGCATTTTCAAGGAATCTTACATGATTTTGATACAGGCATGGAGGGTACCTTGTCAAGTACATCTAAGGGGATGTTCTGTTCTATCCAACCAAATGGTTTTTCATAGTCAACAAAGAATGAGTGCAGTGGGATCTTGTATTCCTTTCACTTTCTAATCAAAATATAGTCTCTTGTTATTGTTGGGCAGCTACGAGGCTCAGTAACTAGAGTGCTGGGTCTGAAGGCAAGAAGACTCATCTTCCTGAGTTCAAATCTGAACTCAAACACTTATTAGCTGTGTGACCCTGGACAAGTCCCTGTTTGCCTCAGTTTCCTCATCTGTCAAATGAGCTGGAGAAAGAAATGGCAAACCACTACAGTATCTTTGTAAGAAAACCCCAAATGGAGTCATGAAAAGTCAGACACAATTGAAAACACAACAACAATATATGAGGCACTGTTCTATGTGCTGGTAATACAAACAAAATGAAACAATCCATGCCCTAACAGGCTTACATTCAATTGGGGAGAAATAATGTACACACAGTTAAGTAAATATGAAGTAATTTTTAGGGGCAAGACACTAATTAGTGTGTAATGGTGGTGGTGTAGTAGTAGAAGTTAGAGCTCATGCAGAAACTGCCACCTGAATTGGGCCTTTCAGGAAGCTAAGGATTGTGCAAGGCAGAGTGAAGATGGGGTACATTCCGGGTATGGAGTCCATGTAGAGATAGGGAGATGGAAGATGAAATGTTTAACGTTGGCTATTCTGGAACTTCAACCTGAAAATTTTGATAAGAAACTTTTTGGCTTAATTTTGGCTTAACTTTTGGCTTAACTTTCTTACAGCCATTTACTTAAGATGAGCTGGTCCAGAGTTTACGGTTAGTTTGCAAATACCAGGTATATCTCCAGGGTTTGCTAGCTAGTTTCCAGTTTTAGCTTGATATAGATCTCCCCCTTCTGATTTCTGTTCTTTGATGTATAAATCATCACCTTCCCCTTCTGCCTTCTGTAAGGTTCCATTATGCCTGTTCTGCCTGTAGAACTAAAACCCACGTAATATTGCTGAAACTGCTGTTCAGGACTCACTGTTTCTTGTATACAGCAAATCTATGCTCTGAGCATATAATAAACCAGTTTTTCCAGATCTCTGTGTGTTGATAGTTATGATCAGCAGTAGTACCTGTCAGATAATCCTTGGGCAATTTCTGTCACAAAACACAGGCTTGAGCTAGGTTGTGAAAAGTGTTGTATATGAAACTATGAATCTTTATTATGTATTGCTTGTTTTTCCTTGGAATTACACAATAAATCGAACATATAATTTTCAAAACTATTCTGCTTGTTTGTGTTTCCTTCTGGCCTTCTTTATGTTCTCTTGTATTTGTGAAAAACAAATCTCTTTTCGTTCCTTTCCTTTTTGGTGGCCTAATCCTCTCCTTCTGGTAATTTGTCCTTCCTATCCTCCAACTTGAAAAGAAAAAATTGCAACAAATATGAATAGTAAGGCCAAAAAAAATCTCCACATTGGCTCTGTGAGAAAATATATGTCTGACTCTATATTTTGGTTCCTTCTTCTCTCTGTCAGGAGGTGGCAGCTGACTTCATCATCGATCCTTTAGAATTGTAGGGTTGGTTGTTGCACTGAACAGAGTTCTCAAGTCTTTCAAAGATATATTTCTTAATAATGCTGTCGTCATTATATAAACTGTTCTGATTCTGCTCACTTCACTCTGCATCAATTCATATAAATTTTCTTGGATTTTTCCAAACTCTGTTTAGTCTTCTCTTGTGGCACAATAATATTCCATGACATTCATTGTCTCTAACTTGTTCAGTTATTTCCCATTTGATGAGCATCTATCTTAGTTTCCAGTCCTTTGCAAGAACAAAAAAGAGCTAATATCTCTATCTGTATTAGTATCTATATCCACATAGGTATTTGTACAGATGGACAGCTAGGTGGTGCAGTGGTTAGATGGCTGGGCTTGGAGTCAGGGAGACTCATCTTCCTGAGTTCAAATCTGGTCTCAGACACTTACTAGCTGTATGACCCTGGGCAAGTCACTCAATTCATATATGCTCCTCATCTATAAAATGAGCTGGAAAAGGAAATGGCAAAGCACTCCAGTATCTTTGCCAAGAAAACCTCATATGGGGTCATAAAGAGTCAGAAATGACTGAAATGACTGAACAATTTGTACTAATGGATCCTTTTCTTTTTTCTTTGAATTTTTTTTAAGGGGCAGATGGGTCTACTAGTAGTATAGCTAAGTCAAAGGATATGCTAAATTTAGTGTTTTTTTGGGGGTATAGTTCTAAATTGCTTTCCAGAATAATTGGACCAATTTATAACCCCACCAACAGTTCACTAGTATGTCTGTTTTCACCTCAACCCTTCCAACCTTTACCATTTTCCCTTTTTGTCATCTTTGACAATCTATGAAGGTGTGAGGTGGAACCTCAGAGTTTTTTAAATGTGCATTTCTCTAATAATTAGTGATTTGGAGTATTTTCTTAAGTTTCTTGCCTTAAGAGCTAGCTGTTCATTTCCTTTGACCATTCATCTATTGGGAAATGCTGTGACATTTCCACAAGCATCGCAAACTAAAAGTTTCTCTTTCTTAGACATTTCCAATTCAGCATGTTCAAAATGGAACTCAATATCTACCTTCCCTCCTCCAAAATAAAGTCCCCCCCCGGGCATTTCCCTATTGCTATTGAGGGCATCACTCTTTCTCCCAGGCACCAAGACTTACAGCCTCAGAGTCATCTTGACCCCACCCTCTGCTTTACACTCCATATCTAATCAATTGTAAAATCTTGTCAATTCTATCTCTATATCATTTCTTTCTTTTCTCTCTTCTCCATTCATACCATAATCACCCTAGTTCAAGACATTACATTTCACCTAGAGGTGTGCTGGTAAAATTTTGACAATATAAAAATACCAAAGGCATACTTTTAAGCTGAATCTTCATCATTAACATTTTCTTCATCACTCTCTTGTCTAGACAAGCAAAAATGATAAATTAAGCCATCTCTTATAGTATTTGTTGATTTCTGGGGTGTCAGTTCTCACAATGAAAATTTAACAATTGACTCTCAACCATTGTCACCTGAACTATTGTAATAATCTCTTAATTGTCTCTGGAACTCTAATCTTTACCACCTCCAATACATCATCCATTTGGCTGCAAACTCTTGAACAGTAGCTCTGACTATGTCACTTTTCTCTCAAAAGGCTTTAACAGCTCCCTATCACTCCTAGAATAAAGCTCTTCACATCTATCTGCCCAGAGTGATTCCACATTACTCATTCTCATTTGTTCTATGTTTGAACTAACCCAGACTACTTGCTGTTTTCAGTACCTTGATCCCCACGGACTGACTTTGTGTCCTTGCACAGACTCAGCTCGAGCACCATCTCCTACGGAAGATCTTTCTTGTTTCCTGAAGTTGTTCTTTCTGTATATAATTTTAATTTGCTCATCTGTGTACAGATTGTTTTCCCTCATCAGAATAATGTTCCGAGAGGACAAAGTCTATTCATTTTGGTGTTTGTATCCCTAAAGCCTAGCTTGCCTTATATGAACTGGTGCTTAATGAATGCCTGTGAATTGGGTTGATCTGAATTTTCATTCTACTAATTTGATTTTAATTTTGATCTTCTAGAAAGTCAATGGTTGACTGTGTCCCTAGCTCCATTTTACCCTTAAGCCTTGTGGTTTTTAATTTCAAGATTTTGTATAGCACAATGATTTTTAGAAATGAATATTTTAGTTATAGCAGAACCGAAGGTACTGACCTTGGAGTCAAGAAGACTTGAGTTTGAATCATGCTTGAAATATTTGCTAGCTGTATGACCCTTATCACTATCTCAGTCTCAGTTTCCCCATCTGTAAAATGGAGATATTAATAAGCATTTTTTCATAGATTTGTTGTGATGACCAAGTGAGGTTCTGTGGGTGTATGCATATATATTTTCACATAAATAGGTATCACAATAAGAGTTAGCTTTATATAGTGCTTTATACTTCTCAAAGTACATTTATATATATATGTATACAAAGTGAATATATATATGTATATGTACTTGGCAAACCATAAAGTTCTATGTGAAATTAACTCTTATTGTTAGGTTCTACTAGTTTGAATAATTTTATATTTTCTAAAAAATTCTCCATTTCTAAAAATTTCAGTTTTAGTACTTGATATTCTTCACGAAGTAGCTTTTGTATCTTCAGATCACTGAAGTTCTTCTCTCATATCTCATCACGTCACGTACATGGCATGGAGGTTTGCAAATATCTTTTTTTGTTGTTGTTGTTGTTGTCTAGAACTATTATTTCACTGGCTCACTGCACCCTTGGTAAAGAAACTCTCTCCACCAGTGTAGAAACATATACCTGTTCTGCAACTTTTAGAGAGTTGCTTGGGACACAGATATTAAATGACTTTACCAGGGTCCCACAGACAGTATGTATCCAAGGGTGTGACTCAAACCCCTGGTTTCCTGACTCTGAGTCAGGCTTTTTATCTATTATAACACACTGCCTCTCTGTGATCATGGGGCTTTGAAGGTTAAGCTTGGAAGATTCATCCACGATTGAAACATCTCATTGGCTCCCACAGTTTCAGTTACCATCTTTTGCAGATGATTCCCAGATAACAATGATACTACTACTACTACTACTATTACAACTATTAACACTTGCTAACCTTTACATAGCGTTTTAAGGTTTGCCAAGTACTTTACAGTAATTATCTCATTTGATCTTTAAAACAACACTGGGAGGTAGGTGCTATTATTATTCCCATTTTACAGAGGAGGAAACAGGCTAATAGAAGTTAAATGACTTGCCCAAAGACTAGTAAGTGTCTGAAGCCAGATTTAAACTCAGATTTTTCTGACTCCAGGTCCAGCACTGTATCCCCTGTGTCATCTAACTGCCTTTAGATCTATATTTCCAGACATATGCTTTCTCTTGAGCTACACTATCAACTGCCTTTTGGGCATTTTTAGGCATTTGACGGGCAAGTCAAACTTTACATGTTAGAAACAGAGCTCATTATCTTTTCCCCAGACCCTCCTTTATTCCAAACTTCTTTATTACTTTTAAAAGGGCACCATCTTCCTCCAAGTCATCCAGGCTCAAAAGCTCTGTGTCATCCACATCTTCTCACTTTTATTCATCCCATACATATAATCCCTTGCCAAATCTTGCCCTTAAACCTTCACAACATCTAGTGTATGTCTCCTTCTCTCCACTCATAAAACCACTACTTTAGTTCTGGCCCTGATCGCCTCTCACTTGCACTATAGCAACAACAACCTAATTGAGCCTCCTGCCTGAAATCTCTTTCCATTCTAATTCATCCTACAATCAATCAATCAATCAATCAATCACAAAGTATCTAGTAAGGTGACTTTTCTAAAGTATAGCTCTGATCATGGCATCCCCCTACTCAGTGAGGTCCAGTTCTTTTCAGGATCAAATATAACGTTCTCTCACTCAGCCTCTTCCTAGCTTTCTAGACTACTTGCACTCTCCTCTCCACCATGCACTATATGACACAGATACATTAACTACTTGTAGTTCTTCCCACTTGACACTCTATGTCCCATCTCTAGACTTTGCACAGGCTGGTTACCTCCCATGCTTGGAATGCTTTATCTCAGTGGTGTCAAATGCAAGTAGGAACAGGGGTCATTAATCCATACAAAAAAAATCTTCTACCATGTTTTGAGTTTGTGTTAAAATCTAGTATTATCTATATTTTATTGTATTTTTATTTATTTTGTTAAATATTTCTAATTACATTTTAATCTGGTTCCTGCAGCACTAGGGAGTATTTGTTTGATACCTCTGTCTACCTTGTTACCTCTATCTCCTAGCTACCTTGAGTTCTTTCAAGGCTAAACTTAAATCCTCCCTTCTCCAAGGGGCTTTTCCCAACCGCCCCACCTGTTGCATGTCTTCTCTTAGATTACTTTCTATCTACTCATTTAAATTCCACACATATCTAATTATTTATGTATTGGTCTTCTCCATTAGAAGGTAAGCTCCTGGGGAAAAGGATTCTTTTTATCTTTCTTTGTATCCCCAGTGCTTAGCTGGTTCTCTGGCAAATAGTAAGTGTTTAATAAATATTTATTGACTGAGTAAATATGGGCCTGGTACCTGCTTGCGTGCCTATTATCTAAGGACTGGACTGATCTGGCTTGAACTGCCTCATTGTCCAGACTGGCCCTGGGTGGTGAATTTTTTGGCTACTTCCACTCTAGAGGACAGGGTACATGGCCTTGTGGTCTCCCTCACTGGAGAGAATACACACATTGATGGAGTCATGGATTCTTGAAACATTGAAGCGAACTTTGGATTACCAAAATAATAGAGTCTGGCATTCTTCACTTTTATGGGCACATCAAAGTTTCTCAGATTTAACTATGAGACCGAGTCTACATGATGCCAAAGTAATGCATTATTTCTGTCAGTTTAGTGAAAAAAAAAATCAAGCAGTCCAGTCATTTAACATTATGCCTACAAAAAACCTAAACCAAACTAAAACAAAAAAAACCTGGTCATTGACTGAACTTTTCACTTTTCAATTGATTATTATGGCAATATGGAGACTCAATTTGAGTTTATATTAATGCCTTGGATTCCCTATATATGACTTGCTTGTTATTTGATCTCTCAGCTTTTGAAATTTAATTTCTTCGTGAAAGCGAATGTCAATAAGTCTAAGTTATTGTTCATTTGGTTTCCTGCAAGGTGGAAGGAACTGTATTCATCAACATTGACTTTGATTCTGGGGGTCCTTTCTTTGCTAGTTTTCCTGCTGTGTTCTCAAATGTTGGCAGTTTCTTAAAAATCCACCTATGAGTATTTCAAAATGGAGCTGTGAGATAGATTTCAGTTCTTTATTTGTGTCTTTGGCTTTTTAAGAAGTCTTTTTCAAGGCTTTCCCATTGTGGTGATGGAATGAGTTGTCACAGAAGACAGCTTCACGCTGTGAGAATGCTTAGTTTAGACATTTGCTTTTTAAACATTTCTTTGCCACCTCTCATTAAAAGCTCCAATTGAGACTCTATTAAAGCACTCAAGGGAATTTTCTGTTGAGAAAATGTTCACCTTTGATATCCAAGTGCAAAAGTCAGTCAAGGATGGCTTTCTATTATGTAGTTCAGGTGAAGAGGCTGCCATTTGAGCTCTGACAACTTAGAATTCTGAAACACAAAGTTCCCTTAATTACCTGTATGTGGCAGGTCTAGCAAGGGTCAATTACATCTCTATCATAAAATAGGTAAGGTACACTTACACTTACCACAAAGGCAAAAGCCTTTGTGGGTATGGGTAGAATATATCCCCCCAAAATCAGCAGCACCAGGAGTCAGAGAGCAGTGTTTTCTATCATATTGTGTGTTTCACCTGAGCTGTCTGGAAGTTTTGATTGACTCTTTGTCCCATTCCTAGCATCCTTGGCCATGTCACTCAGACATGTGCCTTTTTCTTGTATAGACCAAGAATACTTGCACTTTCTTATTTAGGGAGTTCCAACCTTGACTAACTGAGATTCAGTTAGGCTGAGGTGCTGGTGATGGTAGAGGAGGTAAGGAGGGTAAAGATGGCAACCTTCTTTTCCAGCCATTGAAGCTCTACATTCCATGAGAAAAGATCCAGTGGGGTCTCTACTTTCTTTCTTTAATTTGGGATTATAGTTGTAGGGTTATCAGATCAGAAATCAGATCAGACACAGAAATCATGTTTACCAACTTCCTCATTTTATAAAAAAAAAAAACTGACCCCAAATAGGTTAAGTGACTTTCCCATGGTCGCACAGGGTCATAATTGGCAGAACTGGGGAGTTAAACCCAGGTCCTTTGACTCCAAATTGTCAGATGCCATGTTGGCCTTCAGCTTTCAACATGTCCCTGCTCTAGTTTATGTTTTTGCAGTCAAGTAGGATAAACTTAATTCCTCTTCCATCCTTGAAGACAGCTATCATGTTTCCTGTAAATATTCTTAAGTAAAGAGTATGGTGTAGAGGATAGGACTTGGAGACTGTTTAAAAAATCTTCCTCAGACTTTTTTGGGTGTATATTCTCTAGCAAGTCACTTAAACTCTGTGCCTCGGAGTTCCTCCTCTGAAAACTGTGCCTCAGTTTCCTCATTTGAAAACTGAGGGGGCTGGACTTGATGATCTCTAAGGTCTTTTGCAATACTAAAAATCTATTATATTATTTTCTTTCCTAAGAAATTTAGCAGTTCTTTGCCTCATTCTCATATTACATAGTTTCTAGTCCTCTCAATCGCTTGGTTTTCTGACTCTGGCCATGCTCTGGTAGGTCAAAGTCCTTCTTCAAATGTGGCAACCAGTACTAAATATAATACTCAAGGTATAGTTTGAACTAGGGAAGAGCTCAGTAGAGATATCATCCCCCACATTTTGGTCACCATGACTCTTAGAATTGATAGTTTACCTGCAGGTTGTAGTTTTTGTCCTTTGTTCATGAAGAGGACCATTAAATCAGGAAGATGATGCCATGACTTTCAATTCAATTGGATTTAAGTGAGGGAGAGCTGTGCAATGTCACCAGCCTCATTTTCTCCTCTGGAGCCATCTGGATCCAGTGGCCAGATATAGATCTGGACAACTGGAGGTGGCCCAGGATGTAGTGAGGGACCTTGGCCTTTTTAAGCTAACGTCTTTCAGAGTTCTCGATTTGACTGAGGCAATGGTCTTTCAGTGATTAGGAGTGTTTAAAAAGTGAGTCAAGGGTTAATAAAAAAATTAATGAAAAAAAACCAGGAGGGGAAGTCCCTCAGGATTTCTGGCCAAAAGAAAAACAATTTCTGTTTACATTCATTCTGACCCTTCAGGGCTCAAACAATAACCATTAAGTTGTGCTTGGATAGGGGACCCATTGTTGGCCAGTTGGTGAGAGCCAGAGTGAATTGGGTTTAAGGCATGTTTTTTTTTTCTTCTGGCTAGGCAATGGAGTTAAGTGACTTGCCCAGGGTCACACAGCTAGTAAGTGTTATGTGTCTGAGGTCAAATTTGAACTCAGGTACTCCTGAATCCAGGGCTGGTGGTCTATCTATTGTGCCACCTAGCCACCCCTAAGGCATGGTTTAAAAGAATAAAATCTAGCCAATGAACCCCAAGATATCTAGGTAGGTTTCAGCCTTCAAAATTTACCTTCCTTTGGGCAGAGCATCCTCAGGTAAGGGCATGATACCCTGTGAGGAGAGAGGAAAGGAGAGTTTACTTGCAAAGCTCAGCTCAAGGGCTAACTTTTGTAGGAGGCCTTTCCTGATCCCCCTAGCTCTAAATAATAGCTCCCTTTGTTAAAAATATTATATATATGTATATATATATATGATATGTTTATATGTATACACATATACAAGTATATATCTATATATTATATACTCACATGGATACATGTTGTTCCCCTCAATAAATTGCAAGGTCCTTAAAGGTGATAGAAATATTGTACACATTTGCCATTAGGTACTGGAAAAATTGGCTTATTATATGCTCAGAGCACAGACTCACTGTGTACAAAAAGACAGAGGGCTTGGGCAGCAGTTTCAGCAGTTGCTTTAGGTTTTAGTTACACAGGCAGGATGGGCACAATTTAGTTTGAGGGAAGAGGGAAGAAGGTAATGATTTTCACATCAGAACAGAGAGCAGAAAGGAAAGATCCATATCAGGTTAAAACAGGATGCTAGTCAGTAAACACTGGGAATATAGCTGGAATTTGCAAACTAACCATTAATCCTGGAGCTATATAGCTAGTCACATGACCTGCTCATTTTAAGTAAATGGCAGTGAAAAACTGAAGCCAAAAATTCTCTTATCACAAAGGCAAGCATTGTTTCATTGTTGTCATGGTATCCCCAGCACCTGGCACAAAGCCTGCCTGCCCATGGTAAGCACTTAGCTTGCCTTTTTCTGTCCTTTTTTTTTTAAATGAGACTAGATTTCCCTATCTCTCTCAGGCTGAAAGTACGGTAGCCACTTACTGGCCCAATAACACTGCTGATCATCTCAGAAGCTATGACCTGCTCTGTTCCTGATGTGAGCTAATTTTCTATTCCTTTAGTAGTCTTAATGCCCCCTGCCCCTGCACCCTCACCATATTTGTGCAAAACTTAGTGTGGACATCCAATCTGCCTAACTATAGCTCAGACTCCTGAGCTCAAGCCATGCACCATCTTCAGCCACCTCAGGAGCAGGAATCCTAGGTATGCACCACCACGCCTAGTCCATTATTTGTTCTTTTAAAAATCTATGATTGTTGAATTTGATTACCTTACATGCTACCTCTTTTCAATCATTTCTCTTTTCTAAATAATTACAAACTGTCACTCAACTGGCTTGTTTTTTAGAGTATAAGCTAGGTACCCTGAAGGTGGATCAACTACATCTGTAGCCTGTGCTGGAAAGTTCCCTGAATAACAGTTTCCCTCTCCTCCTGGGGTGAAGAAGATAATCATTTGCCAATGTTTCTTGCTGCCTACTACTGCATAGTTGGTAGTGTCCATGAATTTAGAAAGTCCTCTCTTAGTCAAATCAAGGTTTTATCTATTTCTCACAGGCCTTGTACTCTTTGAGCTGGGAACCACTTATCATTGGAGTCATACTAGATGAGTATCAATGGCAGCTGAGGTTTCTACCCAGATTTTCCCAAGTCTCTTTGACAAAGGCATTATTTAAAAAATTATTGATGTGAAATAGAAGCTGGTATGTCTTGTCTGACTTCTAACACTTGAAGAGGAGTGAATGGGAATCATCTACTTGGAGTCAACTCCCCTAATATCTGTGACCATCGAAAGAGATTAATTGATTCATTGAATGAAAGCTTTTCATAGCTGACCTCACAGCAGAAGGCTTCATAACAGAGAAATGATAGACTCAAAATGCAGAATGAGACATACATTTTTGTGCATTTTGCCATTTGTTTTGTTTGACTATACATGTTGGTAACAAGGATTTTGCTTTTCTTTCTTTCAATGTGGTAAGGGAGGTCAGAGAGAAAGAAAATTAAATGCTTGTTAGTTGAAAAAAATTAAATTAAAAAATTAATTGTAAAGCTACCATTATGTGTCTGGGAGATTGCAAGATTGACTTAAGTGTATACTGAGTCATTAAATATCCCATGTTGGATCTTAACATCATAGGATTTTACAGTTGAAAGAAAGATGGGTTCTTAATCTTTTTTTTTTTTTCTGTCATGGACTCCTTGTAAAGTCTGGTGAAACCAATGGAGTTCTTTTCCTAATGATGATTTTAAGTGCATAAAATAAAACATATAGGATTACAAAGGGAACAAATTATATTGAAATATTTACCAAAATGTTTAAAAAGCAACAAGTTAATTGACTGTGGGCTAAGAACCTCAAACTAGTCCAAATCTCTGATTTTATGATGAAAAAGCAGAGGCCCTGAGAGCTTAAGTGGGCCATCTGTAACTATTTCTGATTTGGTACAAAGTTCCCATGCATAACTCCATTGTACAATAATGCTTTCATTTTTCCATTGCTGACTATGTATACTCTCTGAAGCACGTATTTCTTTCTTTCTTTCTTTTCTTTTTTTTTTTTTTGGAAATTGGGGTTAAGTGACTTGCCCAGGGTCACATAGCTAGTAAGTATCAAGTGTTTAGCCTGAGGCCGGATTTAAACTCAGGTCCTCCTGACTTCAGGGCTGGTGCTCTATCCACTGCCACCTAGCTGCCCCTGAAGCATAAATTTCATATTTATTTTCTGTCCTCAATCCTCCAATGCCTCACCAACACTTTTCCTCCTATTTCACTAAGACAATAGTAGTTATGCACTATTTCCCCTCTTGCACCCCCTGTTTCATATGTTGAACACTGCCTATGTGATAACTATGTGACACCTCATCTTTTGATGAGGTAATTCCTCTTGTACCCATTCTTTTATCCCTTCCTGTTATTTGGAGTTTTTCCTTATCTATCTTCCTTCCTTCCTACTCACTACCACCTCTCCAATACAATAAGTATAATCCCTTATACACAACAGCCTTTTGATTACATGAAAATAGCTATGCTCCTGAATCTTCTTTACTCTGGGCTAAATGCCCCAGTTCCTTAAATGCTTTTTATGTGTCACAAGCCCATCATCATCCCTGTTGCCTTTTTTTGGACTCTCTTCAAATAAATACTTTCCTTCCTAAGTTTTTGTGATTAGAGTTTAACATAGCACCCTGGAAATAGCCTGATCATTTCCTTATTTTTGAAAGCTATTTCTTGATGTAGCCCAATATCCCATTAGCTTCTTTCCCTGGTCTTTCAAACTCTTGACTCATTCATCTTGCCAATATCCACTAAAACCTGCAGATAATTTAAAGACAAACTGTTGTCCAGACAGCTCCCTATTTTGTGTTTTTCTTTTTAAAAAAATTATTTAGTTTTAGTTTTCAACATCCACTTTTATAAGGTTTTGAATATTAAAATTTCCCCATCTTCTTCCCCTTCCCCACCCCAAGATAGCGTGCAATCTGATACAGGCTATACATGTGCAATCATATTGAACATATTTCCACACTAGTCATGTTGTAAAGAAGAATTAGAATCAAAGGGAAAAACCATGAGAAAGAAAAAAACAAAGAAAAAAGAGAGAGAGAGAAAATAGTATGCTTTGATCTGCGTAGTTCTTTCTCTGGATGTGGATAGCATTTTCCATCATGACTCTTTTGGAATTGTCTTAGTTCATTGCATTGATGAGAAGGGCTAAATCTATCAACACTGGTCATCACACAATATTGCTGTTGCTGTGTACATTGTTCTCCTGGTTCTGCTCACTTCATTCAGCATCAATTCATGCAAGTCTTTCCATATTTTTCTAAAGTTATTTCATATTTTTCAAGTTGATTTTTTCATACCAAGTATAAGACTTTAATCTATATTAATCCATATTGAATTCCATCTTATGATATTCAACCCATTTTTCCACATGTCAAGATCTTTCTGTATCTTTTTTCATATAACTTTGTGTCATTTGCAAATTTGATAAGCATACTATTTATAATTCTCTCAAAGTCATTGATTAAAAATTTAACTAGCGTAAGGCTCAACACTGGTCTGTTGCAGCCTCCTCGAGATATCTCTTCACAAGTTGATAGCAAACCATTACTAGATACATTTTGAACTGAGCTATATAATCACATCCAAATACGTTTAATTATATATTGTCTAGCTTTCATCTCTGTGTCTTTTCCACAAGGAATAGGGGGACAAACATTTATGAAGTGCCTACTATGTGCTAGGCACTCTGCCATGCACTTTACAACTATCTCATTTGATCCTCACAATAGCGCTAGGAGGTAAGTGCAATTTTGAGCCCCATTTTGCTGTTAGGTAACTGAGGCAGACAAAAGTTAAATACTTTGTTCGTGGTTACACAGCTTGTAAATGTCTGAGGCCAGATTTGAGCTCATGTTATCCTGACTCTAGGTACAGTGCTTTATTTACTGTGCCACCTAGCTATTTTATGAGTTATGTATCAAATACTTTGCTAAAATCTAGGCACACTATATCTGCAGAATTTTTATGATTATCAGTCTAGCAACCCTGTCAGAAAGGAACTGAAGTTAATCCAGCAAACCCATTTTTGATGAGGTTCTGCTGCCTCTCTGTGAGCACTGCTTTCTCTTCGTGATATTCACTAACCATTTAATAACACTTTCTAGAATTTTCCGAAGAATTTAAATCAAGTTCAGTGGTTTATAGTTTCCAAACTCCTTTCTCTAATCCTTTCTGAAAATCAGGTCAACATTTGCCCTTCTTCAATCCCATGGCAAGTCTCCTGTTCTCCAGGATCAAAGATCAATGACAATGACTTCACAGTCATGTCCTTCAGTACTTTCAGTCCTGAGGTTGTAATTCATCTGCAGCTGATGACTTGAGCTCATCAAGAACAGTTAGGTGCTCTCTTAACTCTGTACTTACTTTCATCCTTATTTATCTTGTATACCAGCTCCCTATTAGCTATATCTGCTCTGTTTTCTATAGATCAACGATCACTCTCTTTTTCTGAGAAAACAGAAGCAAAAAAAAAAAAAAAGAACAGCTTTGCTTTCTCTCTGTCATCAGTTATATTCCACCATGTATTTTTTGGTCCTCAAAAGAAATTCTACCTCCTAACTCAAACATTTTCACTGGTTGTTCCTTACGCCTGGAGTGCTTTCCCTCCTCATCTTTCCCTCCTGGCATCCCTAACTTCTTTCAAGTTCCAACTAAAACCTCCCTTCAATAGGAAGTCTTTCCTGATTCCCCTTAATTCTAGTGTCTTCCCTCTGTTGGTTATTTCCAATTTATACTGTATAAAGCTTGATTGTGCATAGTTGTTTTCATGTTGTCATCCATTAGATTGTGAGCTTCTTGAATACAGGGATTGTATTTACTTTGGATCACCAGCACTTAACACAGTGCTTGATACATTTTTATTGACTGAACTTCTGTACACTCTAGGCAAGTAAGTGTGAAATTCTCCTTGCTCTTTACTTACTGAAAATAAATTTGGTGGCCTTAGTCTTTCCTACTAGAAACAGAAAAGTCTGATTATGTGTTTCACATTCTTTTATCCTCTGTTAGTATCCAGAGGATACTAGTTCCCTACTCTCTTTTCTATTCTCTAACCCACAGCATTCCAAACTACTTACAGTTTTGGTGTTTTATTCATGGTGTAACCTATTTGTAGCTCTGAAGAATTAATCTGGACAGAAAGCAGGTTTGAAGATACTTAAGAGGGCTTTATCCTGAAGAAAAAAAAACAGTTTAGTCCTCTAGAGGTGCTTCATTTCCTTGTCTCTATTCTCATTTATTTATCCATTAGAACAATATTTAGTTTTTAAAAAAACAGAAAGATCTAATTCATTCATTTTATCCCCAAAATCCTATCATGTATGTATCCATACTTAGCACAGTGCCTGGAAAAAAAGTAGGAGTTTAAAAATGTTTATTGACTATTGATTGATTGACTTTTTAAAACTATAAGTTACTGAGGGGAAATACGCATCAGTAAGAATCCCCAATGAAATCACAGTTCTCTCTCTCTCTCTCTCTCTCTCTCTCTCTCTCTGTCTGTCTGCAATTACTTGGTTCTTCCATTATTTCTGTACATTTTTTTGGTAGTTGCATTTATACAAGTCCTGTGTGTTTCTAAGTAAATGGGTTAATGAGTTTAGGCTTCTGATTTCACTAGTGTGGCTAACTCTTGGTAGATAGGGTACCCATACAGGTTAGCAACTCATCTAAAACTTATAATTTTAGAGATTTCTTTAGGAACCCTGACAAGTTAGAAATTTATCCAGAAGTGTATATTTAATCAGTTCCAGAAAAAAAAACCTTGAACTTGTCATCCTAATTGCATGGCTGACTTTCTAGCCACCAGACAATGCTACTATAATTTTAGTAGGTTAATTCTCAGATACCTTACGTATCCTGTAATTAATTTAAATTGATTTTCTCTTTGTATATTTTTCTTGGCTTCTATTGTATAGAGATATTGCTAATTTTTGTGGATTTATTATATATTCTACTTTTTTGCTGCAGGTATTGTCTTCATTAGTTTTTCCATTGATTATTTACGATTTACCATGCATTTGGTATATCATATGCAAATGGAGATAGAGATAAAAATTTTATCTCATTTGCCAATGCTCATTTATTTAATTTATTATTATTTTTTATTATTTCTGTACTTAGTACTTCCAGCAGTATGTCAAATGATAGTGAGGATAAAGATAGGGAAAATTTTTACATTCTATGTTTGACATTACAGATAATGGTAGTTCTTTGTTTTAGATAAATGCTTTTGACCATATTAAGGAAAGGCCCAACAATTCTTCTATTTTTTTTTTAGAGACAAAGATGTTATATTTTGTAGACTACTTTTTAGGTATCCATTGAATTTGGATTCATGTGATATTTTTGTTGGTTTGTTGTGTTATTAATATGAATAGTATGCTCATTATTTTCATGATTGCAACTCTTGTCTTTTTATTTTTCTAAAAAATAATACATTTTATTCTAATCTCACTTCCTCCTCAACCCCCAATTTTAGGTCTCTATGTGTCTTTTGTGTTTTAAGTGTTTCTTGTATGAAGCAAATTGTTGGGTTCGGTTATTTCATCTGTTCTGCCACTGTTTTATGATTCATTTATGTTCAAGGATACAATTATTGAATTTGTTATTCTTTCTATCACATTCTGTACTTTATTTTCTCAAAAATAATCAGTATTGGGTCCTGATTTGTTTTGCTTGAAGTAATCTGATCCTAATCTCTTCTACAGACACCCCCTCCCCCTTTAATGTTCACCTCATGTTCAAATTCATTGATTCTATTTATATAGATATTTATTCTTGCTCTCTTCCATACTATCCCACATTTCCTTTCTCAGTTCAGATAAGAATATGGTTCATAATTCTCTCCTATCTACTACTACCTCACCATTTTACCTCTTGGTATAATGAGGTTAAATTAGCTTTGTCAGGTGTGAAATTTAATAAAGGGGTGAGATGAATTACATTTTTCTAAGCAAGATATAATTTTATTAACAGGGGCATGCAATCTGCCAATAAAAGGATCAATGGCTCTGCCTCTGGACAAAGACCCCGAGCAAAAGGACAGCTCCCCTTTCGTAAGTTTTGGGGAGCACAGCACAAAGAATGGAACAGGCTAGGTGACATTATAGGTTGAGGGTAACACGATTAGTTACAGAACTAAGGCACAGGTAATAACATGAATGGTTGGCAGTTTAGTAATGAGGGGCTACTAACAATCCCCTTCTTCCTTCCCAATACTAAGAAGTGCTCATTGTTTGAATATACCTGCAAGATAGAGACCCAGACTTTTTTGGACAGCAAACAGACATCCTTGAAGGATAGCTTGATGGTGTAATGATACTAGACCTGACTCCCTTGTGTTCACATACATCCCCTAAGGTTTAAGCTGAATTCCTTGAGGAATAATATAAATAATAGATTGATTACAAAGAGACCTGGATTTCTAAACTTAGCACATTACAAACCAGCTGAATTCTGAACCAAGTTCAGAGACAAAGATCCATGACTTAAGCAATTACAGGACAAAAGCAGTTAAAGGACAAAATCAATCACTTGTAAATAGACTCAATAAGAAAATGATACAGGATCAATTTTAACCTTCTCAGCCTAAAGGGGCTATCCTAAGGGATGTGCTCAGAGTTGATCATGTGGAAACTTTGGAATCTACTTTCTGCCACCTGGGCCTCAGGAATTAAAGGGATTTTTCTTTGTGGTGATAGAGACCCTTTATTTGCTATATAGCTGAAATATCAGTGACTTAGTAGATGTATAAAAGAGAACAACTGCCCACTTAGCCTCTTTCTTCCTTTCTGGTTGTGAATCATATGAGCAGCGTTTTGAACTTCTTTCTAACTAACTTCTGCCCTGGCCTCCATGTGACTATGAACACATGACATCTAAAACACATGTCCAGCCTAGGCATGACTGAACCTAGGTTTTAGCTGCCCTTGTTGTGTTTGTTCTCTGCTGATCTTAGGCAAATGAATATATGTATTTCAAGATAAATATATTTAGGCTTAGAAGAGACCTTTTGAGTTCAAGAGATCAGATGGTCCTGAGTCCCATCAGTCTGGAGTAGAGTGGTAAAGGGGAAGGAGTCTCTAACAACTATTACAGCACTTTTGGAGAGGACAGCCATTGTCAAAAAGATTGGCCCAAGTCTGTCCATTTTCTTAGCAGATACATAACACGAGTTGTTTGGAAGTACAGAAATTAGGTGAGATATAAAATTCTGAGTTTGCAATTCTACAAAAGGGTATATTTATGTTCTAATATATTTAAGTATGAACCTCCCAGCAGATTATAGCAATAGTTATAAGATCAGCTATTGAATCTTGTTGTAAGTCATTCTTTTAGGGTTTAACATTTCTTTCTTTCTTTTTTTCTTTTTTTTTTTTTGGTAAAGGAGTAATTACTAGTCTCACACCTATTTCCTATTGCATATTGAGTCTCTTATGCTCCTCCTTTTAGGAGAAACCCTAGATATGAAGCATTATCTAAAAGAATATAAAATATAAAAATATAATATATAAAATATAAATAAAAAATATCCTTAGTATATTGTTATGACATTTTAATTAGTCAAAGAGTGTGAAAAAAGGGAGCCTAGCTGACTGGTCTCATTAGAGGCCAAACCATAAGTTGGTGTAGAACAAGGGGTAGGCATGGTACCTTAACTCCTGAGGGAACCACGGTCATTTCTCAAAGTTAGACTGAAAGAATTTCATCCTTGGTCCTCCACTTCCTTCCTTACACAACTATGGGATCTAATCATCCTTTATGTGTTTTGCCCATAAATGTTCTCTCCTTTTTCTCCCCTCAATGACCATCATACAAGACAAGATTCCTAAAAGATAAGAACCTTGTTTCTTTTGCCAAATGTAGATAAAATTGTGGTTCTAGACTACCCTTTGCCCTTACCCCTTTGTTCGAGAGATTATAATCTGTTGTGCTTCGTTCCCAGAAATTTTAATTCATCGTTATTATTGTGATTTCCTTTTGTTCTGTTTGGTGGTCTTTAGGCTTTTTTTCTGTTTTGAAGTGATGAAGGGGAGGGAGCATAGATTTAAATATAAACTCTCACTTGGCCATCTCTCGTTACAAGTCTCTTACCTAATTTCTATCTGCTTTTTTGAGATTCAGACAGGAAATCTAGGTGCTAAAATGGGTCAAATCTATATTATTGAGAAAGAAAGAAGAAATTTTTATGTATGTTGTAATTGCTAGGGACAATCTGCTTTTGAAGAAACCTCCTTGCTGGTAAATGACTGGAGTTCTTCCAGAGAAAAAGGTTGTCCCCTTCAGCTGTTCCTTTAGATGATTATGTTGCTGTCCCATGAGGACAAAAACATGAGAGAATAGCTGTCCTGAGACTTTGGGGCTCAACTGATATTGGCATATGAAAGTAAGGTCTAAGCAATGGTATTCTATGGAAGTAAGAGGAGGACCACATAACTGCTATGCAGGCCACAGGCATTCAAAGTACTGAGGGCTGTAGATATGGCTGTCCAACCTCAACTAACTGGTGAATAGGACATAAAGAAGGAATGTAGTCTTTCAGCCAAATGGAAGGGTTCTTTGAAAGAGGTTTAGTTAAATTCAATCCAATCATCATTTTTTTTGAGCTGTTGCTGATTTTCTAGAGTTTCATAGATGGTAAGATTATATGTGTAGCAGTCTTGATCATGGCCTAATCACAATTAACTGAGCATCATGGAAAATGATTCTTTCCAGTGATACCTGGAAAGGGGGAGGGAAAGAACAGTGTTGGATAAGTTTCCTAATAAGCACAGAACATACCAGTTTTCCCTTTCTTGATTCTTCTCAACAAAGGAGTAGGATCAAGTAAACACTTCATAAGTTCCCTGTTTGAAAATCTAAGAGTGAACAAACCATGGGAAGAGAATAATGGAAAATTTTCTTCATTGTCAGATAAATAAATTTTAAGGTTCTGGCAAAGGATATCCAAGGAAAATACAGTCTTGGAAATTAAATTCTTCTTTTGGAATATAAATGCAGAGATGTCCAAATATTTTTCAGTGTTATAGGAAAAGAAAAAAGAAAACCTGTTACACTAATTTGGATTTTGATTCTCTATAGTAATTTAATTGTGTGGGGTATGTGTTGTTATATTCTTATAGTAAACATGCTCATTTGAGTATCACTGATTTTATAATAAGTTCTCCTAAGCGTTAAATTCATTTTAAGAGTTGACCAGTTACATGTATTCAGAAAAGGAAAGCAGTGGAGCAGAATGTTTTCATTACTGTTTGATGTCATTTTTATATTTATATTGGAAGCACAATAATGTTCATGATATTCTAATGTGATTACCCATTGCTAGGCTTTTTCTTATTCTGACAAATGGAATGCAACTTACTTCCAGTTCTTTTGACTCTCTAGATGTTACTCAGTGAAATGCTGGATTAGTTTATTTATGGCAGTCCTGCACAACAAGTGGCCCACCAAAGGATTTCAGGCAGCTGTCGTGGGACTCGTGGTAACCAATCAATGTGACTATGACAGCTGCCCAAAATCCTTTGGCAAGCTGCAAGTGACCCTCAGTGACATGTTGCACAGGCCTGATTTATGGTATAAGAACTAAACTTTATAAATTTTGAGTAGAGGTGGGGAAGAAAAAAAATAGGACTTGTCTAGATTCATATCCTCCTTGGAACCATTGTAGTGTTAAGAGCTTTCCACCAGGGAATGCTTTGCAAAGTATTAATTTTGCAAAATGATCATGGAACTACTTGCTCCGATTTCAGAAGGGAAAAAAATATTCTAATCTGCTTTAGACTAGTAAACCATGGGTTATATATATTTATCAGCTAAATTAATATATAAAAATATCCAACTGTAATTGTTCAACACTCTGTAAAATACATTAATATTCATAGTATATGTAGGAGTTCATTATGTAAGCGTTCATTGGGAAGAAAGCTGTCCTTATTCAAACACATGTGATGTGTGAACATGCTCCCTCTTTCTAAAGGATCTCCTAATTTTTTGGTAAAACAGGACAATTAGATTGGAAAATAGCAAATACTGGAGGTTTAATACTGAGATATGTGTGTAACTGCCTTTTTCTGGCATCTAATATACAACATAAGCTAATTTTCACTATTTTTTTAAAAACAGCCTTTGAACTAAAAATGAATTCTCATCTCCTAGAAGAGGAAGACTATTTGAGGAGGAGGTTTAACCTGCAAAATCTACTCTGTATTGTATTCATGACTTGGGGTAATGTGTGTGTGTGTGTGTGTGTGTGTGTGTGTGTGTGTGTGTGTGTGTAAGAAGCTTTGGCTCAAGGCTGAGATATTAGGAGACAGAATTAAAGATGCTGGACATTTAAGAAGTCTATCTATGAAACTCAACCTCCTTTAACATTCAATATTGTGATTGTGATTCATGTGATGTAACAGTTGAATCAAATGATCTCTCAATTGATCAATAAACATTTGTTAAGTCCCTACTACATGCTAAGTGCTGGAGATATAAAAACAAAGATGAAATAGTCCCCACCCTTAGGGAGCTTATGTTTGAATGGAGGAGTACATAAAAAGGTATAAAATAATAATAAAATATAAAAATAGCTAGTATTTATATAACACTTTGAGATTTGCCAAGTGCTTTATAAATATTATCTCATTCTAACCTGACAATAATCCTGGGATATAAGTGCTATTATTATCCTCATTTTACCATTGAAGAAACTGAGGCAGGTAGAGGTCAATTGAATTGTCCAGGGTCACAGAGGTAGTAAGTGTCTGAGGGTGGATTTGAATTTTAGTCTTCCTTTCTCCAGGCCCAGCGCTCTATTACCCAGCTGCCTCTGTATAAGATATAGGCCAAGTAAGTATAAGGTAACCTTCAGGGGGAAGGCAGTAGCAGTGGGGTAACCAAGAAAGACTCTTGCTAAAGGTGGCCTTTGAACTGAATCTTGAAGAAAGTCGTAGATTTCAAGATGCATAGTACATGAGGAAGAAGGGCATTGCAGGCATGGCGGACAGCCAGTGCAAAGGTACAGACAGAACAGAGACTAGTGTTGCATGAAGACCTGAAGCAGAGGGTAGTATGGGAGGGGAGAACAGGAAAGCAGTAGAGCAGAATATTTTCATTACTGTTTGATGTCATAAATGATGCATAGGTTTTTCAGATCTGAGGTTTTTGGCAGCTCTCTTCAGTCTGGGATAAATGCCTGTCCACTGCTCTGGCTGATTCATGCCTACTATTTTTAGTCCTGGGAGGCCAGAATGGAGTTATCATGGATCAGCTCAGCTTTTGATGTCTTGCTTTGGTGTGGGAGAAAAAGTGGTGACTTAGAAAAAAGTGGTTTTAAGTCCTTAGTCTGTAAACTACTGGTTTGTGACTTTGGACAAATCCCTTAACTGCACTGAACCTTAGTTTCTTCATCTATAACATGGGCATTATAATCTTTTCCTTATCTTGCTGACAAGGTTCTATGAGACTCAGATGAGATAATGTGTATGAAATATTTTGTAATTTTAAAGTATTGTGAATATATTATTAATTTTTATTTATTACTCTAGGCTTAACCTCTTTATTGTTATAAAAGATTATAATGATATAACATTATTATAATGTTATATATTGTAATAATGATGTAACATTATTATAATGTTATATATTATAAAATTATATATTATATGTAATTATAATATATAATATAACATTATATATTTAGCATTATATGTAATGTTCTATATTATAACCTTATAAAGGAGGAGATACAAAGGAACTGATTTTGGCTAGAGAGGATAGATAGTGTTGGGTCACAGTAAGAACTAAATTTGGTTAGACATGGTAAAATTTTAGACTGTAACTCCATTAAGGCACTGAGTATGTCTTATCTAAACTTTCTTTTCCTCTTAGAATGGCTACATTCCAAAAATTCTTAGTGCAGAATAAATATTTGTTAATTTAATGAATCTTATTGAGAGAGAGTTTTGAATGCTAAGAAGTTTGGATTTAATTTCATGGAAAATAGGGAGCCATTGTAGATTCTTGAGCAAAGATTCAATGAAAACACATTTTAGGAAAATAAATCTTGTGATACTTTTAGAAATCAATTTTCTACCCTTCTTTCAGTTTTTTTTTTTTATCCACAGCTGAATTCTGATATCTCTTCCCTAGCCAAGTATCTAGGAGGTACTTTTTAAGTTGAATATTAAAAAACGAAAACAAAAGCAAAACCCACAATGGTACTCTAAGGAATAATTAAAATTGTCCCATACTAATTCATTTATAGAGTGTAATTCCATTTTTATGCCCAATTCTTAGTTAATCTAAAATTCGTTTACTGGATTAAAAAATGTTTTTTACTTGTCATGGGCTACATGGCCTTCAGTTATCCATTTTCACTCATACTTACAGTACTGCATGATAATAATTAACATGCATAAAGTATTTCAGAACAACTCCTGAAGCAGCTTCAGTACTGTGGAAAGAACAAAATGAAAAAAAATTGGTTTCAGCATCAGATGACCTGGATGTGAATTCCCAGCTTTTCCACTAACTACCTGTGTGACCTAATGCAAATCACTTAGCCACTCTGGGCTTCAGTTTCCTTATCTATAAAATGAGAGGGTTGGAATAGACAGACATTCTCTGAGAACTCGTCAGCACTAAGTCTATTATCATATGACAATTTTTCTTTTACCGCATTTGAAAAGGATTCAGACCGGCAACATTTTTGAAGGAGGCATAGATCTTTGTTTCTCTCAGGCAATGTATATTTCCTTCTTTTGCTTCAAATTTGATCAGAAATTGAAAGCTTCCATTTGTCAGCTTGTTACCAGCAGAGATATGACTGAACGCACCCTCTAGCAATCTAGTCTTGGATTTAAATCAGGTAATAATTTGAGAGAAGAATTTCCTGTAGGAGAATTCCAGCCCCAAGGGTCTGTCAGTAAGTTAGTCAATAAACATATATTAAACCCCTACTTACTATCTTAAATATCCCCAACACTAAGTGTTGAGGATAAAAATGCAAATAAAAAGAAGTTCCTGCCCTCAAGGAGCTTACAATTTAACGGAGAAAGGACAATACACAAAAAGAGGTTGAAATGGGGTTGGGGTGGAGAGAAGAAAAAGGTACCCATTGAGTGGGCATGATGGAGAAATCCAAAAAAGTCCAAAAACAATGTAGCTGGTGGGAAGAGGAGCAGACTGTTTTAGGCCCCCTTTCTTAAAAGGATGTTTTAGAGCATATGGCTCTGTCTTCCAATTAGAGGATCCTATGTGCTAGAGATTTTTTTTTCCTACTTAAGACTGGGTCTTCCTGTCTTGTCCAGGCTGGACAAGGAAGGGCAGCTGCCACTCAGTAGCTCAACTCCACTATTGATCAGCCATGGAGTTTTGACCTGCTCAAGTTTTGCTTTAGACTGTTTGTCCCTCCTTTGGTGGCCTGGTGATGCTCCTCTCTCTTTCTCCTGAGAGCTCGAGATTTTGGGGCTGGACTTAGCCTATTGAAGCTCAGAAATCCAGAGCTCAAGTGATCCACAAGCCTTAGCCTTCCCAGAAACAAAAACTACAGGTATGTGCCACCACATTGAATCCCAGGTATATTACATAGAGAGAATTCCTGCTCAAGTATAGGTTAGATTAGATGGTCCTTAAAACTGTAAGATTCTGTCATTTTACCAATGATCTTGAGCAAATCATGCTATTTTAAATATCAATTAATCAATTAACATTTATTAAGAGCCTACCTCATGCCAGTCAGTGTGCTAAGCACTAGGGATACAAAAAGAGGCAAAAGACATTCCTTGCTCTCAAGGACCTCATAATCTAATCTGTTTTTGTAGTTTAGTTAAACTTAAACATTTGTTTCTTATGGAAGGAGTATGTTTTATTTATAATACTAATAATTGGTTGCCTGCAAGAGATTGTTGGCTGGTTTGCACCTATTTTTGTACAGCCCCGTGGCTAAGAATAGTTTTTACATTTTAAAATAAAGTTTAATTACATTAAAAATGTAAAAACAAACAAACAAACAAAAAACCCCTTTCATTTGGCCCTCAGGCTAAAGTTTGGTGACTGTGGATGTGGTTGGTAAATGTTAACAAATGGTGCTTCCCCTTAAAAAAGTCTGGTATGACACAATTTAAGTTTAATTTGTATTATTAACACTTTCTTCCGTCACTTTCTTAAATCTAGACAATCAGAACAACAATAAATGAAACTCTGATTTGTAGCATTTGCCAATTTCTGAGGTGTTACTACTGACATTGATAATTTAACAACTATCCCATATAATGATGAGATATAAAATAAATAAACAAAGCAATAGGATATAATAATTTAATAACTCCTAAGCCATAGGAGCTGGATCCAGCACACCTCTGCACCAGTCTTATAAACAGTTTTTCAGAATGAGTTTACGCTGATTGAGAAGCATAGAATCATAGAATCATAGCATCTTAGATGGAGAAGTAGCTGAGAAATGACTGTTTGAGTTTAGATGTACCTTATTTGGTCACTCTGATTATTCATCCTGATCTTGATGATTCCATGCCTTTGTCTTTAACTGGGGGTCCTCTCTTCCCTGTTCTAAGGGAAAGGCATGTAGTCCAATTTATAACCTGATGCATTAAAATCCCTCTATACAGGGGAATATTCTATTCACAAAATTAAATTCATTCCACCCGCAGTTAATAATGTCAGCCTCAGCTATCTTTTGCTCCATTTACCTTTGCTTCTTCTATTGCTTCTAATTTATGTTAATAAAACATTGGCATCTGTCTCCGAGTGAATATATTCAGATTTTTCCTGTAATGCAGACTCACATGAAAAAACAAACAAAAAAGAAACAGGAAGGGGAGGCATATATTTTCAAAGCCTCACTTCTTTATGTTCATTAGGAATATGGTTTAATTTCTCAGGTTCAATTTTTATAGATTAATCACCATTTTTTTATGATTGATCAATTATTTAGGTATCTTCTTTTCCCTTCCCTTTTCCCTTCCCTTTTCCCTTTCCTTCCCTTTCTTTCCCTTTCCTTTCCCCTCCCCCTTCTCTTCCCTTCCCTTTCCTAGAACAAAACATGGATAAAGATATAAAGTACGTGCAAATTAAATAATTTCCTTAAGAATTTTTACTGACACTTTTTGTTTTTACATCACATGAATTTCTAAATATATGCCAAACCACCCTTTTCTGACCAATGAGATTTCCCCCCAGTAAATTGAAGAGAGAAAGATTATTTTAAAAAAGAAAAGAGTTAAGCTAATAAATACATTGATCTTATCTACAATTATGCAACATTATATGCAAATAGTACTCTATTTCTCCAAAGAAAGGATGAAATTGTATTTTCTCATCTTTTCTACTGGGTTTTGTACTTGGCAATTTTAATCATATTTTTGTAGTTATTGTGTATGTTATTTTAAAGGATCTGATTGCTTCGCTCTGCATCAATTTATGTGTCTTTATTTTTCTGAATTCTTCATGGTTGCCTTTTCTTAATGCTCACTAATATTTCATTACCGTTTCATTTACCAAAATTAGGCTAACCATTTCTCAATTTATGGGTGCCTATATTTTCCCCAGTTCTTTGCTAATATGAAAATCCCTGTTATGAATATTTTGGTATAGATGAGACATTTCTTGTATTTTTCTCTCTACATCAGAGGCTATGGACATCTTAGCAATTTTTTCCCAAATAATTCAAAGTTATTTTCTAGAATATCTTGCTCATTTTATTTCATATAATTCCAAACTAGTCTTTATAAAAGTTGGATGAATTCACAGCTCTACTAACCAGTATGCCAGTGTACCCTTCTTCCAATAGTCCTTCTGACATGGAGTATTTCAATTTTTGCCATCTTTACCAATTTTTTGGTTGTAAAGTTAAGGCTCAGAATTGTTTAATTTGAATTTCTTTTATTTCTAGTGATTTGGAGCAATTTCTTTGTGGTTTATCTCTTTGTAATTATCTCAAGAATGTTTTTTTCATATTACGAAGTGATAATCATCAAAATAATCTGGTACTAGCTCATAAATAGAGTAGTGGATCAGTAGAATACATTAGGTACACAATATGCAGTAGTAAATATTTAGTATTTGATAAACTTAAAGATCCAAGCTTTGGGGGTAAGAACTCACCATTTGACAAACGTTGTTGGGAAAACAGAAATACTATTTAGAAGAAACTAAACAGACCAACATCTCACAGTGTATGTCAAGATAAGGTCAAAATGGATAAATGATTTACACATAAAAGGTGATATCATAAATAAATTAGGGGGGGCAGCTAGGTGGTACAGTGGATAGAGCTCTGGCCTTGGAGTCAGGAAGACCTGAGTTCAAATCTGGCCTCAAACACTTGACACTTACTAGCTGTGTGAACTTGGGCAAGTCACTTAACCCCAATAGCCTCACAAAAAAAATAAATAAATTAGGGGAGCATGAAAAAAATATACCTGTCATATCTGTTGATAAGGGAAGAGTTTAGGGCCAAACAAGAGATAGAGAGGATCATGGGGAATAAAATGGATAATTTTGATTACATGAAGTTAAAAAGCCTTTGCATAAACAAAGTTAATGCAGCCAAAGTTAGAAGGAAAACAGGAAAATGGGAAAAATTTTTTACAGTAAGTTTCTCTGATAAAGGCCTCATTTCACAAATATATAGGGAACTGAATTAAGTTTATAAAAATAAGAGGTATTTGATAAATGGTCAAAGGATATGAACATGCAGTTTTCAGATGAAGAAATCAAAGTTATCAATGTCAATTATGAAAAAATGCTCTAAATCACTATTGATTAGAAAAGTGCAAATTAAAATAACTTTGAGATACTATCTCATACTTATCAGATTGGCCAGCATGATAGAAAAGGAAAATGATAAATACTGGAGAAGATGTGGAAAAATTGAGACACTAATGCATTATTGGGTAGAGTTATGAACTAGTCCAACCATTCTAGAGAATAATTTAGAACTATGTCCAAAGTGCTATAAAACTGTGTATAAAAAACCCTGACTCTGTAATTCCACAACTTGGTCTATTTCCTGAAGAGATCAAAGAAAAGGGAAAAGAGTTTATCTGTGCAAAAATATTTGTAGTATCTCTTTTTGAGGTAGTAAAGAATTGGAAACTGAAGGAATGCCTGTCAATTGGGGAATGGCTGAACAAGTCATTGTATATGACTGTGATGGAATACTATTGGGTTATAAGAAATGATGAGCAAGATGGCTTCTGAAAAAACTGGTAAGACTTATATGAACTGATGCAAAGTGAAATGAGTAGAACCAGAAGAACATTGTACATAGTAATAGTGATATTGTAAGGATGATCAATTGTGACTTAACTACTCTGATCAAGTCAATAATCCAATTTAATTCCAAATGACCCATGATGAAAAATGCTACCTACCTTCAAAGAGAGCACTGATTCAACTCTTTCATTTTAGATCTGAGGAAAATGAGGCCCAGGGAGGTTAGGGGACTTGCCCAAAGTTATAAAGATAGTAAACATCAAAGGCAGAGCATACCCAAACATGTTCAAAACAGAATCTGTTGTCTTTCCACTAAAATTTATCTCTCTTCCCACTTTTCCTATTACTGTTGAGGGTACCACCATCCTTCTAGTCATCCAGGCACCCAACCTTAGTGACTTCCTCAACTCCTCTCTTCCACTTACTTCATAACCCAATATCTTGCTAAGTCTTATCCTTTCTATCTTCACAACATCTCTTCACTACATACCTTCTCCTCTATTTACTCAACCACCAGATGGTGAGTGCACGCTCTCTATCTCATGCCTGGATTACTGCAATAGATGTTTGGTTGGTCTCCCCACCTCTAGTCTCTTGCAATAATCTATCCTCCATTAGCTGCCAATGTAATTTTCCTGAAGTGCAGGGCTAGCAATATCACTTCACTTACTCAATTAACTCCAGTGGCTCCCTGTTAACTCTAGGATTAAGTATAACTTGCTGTTCTTTAAAGTACTTTAAAACCTTTCCTCTTCTTTGATTTCCTGTCTTCTTATGCTTTACTTCCTGTACTGTGCAATCCAACAACACTGGTGTTATTGCTGCCATCTCCCCAGTCTATGACTTTTCACTGGCTGTCTGCTATGCCTAGAATACTGTCTTAGCGCCTTTGCCTATTGACTTTCCTGACTTCTTTCAAGGCTCGGCTCAAATCTCACTTTCTGCAGAAGTCCTTGCCCAACACCCAAAACTCCAAATTGATATTGCCTTCCCTCCATGTTCTCTGTACCCCTCTAAGATTACCTTCCAGAGCCTCCGTATATATTGTGTACATAAATAGTCATTTGCATATTTTCTTTACTGTCAGAATGTGAGCTTCTTGAGTAAAAGGGTGTGTTTTTAACCTTTGTTTGTATCCCCAGCACTTATCACAGTGCCTGGTTGGTTGATTGTTGTCCTTCATTCTAGAAGAAGAGCACAATGACTCACTATGCTAGAGTCAAGTTACAGACCTTGAGAGTGTCCTTGTGTCACTTCTTCTGACCGCCATGTGAGCGCTTGCCCTGTGTAAGTTCTCCATAAAATAGTTTTTTAGGCAAGCATAAGTTTGGCTTTCAAACAACACGGCACCCCCATTAGAATTTTGCTTTGTGTAGTAGAGTTTGAATGCTTGGCAGTTTAGTTTGAGGAAGGACCTCAGTGTCTGAAACCTTATCCAGCCAGGTAATCTTCAGAATCTTCCTAAGACAATTCAAATGGAAACACTAAATGAACGCTTGTTGATTGAACCCAGGCCCCAGATTTCAGATCAAGCAGTCATTCTAGAGTTATCTTGCAGCCTTTATTTAGTTTCACTTTCTGAGACTAGGTTTTTTAGGATTTCCATTTAATGTTCTGTTAGTTTGGGGAATTTTATATTTTTGTTGGTAATTATTCATTTTCTTTAAATTCTTGTTTATTTTCTCGCAAGTAATTGCATATTATAGGTTCTGACAATGAAAAACTTTCTTCTCTTTTGTGAATGAACTTTGTTCATTATCTAACCTTGCTATTTCCTTTTTTTATTTGGGATAACTAACAATTTATCAATTCTCTAAGTCTTTTCAAATAATTAGCCTTTAGTTTTTTTAAACATTTTTATAGACTCTTTTGCATTTTATTGATTTCTTTAATTTTAAATATTTATTCTTTTGTTATTAATTTATTGATTTTAGAGCTTTTAAACTATAATACACAATTCATTAATTCTCTTTTTTTCTATTTGGCAAATCCATCTTTCCAGATAAATAACTTTTTTTCCCTCTTACAACTGCTTTTGATAAATCTCCAAATTTTTGGTATGTTGTCTCATCATTATTGTTCTCTTTTGAATAGTTGTTATTATGTCTATATTTGACAAACTTGTTGTTTAGGGTGGCATTCCTAAACTCCATTTAGTTCTATTAATTTTTCTTTTCTTCTCTTTATAAATTACTATTTTTATTACATTATATACTTAATATTACTGCCTTTTTTCTCTTATTTATGAAATCATGTGATAGAGGAAAGGAAATCTGAGAATAGTTGGAAGTGCATCCTGGATTTTAGTTAAATAGAAAACTATGTAGGATCCTATTGAGTAAAATATTTTGGTAGGAGTTGGTCCAAGAAGGATAGAAGACACTCAAGATTGAAATTTGGAAGACACAAAAGGAAACAATTTTAAATAATGAGGAAAAATGGGATTTGTCTGAAGATACCAATGTGGATGCAGGGAAAACACATCAACTAACTTAGATTAAAAAAAAAAAAGAAAAAGAAAGCTGCAGAGAATGGAAGCAAGGTCAGGCAATAGAAGATGAAAATAAGAATGTGGCTTTGTTTGGTAAAATAGTGTCAAGCTTAGGATTCAGAATAAGATATATTTTCAGATACTGCCAATATAAGAATTTGTTTTGCTTGACTCTATATGTTTATTACGAAGGCTTTGTTTTTCTCTTTTCCTTTTTCCATTGGGGGTGAGTGGGAGGTAAAGGGGTCATAAGGATAGGGAGCAAGAAAAAAACACAAACAAAAACAAAACAAGGCAAAAAAAGAGAGGTTATTGAAACATCTTTTTAAAAAAATGCACAGAAGAAAATAGAAGTGAGACCAGAAAGAAGCAAAGACAAGTAGGACGTTTTTGAAAATAACAGAAGTAAAGCAAGCTGTATAAGATAGAAATATGTAGTCTAATATGTAATCTTTTTGTCTTCTGTTGATATAGAAATGCCCATTTTATCTGATGTTTTAAAATTTTAGAACATAATTTTTTTTAAATAAAGGAAGACTGTCAGGAACGGTAAGGTTCTGAATGAACAAGAATAGACAAGGGAATCTAAGGACAGCAAAAAGGGTTACTTTTTTGAAGCATATTGGGGAAAAAAAGAGAAGTAAGGAACAAGACTCTGCTTGGGGTGAATGGGGTGATGATAACTGATAGCAGAGAGAAGCTAGGGCTGCTCAATTCTAATTTTGTTTCTGTTTTCTTTGCAAAGGAGAGTAACCTTTATGCTGTAAATGAAAGAGTAGCAGCAAAAAGACCGAAAGGAAGGTGATGCTTTCAATAAGTAGCAAGTGAGAACTTAACTGTCCTGGATGAATTCAAGACACCTGGCACAAAGGAATAACATTTTCAGATCCTGGAGGAATTGGCAATTAGGATTGTTGAGTCATGTCAGTGGAAAACTGGAGGGTGCCGCAAGATTGGATGGATGAATGACCCCAATTTTCAAAAAAAGGAGAAAGAAAAGAACATCCCACTTTCTACAATAAGCTTTTCTTGCCCCTGGCTTCCCTGAGTATGTATTTTATATTACATAGTTTTTGTATATTGTCTGCTTCATTAGAATGTGAGCTCTCTGAGAGCAAGGACTGTGTTTTTTTAAAATATTCATTCCTCTGATTTTTGTTTAATTTTACATGCATTTATAATATATCCCTTTCATTGCTCTCCTTATTAAGCAACTTCAATAACAACAGCAGAAATGAAAAAGAAAACCCTTACCATAAACATACATAATCCAGCAAATACAATTTATGCATTGACCAGACCCAAAATATATGCTCCTTTCTGCATTTTATATTCATACCCTCTCTGAATAGAAGTGAATGCCTTATTTTCAGTCAATTCCTGAGTTATTACTACATTGGATAAGAGTCAGGCAGTCAATGAGTACTTATTAAGCACCTACTATATGCCAGTCACTGTGTTAAGCTTTTGGGATACAAAGAAAGGCAAAAGACAGTCCCTGACCTCATGGAATTCACAATGTAATAAGGAGACAACACGTAAACAACTATATACACACACATAAGCTATGTAGAGGATAAGTAAGAAATAATCAACAGGGAGAAAGCACTAAAATTAAGAGGGATTGAGAAAGTCTTCCTGTAGAAACCTTTGTGGAATTTTAGCTGAGAAAACTGAAGGAAACCAGGGAAGCCAGGAGGTGGAGATGAGGAGAGAGAACATACTAGGCATAGGAGACAACTTGTGAATGTGCTGGGAGCTGAGAGAAAGAGTGTTTAGTTTTGTTTTGTTTTTTTTTTTTTATATGAGGCAATTGGGGTTAAGTGACTTGCCCAGAGTCACATAGCTATTGAGTGGTATGTGTCTGAGGCTGGATTTGAACTCAGGTCCTCCTGACTCCAGAGCCAGTGCGCTATCCCCTGCGCCACTTAGCTGCCCTTAAGAGTGTCTAGTTTGATGAACAGTAAGGTCAATGTCACCAGATCAGAGACAACATGGGAGTTGTTGTAAAGTGTTAGAGGACTGAAAAGGTAGGGAGGAGTTAGTTATGAAGGCTTTTGAATTCCTGAAGTTTTTTAAAGTCTTTAATCTTTCAAAGTTTTTTTTTTCTATATTTTGTCGTTGTATAAATTGTTCTCCTAGTTCTATTCATTTCACTATGGATTAATTCCCAGAGATCTTTCCAGTTTCCTTTGAAACTGTTCTCTTCATATTTATGATGGCATAATAATATTCCATCATATTCATATACCACAATTTGTTTAGCTATTCCCCAATAGGACAGGCCCTTAGTTTCTAATTTTTGGTCACTATGAAAAGAATTGACATAAGCATTTTTGTACATAGGGTTTCTTTTCCTCTTTGATCTATTTGGGGTATGGGCCTCATGATTGTAGTGATTGTTGAAAGGATATGCAGAGTTTAGTAATTTTTGGGAGTGGGTCCAAATTGATTTCCAGAATGGATGGACCACTTTATAGCTCCACCAACAGTTGTTCTAATATGTCTGTCTTCCTACAGCTGCTTTAATATTTGCCATTCTCTCCCTCTCCTTTTTTTGGTCAACTTTGCCAATCTTATGGGTGGGATATAGAATGTTATTATTGTTTTAATTTGGTTTGTCCAATTATTAATAATTTGTAGCATTTTTTAATGCAGCTATTCATAGCTTGGATTTCTTCCTTAGAAAAATGACTTAACATTCTTTGAGAAATTGAGGAATGACTTTTTGTGTACCTCTTTTCCAAAAAAAGTCCTCTTTTACTTTTCCCTCCTCCTTATTTCTACCTCCTTCTATTCTATTCTGAGATCTTTTCTTCTACTCATAGGCTATACTTGTTTCATCTTTATTTTCTTAACGTTCAAAAGAGAAGCTCTACCTATATCTATCTAAGCTATCTATCTATCTATCTATCTATCTATCTATCTATCTATCTATCTATCTATCTATCTATCTATC
>NW_020954590.1:106222175-106264671 GCF_900497805.2 Vombatus ursinus
ATCTATCTATCTATCTATCTATCTATCTATCTATCTATCTATCTATCATCATCAACTTGAGTGCTTCTATCCCAGGGGACCCTTAGATCTCCACTCAATCAACAAGCATCTGGTAATCCAAGTACAAAGAATGAAATGGTTCCTACTCTCAACAAGAGTGCATTCTGAGGGAGGAGACAACATGTACTAGTACATACAGAATCAATATAAAGAGAATAAAAGCAAATAAATACAAAGTAGTTTCATTGTGAGGGCACTAGCATTTGCAGCAAATAAGGAAAGGCTGCGTGTGGAAGATGGTGCTTTGACTGAGTCCTGAAGGAAGAGAGGGATTCTTTGTGGCAGAATTAAGGAAGTAGTATATTCCAGGTGGGTAGGACAGCCAATGCAAAAGCACAAAGATGAGAGATGGGAGGCCAGTTTGTCTGGATCCCAGAGTTTAGGGGGGATAGTAATAAGCAATAAATTGGAAAAGTCGGCTGGGGTCAGGTTGCAGAGAGTTTCAAATACTAAACAGTGGAATTTATTTTTGATCCTAGAGGAACAAGGAAGCCATTGGAATCTATGGAATTGGGGAGTGATATGGTTATCATATTTATGTTTAAGAAAAGTCACTTTGACAGTCATGTAGAGGATGGACTAGAGTGGAAGTAAGACTTAAAAACTATATAAAAGTACATTGTGATGATGATGATGATGATGTATAGCTTAAAGTTTGGCACAACATCCCTTTGCCACACAGAATGTAATTTCCAAAAACTAGAGTAAATTGTGGAGAAGATGGCATTTTGCTTTTCTGTGCTTATTCTGAAAAACTTGACTTTCCCTTTTTTCATTGTTCTGAGAATTTATAGAATATGAGAGAGTTTAACAGCTGAAGGAGTTTAATACATATTCTATTCCCTTAATGTTTTTGTGCTTTCAAATGTTTTACTGTTATTGCAATCTCTGATTATGAAGAGTGATGTGTATCATTTAATACAAATGTGTTAATCCTATTACTTGGCTTGAGTTTCTGTCATAAATGTGCATTTTAAGGGAAGGATATGAAGTGAGGAAACTGAGGAGTCTACTGCTATGAGTCTGACTGACTACACTGGTAATGAAGGCTGGATTCCTGTTTGCTGGAGATATAAAGGGCTCCATTGCCAACTTAACTCCTCTGATAATCAGGAAAATTGAAAGCAAAAGAATTATTCATATTTTTATTTGGAAAGAGTTTATGTATATGTCATAAATTACCTCTGACCAGAGGAAAGGGAAAAGATGACAAATGGTTTTTCAGAAGAGGAATATTTTAAATGGATGAGGAGCTGACAAGAGGCTTTTAGATGCATTCACAAATAGCCAAGAGGGATCTGAAAGAAAGGAAAAGACACTTAAATATGGCATCTGTATTAGCAATTCTGGAAATTAATAATAAAAATGAAGTTAGTTTAATTATATGGAGTCTGTCAGTCTGACTGTAATCCCCATTCAAAACTTACTTGAGCCCTAAATCTTTCCGATGGAAGGGAAAGAAAATGACTTGGACGTGAGCAGATTTTCTTTCTGTCTTATTTCAGAGCTCTGGTGCTTCTGGTTTTGATGAATTGCTCAAACTACCTGGCTAGCTTGAAGGAAAACTTATGTTTTTACATTTATATTAAACAAAAAATCATTGGCTTTAAAAATAAATCAACCCATCTGATGGTATTGCTTTTCTTTCATTTGTTTGCTCAAGTAAGAGTTAAAGGTTACACACAGAACAATTGCAGCAGTGCAATCTACACTTCAGGTAGCAGTAAAGCCCTGTAAACCAGTAACTATCACAAACTGAAGAGATGTCATGGACCTGATTCATTGCCCCTGTTCTCAGAATCCTTTTGCTTTTAGAAGATGTTGAAATATGCTCCATTTTCTTTGCCTATGAGGATGACAAAGGCACCCTTTGACCTGTCCTTTTGGCCCCATCAATAAATAAAGAAAAAAAAATCCCTTCTCAGGATCGTATTATTTTGGGGTAGACACATGACTTGAAAATGAATGACAGTGACCAAAATCTCTTTGTTTTAAGTTTTATGCCGGGTATGTGTAGAACAATGACCATTCATGAATACATTGTAAACTCTGAGGGCAAGGTTGCCTCAATACAGGACCCCAATATGTCAATGGATACGTGATCTCATCAATGCGGGTATTTTCTTTAATGATTAGAATTCCAATCTTCATTAAAGAAGGTACCTTTATTATATGTTTTTGGCATCATGATGAAACCAGTGGTGCACATAAGTTGTCCAGAGTTAGGATATTCTTGATTTCCTGCGTGAATGGATCATGATCTTTTCAATCATACATTTATTTTTTCTCATGCTAATCACACCGTAGTGTGTCATCAAACTATAGGACTGAGGATGACTGTCTTGTAGATGAAATAAAGACGGTATAATGAAAAGAATATAGGATTTGATGTGGGAAGACCTAGGTGAACATCCTGGCTTTTCTACTTACTAGCCTGAAGGGATAGGAGAAAGAATTAAGCATTTATTAAGTGCTATTGTTGTCTGCTAGGCACTGCACTAAGCACTTTACAAATATTATCTCATTTGATTCTCACAACAACTCTGTGAGGTAGATGCTATTATTAACTCCATTTTACAGTTAAGAAAACTGAGGCAGATAGAGATTAAGTGATTTGCTCAGGGTTACACTACTAGTAAGTATCTGAGGCTGTATTTGAACTCAGGTCTTTCTGACTCTAGATCTAGTACTCTATCCACTGTGTCACCTAGCTCAGTAATGAGTTCATATTCTCATACCTGGTCATACCCTTCAAATCCTGGTGTCTCTGAACCCCTATAGATCATCATCTAACCCCCATCCCACAGTCTCCACAACCCAATTTCTCCTTCTCATCCCCCTCAATATTCTCAACCCAAAACTTCAACATAATTCCAGCTAGCCCTTCTAATGTGCCCTCTGGAATGCCTATTCCAGAGGGAACAGGCTTCCCTATATTTTATATCTTTTCCTTTCCAACTTCTTTAATCTACTAGCTCTTACTGAATCCTAGATTTGACACAGCCTCCCTGGTCAACCTTTCTATTACTGGCTGCACCTTTACTAATTCTTTTCAGCTCACTAGTTCTGGTGAAGGATACTTGTTCCTCATTGCTTCTTCTACGTTCTCCCTCTTCCTCCATCACTGTGACATCTCTTCCTTTGAGGTCCATGCTATTCACAACTACCATTCAATAGAATTCCTGATAGCTATTATCTACAGATTTCCAGGCTTACTACCCTCCCTTCTTCAATGAGTTCAATACCTGGCTCACACTATTTCTTTCCTGGGCAACTCCTACTTTCATACCAGCGGACTTTAACATACACATTGACTCTCCCTCAAATACCCTAACCACTCAGTTCCTCAATCTTCTCACTTTCCATGAGCTATTTTTTCACCCCACCTCAGTTGCTCACAAAGATGATCATATTTGTCATCACCTACCAATGTACCACCTACAAATGAAACATAAAGTTTCAAGAATTATGAAATCCACTTACCCAACCATAAGCTACTGGCTTTTCACATTCTCCACTCCCATTATAAAACCCCACTCTTTGTCCACACTGTAACCTCCAAACCTTGATCCCTCAATTCTCTCCTAGGTCATCTCTCCTGTACTAACTACTCTCTCTTCTTCTCATTTTGGTCATCCAATTCAACTCTGCACTGTCCTCTTCTCTTGGATCCCTAGCATCCTTATCATATCACCAATTATACCCAGTCAAGCCTCAATCTTGGGTCACTCTCACCATTTGTTGCCCTTATTCCTGCTACTGAATAAAAGAGGAGAAAATCACACAGATGTTTTGTTAGGGTCCACCACAAATTTATGTTACACAACCTCAACTGCATCCTCACTGCCCTTTGGCAATCCTACTATACCTCTCCTATCTATCTATCTATCAGTATCCTACTTTCCACAGTAGCTCTTCCAAACCTTTTCATCCCTCTTCAAACCTTTCCTGGCTCTCCCTCTTCCAACTCTCTCAGCTGAAAGCCTTGTTTCATATCTTACAGAAAAAAATTGAGGCCGTTTATCATAAGCTCCCTCTTCTTTCCTCTTCCTCATCTCCTATCACTCAGATGCCTTCTGCCATTCTGTCCTCCTTCACTCCTGTCTCACATGATGAAGTGGCCTTATTCCTTACCAAGACTAACTCTTCTACTTATTCAAGTGATCCCACTCCATCCCATCACACCCAACAGATTGTCCTCTCTGACATTCACACTCTACAATAGGTGCCTCTTACTTTCCTTTTGCTCTTTTCTTAACCCCTTACAATCCAGTTTCTGATCATATTATTTCACCAAAACTGCTCTCTCCAAAGTTACTAATGATCAAAATCATTTAGTTGCCAAAATCAAAGGTCTTTTCTCAATCCTCATCCTCCTTGACCTCTTTGCAGCCTTTGACACTGTTGATCACCCTCTGTTCCTTAATATTTTCTTCTTTCTAGGTTTTTAGGACACAACTCTCTCCTGGTTCTCCTCTTACCTGTCTGTCTACTCCTTTCCATCTCTTTTGCTGGATCCTCCTCCAGATGACACCCTCTAACTGTCAATATCTCTTGGGATTTTGTCCTGGGCTCTCTTCTTTTTTCCTTCTATACTACTTCCCTTGGTGATTTCATCACCTCCCATAGGTTTAATTATCATCACTATGCTGATGATTCTCACCTCTACTCACCCTGCCCCAAACTCTGTGTTGACCTTCATCTTGCATCTCCAGCTGTCTTTTAGACACCTCAAACTGGGTGTCCACTAGGTATCTTAAGCTCAATATATCTGAAATGGAATTATCTTTTCCCCAAAACCTTTTACCTTCCCTGTTATTGTATAAGGCCACACCATCCTCCCAGTCCTTCAGCCTTGCAACCTAGGAATCATCTTGGATTCCTCAGTATCTACCACCCCCACCCCCCACCTTCTGCAGGAAGTCTTCCCCAACCTCTCAGTTTCAGTGCCTTCCCTCTGTTAATTATGTCCTATTTATCCTACATATAGGTTGCTTTGAATGTATTTGTTTGCATGTTGTGTCTCATAGATTGTAAGCTCATTGAGAGCAGGGACTGTTTTTGCCTCTTTTTGTATCTTTAGAACTTAGTGCTTTAGTATAGTGCTTGGCACATAGTAGGCACTTAGTTAATATTTACTGATTGATTGATAGATAGCTGCTGAGCAATTCATATGAACCCTTAAGGCTGCAGTTTCTTTATATATAAAATGCAATAGAGGCCATTTAATTTATTGGACTAAATAACCTCTAAGATTCCTTCTTGCTCTAGATTTATGACCCAGTATTCTTAAGGTCTCTTCTATCTCTGAATCCTATGATTCTATAAGGTTGATTTCAGCATTCTGTTCTGTTCCCCTCCCTTCCCCCTAATAAATTACATTTTTTTCCCAAGCAGGTGCCTGAATTGGTACCCTAAAGTGCTCCCCAAGGGTCATTACTACCAAGTTCTCCCCCTTTGCAAATGAATTTTACTTGTAGTCTGTCACAAATTCAGGTATTCTTCCAAAGTTTATATGATTGTTGTTGTTGTTCAATTGTGTCTGATTCTTTGTGACCCCATTTGAGGTTTTCTTGGCAAAGGTACTGGAGTGGTCTGCCATTTCCTTCTCCACCTTATTTTACTGATGAGAAAATGGAGGCAAACAGGGTTGAGTGCCTTGCCCAGGGTCGCGTACCTAGTAAGTGTCTGAGGTCAGATTTGAACTCAGGAAGATAAGTCTTCCTGACTCCAGGCCAGGTCCTCTATATACTGTGCCATCTACCTGCCCTATGTCTAATATAACAATCATTTAATCTGCTAAATACGTAACCAATAGACAGTGCCATTTAGCAAGATTGTCATATAGTTGAAAAATGAAAAAAAAGAAGAGGAGCTTTCTCCTCATCTCTACTTTTGGAATTTTTGTAGGCAGGTCAGATTCTTTCTCTCTTCTCCCTTAGCCAGCCAGCCAGCCTGGGGACATGGCTATCCCTTGGTCAAACCCTCAACTCTGCCCCTAACTAGAAACCAGTAACAGACTAATTTTTAAAAGAAAAAAAGAAAGAAAAATACAATGAATGGAGTGAATTTTGCCTGCAGGCTATCTGCTTTTGAGAAAAATGCCATCCATGCCTTTTAGTGTCTGCTTTATTACCTAAGTTGATTTATACCTGACTGAGTAATCTAGGGTAAAAAGTCCTGAGTTACATGGTGTTCTTTCTTTCCTAATAAGAAACTTTTATTTCTCAATAAAATAAAATTGTAGGGTGTTCTTAGGGTTACAACTCAAAGCCTTAAAGGCAAGATGAAATAGCTATTTTTGATTGAGGTTCCAAATGCTGTCCTATTTAGTTGTGTATACTACAAGCTATTTACTGATCCCCTCCATTACAACCCCTGTACACAATAGCAGGCATGAATCCTTTGAAGTAATGACCAGTGATAGTTTTATATGAAAATATCAAGAATTCAGAAAAGTTTAAGAGAGCAATCATGTAGGTGATTCTTACTGACTCTAGTTAGTCATGGGGGAAGGGAAAGGAGATTTGAACTCTCATTGATCTTTTGCTGATTTCAAACAGCTTTAGTTATTAGCTTCGGTCTATCAGTCTTTTCTAATCAGCAGAGGCTATGGCTGCTCAAGGCAAATCTACAACAGCCAGACCAGGGGTGGGAAACCTGTGGCCTCAAGGCCACATGTGGTCTTCTAGGTCCTTGGGTGTGGCCTTTTGACTAAGTCCAAGTTTTACAGAACAAATTCTTTTATTAAGGGGATTTGTTCTGTGAAGTTTGGATTCAGTCAAAGGGCAGCACTTGAGGACCTAGAGGGCCATATGTGACCTCGAGGCCACAGGTTCCCCACCCCTGAACCAGACACTAGCGTCTGAATCTGAATAAAACAAAACAACAACAAAAAGCACCTGTAGGAACTTCTCTCTCTGATGATCTCTGTATTGTTCCACATATCCTGTTCTGCTAGCCCTCTTTTCATTTTGATCTGAAAGTTAATCTTGTGTTCAGACATCTCTGCTCAGAATCCTTCTTATTGAACTCTCATAAGGAGAGGGGAGGAGAGGAGAAGGGAGGGGAAGGTGTGTGTGTGTGTGTATGTGTGCATGTGTGTGCTTGCACATCTACATGCACACATATGTGCATGCATATATGTACAGGAATACTTTCCTTTCCATATGTTTAACATATATTGTCTATCAGAACTAAAATTCTCAAAAGTCTATGCTACCTGCAGGAAAAATCAATCTGAACTAAATATCTAGTTGCTTTCCTCCCCGAGGTCTTGAATTTTTTAGTCCCATATAAAATCATCTATGGTTTACTTGATATCTGAAATTACATAGCTCAGAATCAAAAATAAAGGCAGCACTTAACAGAACAAAGCCAATCACCTAGTATCTCATGTAATCAAACACCTTTTGATGCTACTCATAGCAAACACCAACAATACATTCAATAGTCATAGTACAATGCAAAGTCACAATTGATAGGTTACTTTGGTGACTGTAGGTATAAATGACATGCAGGGTGCAATAATCTACATATCAAAGCAACACGTGTATAACCAGAGAACAAAAGCAAGCATGTATGACAGAAAGAAAAAGTAAAGCAATAATAACATGAGTAGGCCTAAAAACTTACAAAGTGTGCAGAAGAAAAGCCATACGCAAAAATGCAGTATCAGTGAAATGGAAGATGAGCTGTCCAGAAAACGATCTCCAAATGAGTCAACTTAGTGATTTACAGGTACATTAAGATAGTTACAAACATGACAGAGTTCCCACTCAGACTGGTCAAGTGCAAAGCTATGCAAATTGTAGTAAACAACAATGAAGTGGGTATATCCAGAACAGGTATTTGAGTGGCATTTGGGGAGGGATAAAGGAAGAGTGAAAATATTGATGAATTCCATGAAGTCAAAGGAGAATGGGAGGTGGCTTAATATACAGCATGGAAACAGGAAGAGAGTGGGGCTTGGGCTACAGGTACACATCAATCATTTCATATCACTTCTAGTTGGAGCTATGTAGGAAGTACTTGGATAAATTCAAGTTTACTCTGTTACCCATGTTTTTGCAATGGCATGACAACGTGAGGGCAAGGGATAGGGGGTTGAGAACAACAAATGTAAGATATCATATATGCATACACATATTATATATATATATATATTTGTATATGTACACATTGTGTCAGTTCACTTGATCAAAGGCAATATCATAAATTGCTAGTTTAAATTTAGAAGTTTGATAAATACAGCAATACAGCATAGTAATTTAAGAGCTTTCCTTTTTTGTTTATGTTTTTAATGGAAAAGATTCAGTAGTAGCAGCAGCAGCGTAAGTAACTGTTCTATCACTTAAGCAATAATTATATAAACTCTTTCCCAGGGTGATATGGCATCTGAAATGTAGGAAGATCATTTGTGAAATACACAGTGAAGCAGATGGCCATGAGGAGAGCCAATTGGATTGCATAGTAAACAATGCAAATTAAGAAATCCATAGTTAATTAGAGAGGATTAAGGGTACTTCAAGGGGACATGAAGACCTAGGGACCTTTCCAAACAAAAGATTAGCACATTGGTTCTGTGCCATATTCTGCCCTCCAATGTGCAGCTAATGAAAGGACAGCTGATGTGTGGAGTAGACAGAAAGACACCATTGAATGTTATCTTCTATAACCCAAATCCCTTGATTAAACAGGCAGGGACAGAATGTCATAAATTCCTGTGCAATTCAGTCATGAGAGTATGGGCATTCCACTCCTTTATATTGTGCTGTGTATAAAGCTCCCATTAACTTTTTTTCCCCCATTAACTTTTAAAAGAATATTTTTAGCTGGCCCCCAGGAATTTGAACTAGTGAGTCTTCTCTTCTTTATACCTTCTCCTTTGATAATTTAATCTACTTGCACAGGTTTAACAGTTGTCTTTACTCAGATGATCCCCAAACCTTTATATCCAGCCTTAAACTCTCTCCTGAACTCCAATCCTTTATCACCAGCTGAATGTTACACATCTCCATCTGGATGTACTTGTCCCAAATGGAACTAATTTTCTTCCCTTCATCCAAACATTCTCTCATCTACTCAGATTGGTAACCTCAGAGTTATCTTTTCTCTCCCTCACTCTTCATATGAGATCATTTGCCAAGTCTTATGACTTGTACTTCTATAATATCTCACACATCTATTTCATTCTTTATATTCACATGGCCACTGGCCTAGTTCAGGCTTTACACTCCTAATGAGCTCCCTGTAATTGGTCTCCTTCCTTCCAGTCTGATCTCTCTCCAATCAGTTGTCCACACAGGTGCCAAAATAATTTTCCTAAAGATTAACTCTGATCATGTTGCTCCGCTGTTAAAAAATGTGTGGTTCCTTATTACCTCTAGAAAAAAAAAAGTACAAACTACTCAGTCTGACATTAAAATACCTTCATAATTGAGCTCCAATTTATCTTTCTAGAATGATTTCAAATTTATCCCCATGAACGATTCTATATTCTACCAAATGAGGATTAGTTGAAGGAATTGGGAATTTTTGTCGTAAGGAGAAGACTGAGGGAGGACCTGAAAAAATGCTTTTTTTTTTTTTTAAATAGAAAAGTGATTACACTGGTCCTTGGCTTCAGAAGGAAGATCTAGGACCAATGTGTGGAAGTTGCAATGAGGTAAAATTAAGACGATTCAGGGACAAGTCGCCTAACAATTATAACTATTCCAAAATGGAATGACCTGGCTTAGGAGACAGTGGATTTCTCTGTACTAGAACTCTTTAAGCAAAGACTGGATGGATCTTGTTCTGGCATCGATTGGACTAGATGGCCCCTGAGTTTTCCTTCTACTCTGAAATTCTGTGATGGATTGATAGTAAGAATGTTAGTCATTGCATTTAGCCATTGTATAAATGTTACACAGAAAACCCTCCCATTGAAGTTAATGTTAATAGTCTGATAACTGTGTAATTCTTAGCATTATTTTTTCCCTCTCTATCATTCTGCCACTGTGACTATAGGAGAAGTGGGCTGCATAGAGCTCAAGGACCATTTTTTAATCTCTGTTTTATGAATTGTCTTGGCCAAATAATACACTATTGACTCACCAGCTTGGTAGTGATGATATTTTTCTTAGTGAGGAGGCCTGGTCCTCAGGTAACAGAATTACCACTGGAAGCTTATTCAAAACATTTTTAGCTTGGTAAAACCTACCAGAGACTGAAATCCACTGGTATAACCTTTAAGAACCCAGGATCACATCCTCATTACAATCAGAGACTAGAGTAGATTTTTGCAGAAGAAAAATCTGTTTTTTATTTATATTTTCCATGATGCCTGATATAGTATTAGCTATATAGTGTTGTGTAGTGGATAGAGAGCTAAATATGGGGTCAGAAAACGTGGGTTAGAGTCTTGCTTCTGACACAGACTGCCTGTGCAACTGTGGGCAAGTCATTTAACCTTTCAGTTGCTCAGACAGTTGTCTAAGACTAAAAGTGGCAGAGTCATTACAGGTTTTTATTGATAAAGGGAGTTTTGTAGGTAGAGAATTCCCTGTACCACTGAAATTAAAGGTTCAGAACAGGCTGTTGTTTTTCCTTCATTCTTAAAGAGGACCATGACATCAGGAAGGTGATGCCATGACTTGCAAGTGGATTTGAGTAAGGGAGGGCTGTGCAAAGTCACCAGCCTCACTCTCTCCTCCCAAACCATCTGGGTCCAGTGGCAAAATATAGATGAGGACCACTAGAAATGGCCCTGGTTGCAGTGGGAGACCTTGGCCTTTTTAAGTTAAGATCTTTCCCAGGTCTCAGTCTGACTGAGGCAATGCTCATTTAGTGATTAAGGCTAGGTAAGAAATGAGGCAAGGAATGGCTTCTTTTACCTAGTCAAAAAAATCAGTCTGAGAGAGGAAGACCTTCAGGGTTTTTGCCATTTTACAGATGAAGACACTGAGGTAGATGGAGGTTAAATGACTTGCCCAGGATCACACAGATAGAAAATGTCTGAAGTCAGATCTTGACTAAGGTTAAAAAAAAGAAACAACCCAGTTCCATCAAGAATTCCTCTTAAAATATGGCTTCCAGATTCCTCTTATCTGGTGACTTTTCTCTAGACATGTACTTATAAAAATGTGGTGCCCAGGAAGGATATGGTGACTAGAAGAATGGATAAAAATGAGATGAAGCTATAGTGTGCAATTTTAACTTTATTTATTTGATCATGCTGTTGCTGCTTGAAAAATGGAAAATAGGCATGAGAATATTAACTTAGACTCTTTCCATTTCTTTTTAAAAATTTTTTTTTTATTTTTAGGCAGTTAGGGTGAAGTAATTTGCTGAGGGTCACACAGCTAGTAAGTGTCAACTGTTTTGTCTGAGGCCGCATTTGAACTCAGGTCCTCCTGACTCCAGGGCTGGTGCTCTGTCCTAGTTGCCTAGGTGCCCTAGTCAGGGCACCACCTAGTTGCCCTGACTCTTTCCATTTCTTAAGAAAGTTTAACAGATATGTATCAATCACCAGAGCAAGGAGTTCAAAAGAGTTTGGAAAGAGCCTATACCAGTCAACACTTGAGACTTTTGTAAAAAGCAACATCAATTGGGAGTACAAACAAATTTTCAAAATTTTGTGATGGATAATGGAGGATAATAGTATGGATAATAGTAATGGATAATAGTAAGAAATAATTGAGAGAAAAACAAGATTAAATAAAACTTGGTGAGAGATCCAACTAAGCAAAGTCATCCTTAAGGTTTCAAGGAAATCATTGGAAAAATGTCAACAAACCAATGAAAACAGATCTGTAAAGGTTTTTGTAGAGATAGAGACTGAAGTTACTCACCCTTATGAAATCATAGTTTCTCGAAGTAATATTTGAATATATCTATATTGGGGATTCTTAACCTTTTTAAAAATCAATCAGTATCATTAAATGTTTATTAAATGCCTGCTAAGTACTGAGTACTGTGCTAAGCTCTGGACATAAACCAAAGAGGCAAACAAATATAAACATGTATTTGCTTTTTTTTTATATGTTTATTTATTGTTTGATGTCATCTCCCCCATTAGATTCTAAGCTCCTTGAGGGAAGAAACTGTCTTTTGCCTCTTTACCTGTCTGTCTCTCTCTGTGTCTTTATCTCTGTCTCTCACTATATTCATGATAAATAAAAAATAATTAACAGAGGGAAGACAGTAGTTCTGAGGGACTGAGAAAAGCTTTGTGTAAAAGATTGCATTTTAATTGGGACTTAAAGGAAGTCAGGGAAGTCAGTAGGCAGAGTTGAGGAGGGAGAGCATTCCAGGCATGAAGGGAAGGCTGAGAGAACACTCTTTACTGAGAAATGTTCATGTAGCAGCCAGGAGACCAGTGTCACCAGAGTGAAGAGAATTTGGTAGGATGGTAAGGTGTAAAAAGACTGGAAAGGTAGGAGGGGGATAAGTTATGAAGGGCTACGAATACCCTTGTATTAGATCTGGGAGGCAATAAGGAACAACTGGAATTTATTGAGAAAGGAAGTAACATAGTGAGACCTCACTTTGGTGGCTGAATGGTGGATGGATTGGAGCAGGGAGCGACCCACCAGCAGGCTATTCAAGTAGTGAGGTAATGAGGGTTTGAATCAGAATGGTGGCAGTGTCAGAGGGCAGAAGGGGGCTTATAAAAGATATTGCAGAGAATAAATTAACAAGCTTTGGCAACAGCTTGGATATGGGAGGGGAGCTGAGAAATAGTGAGGAAGGAATCCAGGATGATTTCCAGTTCATGATCCTGGTGGACTGGGAGGATGGTGTTGCCCTGTATAGTAACTAGGAAAGTAGGAGGTGAGGAGGTTTTAGGGGGAAAGATAATGAGTTTTGTTTTGGACATGTTTAGTTTAAGACATCTGCTTTTGTGTGTGTTATGTCAGTCTGATGAAGTTTCTGGACTCTTTAGAATAATGTTTTTGTGTGTTTAGAGCACAGAGAGGTTGCTCAAAGTCACATAAGCATTATCTGGCAGAGGGAGGACTTGTACCCAAGACTTCGGGCTCCTAGGCCAGCTCTCTTTTCTTTTTTAAAAATTATTTTATTTTTAATTTATGAAATAAAACAAGCTTTTCCATAACAGTAGAATAAAAATAAGATGATTGCGCATGAAACTGCAAATCTATTATGTACAACTTGCTATTCTTTTAAAGTATATAATAAAGTTATCATAAAACTTTCTTTTTTCCCTTCCTTCCCACTACCCCATCCTAGAGATGACTACCATTAGACACAAATATGTGTATATATATGTATGTATATATATGTAAAACTAGTCTATACATACTTCTATTTATCAGTTCTTTCTCTGGATGCAGATAGCATCTTCTTTCATATGTCCTTTGTAGTTAATTTGGTATTCATAATAGTCACATTGAGAATTAATGATTTTTGTACAACAAACATGTAACTATCAATGACAGCTGTGCCCCTAAATTTGGACTTTAGCATCATAGTCCCTAAATTGACAAGTGAGGAAGTAGAAATGCCATTAAAGAAGACCAAGTAAGGAAGAAGAGCTGGATAAGATGTAATATGCAAAGATGATGTTAATGTAGGGTTGGAGGACACACAATTTTGAGGGCTTTGAGAGATGGAATCTCAGGTATTTAAAAGAAAGAGAGATGACCAAAGCTTGGGGAAAATATTTTCAGTCCTTATTACTAAAGCAGAGGTGACCAAGAGAATATTAGTAACTAAATGATTTTCTACAGAAGACTGCGTCTTTAGTCACACAACTCACTGAAATGTACAGGCGATACAAGAGCCCTCTGTGTTCATTTTTTGTTAGCTATAAAAAGTCGATTTGGTAGTGCAAAATAACATTGGAAAAGATTCTCTCCAACAAGGTATATTCTAGAAAAATAAGAAAAAATTCCAAGATTCTTGGAAAGATGTAACAATAGAGATAACTTCAATGATCCTCTGATTATTAATATTAAGGTAAGCATAAAGCACGGAAATGTGTGGTTGTCAGAAGTTTGCCATCATCATGATGGATGTCCAGCACTAAGTACAAAATGAAGGAGGAATTCTTTGGAAATGGTAAAGTCTTCCCAGTGCCTCTATTTGCAGATACATGAAGACCTGAAACATTACATAGGCCACTAAATATGATCAATAATCATGCAAAAGCATTTGGTTGAATTATCTGTACTGAGAAAAAAAGTAGATCAATCTCCATTTTTAGACCAAGGAGAGGGAGGAGGAATAGGAGAACACATCTCAGACAGCCCATTGACTATAGCAGCCAATGGGGAGGGGGAAATTTCCCTCCTGTTTACTTGATCTTGACTTGGTCTCTCTTCTCTGTATTCCACCCATATCTTGGTGAACCCCAAACTCTTTGAGGTGGCTTCCAAATCTCATTCCCTCTCTTCCTGTGCATGCTGATAAAACAACCTCTTCCCTCAGGGAAGAAAGAAAATATTTCTCTTTGGAATACTGTGGGTGGGGCTATACTTTCTCGATGTTGGGTTTTACCCTTGATTCTGAGGGATGAGATATGCTCTCTCTGCTAGAGTAAGTTCCACTTTGTCTTCATTGCTCAAATCTTTTAACTTCTTTCAACTAGAATCACAAATAACCATCAGGTAGTAATTTGCCGCCAGTATTTACCACCCATTACTGATCAGAAAGTTATCTGATGACCAAGAGGTAAAAGGCTTCATATGCCATTATCAAACCCATTAACAATCAATTCTTCTAACTTGTCTTACATTATTGATGTGCAAAAATGATAAGAAAAATTTGTAGGTGATTTTTTAAAATGCTATTGTTTGAACCAAAGCAAAATTCACTTAAACTTCTCCAGACAGGCAATAAATTTTAGGCTTGCAGGCTAAGATACCACCTGTCTATTTATCAACTCAAAGTGCAATTTATATGGAAGATGGAAAGGTCCTTGAGGACAAAAAGTCATCTACTCACAGTGATTTCTTATAATCTTTTTCTAAACCCTGTCTCCTAACATTACTGAGTGCTTCGTTTCCAGGAGAAATAGGATCTTCAAACACAAAAGCCACTAAGCAAACTCATTTGCATCTGGCATCTTCTGCTGATTTAAACAAAACAAAACAAAGCCAAACTATACACTCATCAGATAGCAGGATATAAATCTCCATTATTGGTGTAGAAGGCTACCATATATTTAAATGTATAGAGCTCCTTAGAGATAGAAGTCTTATGATAATTCTGGTCCCTGCCAGCAGTGCTTAGTGAGATGGTTCAGCAGTATAGATAATTCTGGGTTCATTCTCTCCCTACCTAGCTCTACTCCCTTTTTCCACATTATTCTTGAAGCCAGATGCATAAAGAGTAACGAAATATGTCTGACTTCGCCGCCTAGAAGGGTACATAGTGAATCATCTTTCAGCAGTACTGAGAAGTGTTCACACACCCCGACCCTAATAATTTCTGACAGTTTCATATAGAAGAATGCATAAATCTAACTAAACTTTCATGTAGCTTGCATCTAGCCATGCAAAGCAAGACATACCAGATGAAGATAATTTATCAGAATATATAATTCAGCACCAGTGTATCTGTGAAGTAGCGAGTAAGCTTTGTTGATTGTGATGGGGACTGATACAGCAAATACAATTATTTCAAGTGGCTTTTATCTTTGTGGTATGCTTTCCTGCTGGGGGATGGTAACTTAGCTGGCTAGAAGAAGCAATGGATTTGTCCTGATTCAAATCAAAGAAAATATATTTTTGAAGCCTGCATATGCAGCCACTCTGTATTGATTCATAAAGGAGCACAATAAGGCAATAAGCATGATTCTTCATTATTTAGAAATATAAGCTGTTTTAGGATGGAATATAGCGCTGGATTTCACCTTTTTCCATTAATGACTTAATTCATTTCAGTACTTATACTAGTCCCAACTAGGCATAGGGAGAAGTGAAGACAAGCTGATAATCTTCATAAATAACAAATTTGTTATGATAGAGAGCTGAGCACATGGCCAGTATGGTAACTCTACATGTTTATACCTGGGGCAAACACCACAAACTGTCCTTGGGGAAAACAATATAATATTTACATAACTCTTTAAGGGTTGCAAAGTAATTTACATACGTCATCTCATTTGATCCTCACAACAATGCTGGGAGGTAGGTGGTATTATTCTCTTCATTTTACAGTACTTACACTGAAAAATTTACACTGCTTAAGTGACTTACTCAGAATCATATAGCTAGTGTCTGAGGAAGACTTTAGGGGATTATAATCCTTAGAATTTTCATCGTTTAGCTTTACTTTTACATTTGCAAGAAGGTAGAAAACTTAAACAATGCAAATCTGTGTAAAATTAGATTTTGTTCTAAATATAGGCTATGTTTTCCCAATTCTGTCTTGCATAAAAATTGAGTTTGGTCTATGATCCCTGGGTATCACAGGCACATTTAAAGATTTGGCAGGTCTTTCTAAGAGGGAAAACATTTTTAGCAAATATTTCACCTGCTTTACTATATTTCCCCATCCTCCAAACTCCCTTCCCCCCCCCAAAACAAAACAAAACAAAACTCTAGACAAAAAAACCAACATACACAGTCAAGGACCTTGTGTTAGATGTCCTTTCTGCTGGTTGGACTCTCATTTACTTCCTGTATCTCTGCCATCAAGTCTCAAGTCTACATTGAGGTACAAATCTCTCTGAAAATCACACCTCCTGACCTTCCTACTCCATGCCCCTTGACCTCTTCCCCTTTAACTTCCCTGAAGTTGGAGAAGATCATTAGGGGCAAATGATGGAAGAGAATTTTTGGCAGTATCCCTTCCCAAAGTTTCCCTTTTGTCCTGGGCCTGGGCTCTTTGTATCTAGGAAACACTTGGGCTGATACTGTAGCTCATATGTCTGAGTCCCTTCTTAACCGGAGAAGAAGCAACTTATTGTATTTGTTTAGTGTCCTAAATTTCCCCACTTCACTGGGCTCCTGTAACTTGCTATGATATCTTATGCAAAAAGTATAACAAAAGATTTTCTATACCAATAGAAGGAATGCTCCTTTAAGGGTAGAGACTGTTTTGTATTTGTAACTTTAGTACCTAGCACAGTGTCTGGCAAAATAGTTATTTAATAAATGCTTGATGACTTAAATAGAATGTTTTGCTTTCATTTTTTCTTCTAAAAGTAAAGGATAACTTTGTATAATTATACAACATTTGTATAACTTGTGTTATAATTTGTATAATTTTTTTGGTGTATATCATGCCTCCCTTATCCACTACCCCTCTCATCTACCTCTATCTCTATCATCTCTACCTACCTCTCTCTCTCTCTCTCTCTCTCTCTCTTTCTCTCTCTCTGTTCTCTGTCTGTCTGTCTATCTATCTATCTATCCCTCTATCTATTATCTATCTGGAGGATGGACCAATATGGTATATGTAGATGCATGAGCAAACTTCCTTATTGCATTCAGAAATGTGACCTATGGAAAAATCCATGGGGAGACCACTGTTATATAGAGTTCTAGTAGGAGGAGCAAAAAATGAGAATTGAAATATTACCTTTAAAATTAACTTTTCAAATTCACATGTCTAAATTTAATAATTTCTTTGTAACAAAACTGTTTTTCCTTTATCTGATATAGGCTATTTGATTATCTTAACTTTAGTTTTATTCAATGATATTCACAGATATGACATGGTTATATGTTGCAAGTTTATAAGGAACCAATGTCTTCTAGCAATACTTCAAAGTGTCTCAATTGATATTTGAAACACAGTAAGTTTTGAAGATTTTAGACTTGGCAGTGCATAGGAAGCCTAAATTTACTGTCACTAAGGTTATTGACCTCTGAGGAGGATGTTTGAACAAACATCAAAGGAAGCCACCGGTCACTTTCTTATGGCTCATCCAGGAGTCAGAATATAAAATGGATGAAAAGGAGATGCTTTGTGGGAGAGGAAGGGAAATGTTTCTAAAATAAAAAAAAAAAAACCACCTCTAAAAAGAGTTCTATAGAAAAATGAGTTTTCTTGCCAAATTATAATTTCTTTGAATTTCATTACTTCAACCCACTAGTTAAAAATAGATTCTTTAAAGTAGCTCTGGAAAGGATTCTTCACATAAATTATTTTGTTTTATGAAATGAGCAACTTTTCTTTTCATTCTGCCATCATTTGGGAATTTTATCTGATTTTATGACAGATATAAGCCTACAAAAAGAGAAAAGTGAACTATTTGATACAGTTTTATTTTTGTTCTCAATAAAATAAAAACATGTAACCTCTACCTCTGTAATTCTTATGTCATCAACATTTTTTGATAAGGAATCTGATATGAAATATGCAGAAGGGCATTGTGGGTAGAAAAGAGACCTTTTAGAAAAGAGCCCGAAAGACCTAAAATCAAATCCTGCTTCTTAGTGTACTGGCTGTTTGACCCTGGCAGATCCTTAGCTTCTCAGGGCTCTAGGAAACTCTAAGGACAGATGTTCAGAAAAAAAGGTGCTAACTTGTATTGAGAGAGTGATTTTGCTTTCATAGGAACTCCTTATAACAGTGAAATCCTAGATATAATCCCCATCCTTTAGGAAGCTCAGGTGTCCACAGTGACTTTTTTCTTTCATTACATTCATAATAAGAACTCCACCCCTCATAAAAATGTACAAAAGAGTGATGATGACATGAAACATGTTTAACCTTATACTACTATAGTTTAGTGTTTGTTGAAAGAAAGAGTTTATGCTTTATTAAGTTAGTGCCCACATTGTATATTCTATTTGGTCTGAGTCATGTTGCCATTTAAAGCTGTTTTTATTTATAATAATCATTATTTCTGGGGTGTTCAAGGAGGGCTAGCACTCTGATGTGAGGGTTTGCTGAGCCCTTTTCAGGGCTGCCCATCCTCCTTTGGTGTCCACCTTTCACTCAATTCTCATCTGTGGCTCCAAGAAGCTGTAACACCTGCAGTGGCCACACCCAGTAAATTGTCTCCACAGATGGACTAAATCAACTTGAGGGTAACTGACAGGCCTCAAACCTATTGATGAGTTAGGGGGATGTCTACCCCAAGGATGTGAAGGCTTCCTCTGGTAGAATGAGCAGATGAGAACAATTTGTTCCAAAGGCCATGAAGGCAGCTAAAGCAGACACTGTATAGCACTTAGAGCTTAGTCAGACATTGAAGACACCAAGGTGTTCCATTGCATACTGGGTCATCTGTGACTCTGGAAGAGAGAGTGAGGCTGATGACTTTGTGATACTCTGTCTCATTTAAATCCAATTCACCTATGAGTCAACACATTACCCCATGATGTCATTGTTCCTCTTCGAAAATGAAGGACAAACACCATCAATCATTATTTCTATTTTTACTTTGTCTCTCATTCTTCTTTATGCTGAATCACTTCATACAAATTTTCTTATTTTCCTATGAGTTCTTTATATTTGTCATTTATTATGGTATGATAATAATTCATTACATTTGTAAACCACAAATTGTTTAATTTTCCCCCTAAATTGTTAGGCACATAACTTGTGTCTAACTTTTGCTACTACAAATAGTTTACTATTTTTATACAAACAGGTTTTTTCATCCTATCAGTAAACTCCTATAGGGCTATAAAGTCATTGGAATAATCTTTGGGTCAAACTATTAATAATGTAACTTGCAAGTTTTTTTTTCTTCAAAATGCTTAAATTATTCTTCCTCACTGGTCCAATAACCTATCATGATTGGTCATTGCAGTGATATGAGTTTTTAAGTCTCTCAAAATTGTTCCTTTTTACAGAGTTGTTATAGTTTGTTCTTTTGGTTTTGCTCACTTCCAAGGTTTCTCAGAAATTGTCCATTTTATAATTTTTTATGGCACAATAATGTTTTATTACATTCATTCAATTAACAATTCCACCAGCAAAGGGGAAGGGGAAGGGAATAAGCATTTATATTGTGTCTACTATGTTCCAGGTACTGTGCTAAGTGCTTTATGAATATTTTCTCATTTGAACCGTTCAATAACTATTATAGGTAGTTGCTGTTGTTATTCCCATTTTATAGTTGAGGAAACTGAGGCAAAGTGAGGTCTTTTTAAAAAAGTGTCAGGGTCACACAGCTAGTGTCTGAAACCAGTAGCAATGAATTAATATGCCTATTTTCCCATATTTTAGTCAATATTGAATTTTTTCTTTCTTTTACTACTTTTGCCAGTATGATAAAATTATGCCTTAAAATTGTTTTAATTTCCATTTCTCTAATTATTATTGATTTTTAATACTTTTCAGGTGATTGTCAATATATGTATCTATTACCCCTCAACAAATAGTTAGCAGCCATTACTATTTATCTCTTTTTTTTGCTGATTTTTTTTCCTCAAGATTCTTTGTCTGATAGCACATGTGACTCTATGTTATCATTTATTACAGGAAAAGCAACTACTTTGATCATATGATACCCAAATCTCTTCTATCTAGAAAGACTCACACATTTTTTTCTTATCATTGAGTGTTCAGTAGTCAGTTTTCCCCTTTCCAACCCCATTTTATAGCTTAGGCTTCCCTTCTGCCTCTTAATATCATTTTTCCTTTTACTTCTCACAATCAAGACCTTCTTGAAATTTTAAAGATTATTGCCCTGATAATCTATGGGAGTGAAGAGGCATTCATGAAGGTTCTCATAAGTATGATTATGGATTTGTACTAGGAATTCAAGGATGTTTCAACATTAGGAAAACAACATATATGTGTGTGTATGTGTGTGTGTGTGCGCGCGTGCATACATACATACACAGATGGATGGTGATTGAAAAGTTTCAAGAGACATAATTTAATTTCTAGACAATTTAATCATTTTGTTAACAATGCCAGCATTTTAATAAAAGGATGGTCATTTGGCCATCTCTCTCTTAGACCAAAGATAATCATGGCAGTGGACTCACAGTTTATATGCCCATTGGAAGAGGAATGCTCCCAAGTGTGGCAATCAACTCTGATTGGTTAACAATTAGCGAGAAAATGAATATTACAATGAGGAGCTGGACCTGAACTTTGATTATATCATTTACTTATTACCCCCAGCTTTGGGCAATCTCTTCAAGGAATTAATCTCCACCCAAACCCTGAGTAGAGTACAATCCCACCTGGGTGGGGTTTGAACAAGAAAGTTAGTCCAATTTCATTATAGTAATATCCTTCAAGAGACTGAACTTTTAAAATCAGGACTCTAGAAAAAGGGGCAACTCTGGATCTGCTTAGATCACTGGTTATTAATAATCATTTCTCCAACATGAATATACATGTTATATACATACTATTCTACAATGTTCACATATGTAACACATGTAATAATATATATATGTAATATGTGAACATTATAGAGTACTACATTCTGGGAAGGAGCCTATACATTGCTAATTGCGTTACTGATATTGAACCACTCTTGTATTCCTAGGATAATTCCAAATTGGACACAATAAAAGTCTCCAGGAATGTCTTTCCATTTTCCAGGTTATTAAGGGCAATTAAATATACCTTAAAAATGGAAGAGTCTTTAGCGTGATAAGCACAAAGAAAGGATATGAAGAGGCAGAGGGGAATTCTGACCTGTATCAGGTTGGAAGAATGTCACACTGAAGAAAGACCACTGAATATTTGGAACTAAGCAAGGAAGATAATATAGTTCCAGAATTAGAGAGATCTAGCTTTAATGAGAACAAAGTAGTTGTGTGCTCTATAATGAATGATAACTGATAAAAAATGATTCATATAGAATCACAGCTGATATCAGGTGAGGGATCATCTGCATATATCAATTCAATACTGTATTATTGTCCTTATATATATGAATACTGTATTATATGTATGAGAATATATTATGTATACTTTATTATTCACATATATAAAAGACTGACACTTATGAATATACATATAATGTTGGAAAGCATACAAATATAAGTATATATCTGTGTATATATGTATGTGTGTATATATATATATGTTATCTACATATATAAGGTTGGTTATATATACATATGGACAGCTAGGTGGCCCAGTGGATAGAGCACAGGGCTTGGAGTCAGGAAGACCTGAGTTTAAATCTGGCCCCAGAGAGTTACTAGCAATATGACTCTGGGAAAGTCACTTAACCCTGTTTGCCTCAGTTCCTCATATATAAACTCAGAAGGACAACAATTTCAAAACATATGCTCATTTTATATATGAGGAATTATGAAAAAAGAGTCAACAGTGTGGGAAAAAAAACAACTGCTTAAAAAGTAGAATTGACCAAATGGAAAAGGAGATACAAAAATCCACAGAAGAAAACAAATCTTTAAAAAGTGCAATTGGCCAAATGGAAAAGGAAGTAAAGAAGCTAATTGAGGAAAACAATTTCTTAAAAGTTAGAATTGGACAAGTGGAACCTAATAACTCTATGAGACATCAAGAATCAATCAAACAAATTCAAAAGAAAATGTAGAACACCTTGCTGGAAAAACAACTAACCTGGAAAATAGACCCAGGAGAAACAATTTCAGAATCACTGGACTACCTAAAAGCCAAAATCAAAAGGAGGACCTGGACATCATCTTTCAAGAAATTATCAAGGAAAAATGCCTTGATATCTTGGAGCCAGAGGGCAAAATAGGCATTGAAAGAATCCACTCATCATCTCAGGAAAGAAATCCCCAAATAAAAACCCCAAGGAGCATTATAACTAAATTACAGAACTATCAGATCAAGAAAAAATACTGCAAGTGGCCAGAAAGAAACAATTAAAATATCAGGGAGCCACAATCAGGCTAACACTAGCAGCTGTAGCCTTAAAGAATCAGAGGTCATGGAACATGATATTCCAGAAGGCAAAGGAGCTAGAACTACAACCAAGAATCACCTGTCCAGTGAAATTAAGCATAACACTTCAAGGTTAAAAAAAAAAGGGTCATTCAATCAAATAGAAGGATTTCAAATTTTTATAAGGAGGAGACCAGAATTGGACAAAAAATTTGATCTCCAATATCAAGTCCCAAAAGAAGCCTACAAAGGTAAAAAGGGAAAAGAAAACTTAAGGGATTCAATGGAGCTGAACTGTTTACATCCCTATATGGCAAGATAATACTTGTAATTCTTAAAAATTGTACCACTAATAGTATAGCTAGAAGGGATATACATAGACAGAGAGTACAGGTACAAGGTGAATTTGAGGGAATGACATAAAAAAAGGGATGAGAAAGAGGAGTAAACTGGGTACAGAATGAAGGGAGAGGCAAAATGGAGTAAATTATTTCACATGAAGAGGCAAGAAAAACCTATTACAGTAGAAAGATGGGAGAGTAGGCAATGGACATAACTTGAACCTTATTCTCATCATCATAGGGAATAATATACACAATCAGTTGAATATAGAAATCTCACCCAACAAGAAAGTAAGAGGGGAGGAGATTAAGTAAAAAGGGCAGGGGGACTGACAGAAGAGAGGGCAGACTTGGGAGGCAGTAGACAGAAATAAAACACTATCAAAGAGGGAAAAGGTGAAAGGAGAGAGAGGACAAACAAGAGGAAAAAATAGGAAGGAGGGAAATGTACAGTTAGTAATCATAACTGTGAACATGAACTCTCCCATGAAATGGAAGCAGATAGCAGAGTGGATAGAAAATCAGAATCCTACAATATCTTGTTTACAAGAACCATACTTGAAGCAGAGAGACACACCCACAGAGTAAAGGTAAGGGGCTGGAGCATAATCTATTATGCTTCAGCTGAAGTAAAAAAAAAAAAGCAGGGATAGCAATCCTGATCTCAGACAAAGCAAAAGCAAAAATAGGCCTAATTAAAGAGACAAGGAAGGAAACTACATCTTGCTAAAAAGTACCATAGACAATAAAGTAATATCAATACCAAACACATATGCACCAAGTGGTACAGTGTCCAAATTCTTAAAGAAGTTAAGTGAGTTACAGGTTCATGATCAAACGAGATAGAGAGCATTATGAATTATAAAATAGATAATTTTGATTATATTAAATTAAAAAGCTTTTGCACAATGCAACCAAGTTTAGAAGGAAAGCAGTAAGCTGGAAAGCAATCTTCACAACAATAAAAAAGGCCTGATAAAGCCCTCATTTCTCAAATATATGGAGAACTGAGTCAAATTTATAAGAATACAAGCCATTCCCCAGTTGATAAATGGTCAAAAGACATAAACAGGCAGTTTTCAGATGAATAAATCAAAGCTATCTATTGGCATATGAAGAAATGCTCTAAATCACTTTTGATTAGAGAAATACAAATTAAAACAACTCTGAGGTACCACCTCACACCTATCAAATTGGCTAATATGACAAAAAAGGCAAAGGATAAATATTGGCGAAGATGTGGGAAAATTGGAACACTAATGTACTGTTGGTGGAGTTGTGAACTGATCCAATTCTGGAGAGCAATTTGGAACTATGCCCAAAGGACAACAAACTGTGCATACTCTTTGATCCAGCAATACCAAGACTAGGTCTATATCCCAAAAAGATTATAAAAAAAGGGAAAACACCTACATGTGCAAAAATATTAAGAGTAGCTCTTTTCATGGTGGCAAAATATTGGAAATTGAGGGGATGTCCATCAATTAGGGAATGGTTGAACAAGCTGTGGTATATGAATGTAATGGAATACTGCTGTGTAATTAGAAATGATGAATAGGTAGATTTCAGAAAAACCTAGAAAGACTTGTATGAACTGATGCGAAGTGAAATGAGCAGAACAAGGAAAACATTGTACACAGTATCAGCAACATTGTGTGATGATCAACTATGAATGACTCTGCTTTTTTCCACAACATAGTAATCCAAGACAAGTCCAAAGGACTCAAGAAGGAAAATGCTATCCACATCTAGAAAAAGATCTGATGGATGTTGAATGCAGGTCAAAACATACTTTTTTCACTTACTTTATTATTTTTCATGTTTTTTTCCACTTTTGGTCTGTTTCTTCTTTCACAACTAACTAATATGGAAATATGTTTTACATGATAGCACATGCATAACCTATATCAAATTGCCTACTATTTTAGGAAGAGGGGAAAGAGAGGGAGAGAAGGAGAGAGAAAAAAATTTGGAAATCAAAATCTTATAAAAATGAATACTAAAAATTGTCTTCACATGTAATTGGGAAAAAATAAAAAAGTGTTGTTCTATCACAATTTATTGTGGGAAAATTTTGTGGCTTAATGGCCAGTGTATTGGTAGGGAAGTAGATCTGGGCTTTATATACCAACCTGAGGCCATGTTCCTTTTAAACAGACTGTCCTCCATGCTTATTATGCTCTCTCTCTCTCTCTTCATTTCTGCCTTTAGGAATCCATAATTTCTTTTAAAACAGCCCAAGTGCCATCTTCTATATGGAGCTTTTTCTCACCCTTCTCTAAATGTTAGTGCACTGTCAGTCAATAAACATTTATTAAGTGCCTACTATATTCCAGGCACTGTGATCAGTGCTGGAGATACAGAGAAAGGCAAAGACAGTCTTTGCTCTCTAAAAGTTTACAGTCTAATGGAGGAGACAGCGTACAAATAAGCTATCTACAGGAAAAATTGGAGATTTTAATAAACAGAAGGGACTAAAATTAAGGGGATCAGGAATGGCTTCTTATAGAAGGTGGGATTTTACCTGGAACTTAAGGGAAGGAAGGGAAGCTAGGAGGCAGATTTAAAGAGGTAGAGAATTCCAGACATAGGAGACAATCAGCTAAAATGTGTGGAGTTGGGTGATAAAGTTTAGTGTACGAAGAACAGTTAGGAGGCTAGTGTCACTGGATCCTAGAGTATTGCATGGTGGTGGGGAATAAGGTTTAAGAATACTGGAAAGGTAGGAAAGTGCTAGGTTGTGACAGATTTTGAATACCAAACTGAAGGTTTTATATTTGATCAAACTATACTTTATGAAGATAATTTGACAGCTAAATGGAGGAGCTGAATGGATGGCTGAATAATACTACTACTTACACAGAAAGAAAATGCTTTTCTGTCTAGACAGTTATTTCAATGGTCCAGGCATAAAGTGATGAGGTCCTGCACTAGGGTGGTAGCAGCATCATAGGAGAGGAGGGGGCACATGTGAGAGACATTACAAAGTTAGGAATTATAGAGCTTGGCAACAGATTGGAAAAGGGATGTGAAAGAGAATGAAGAGTTGAGAATTATCCCTAGGTTTTGAGCCTAGGTGACTTGAAGATGGTCCTACACTTGACAGTAATGGGGGAGTTAGAAAGAAGGAAGGATGGAGAGGGTGAAATAATGAGTTAAGTTTTGGAATTGTTGAGTTTTAGATACTTATATAACATCCAATTTGAGCTGTCTAATAGGTAGTTCAAGATGCAAGACCAGAGGTTGGTAGAGAGGTCAGGGCTGGGACCAGTAGGTCTGAGAACTATCTGCATAAAGATTATAATTGAAATCATGGGAACTGATGAGATCATCAAATAAATTTGGAGAGAGGAAGAAGATGACCCAGGATAAAGCCTTGGGGGACACTTGTAGTTAGCAGATATGGTCTTGATAAAGACCTAGCAAAGGAGACAGAGAAGGAGCATTCAGACAGGTAGGAAGAGAACCAGGAGCAGTGCCATGGAAGCCTTAATAAAAGAGAGTTTCAAGGAGAAGAGTATAATCAACAGTATCAAAGGCTACAGAGAGGTTAAGAAGCATAAGAACTAGGAAAACGTCATTAGATTGGGCAATTAATTAATCATTGATAATTTTGGAGAGAGAAATTTTGGTTGAATGAAGTCAGAAGCCAGACTGTAGAGTTAAGAAGAAGGTGAGAGGAAAGGAAACGGGGCAACTATTGTAGGTAACATCCTCAATTTTAACTTCAAAAAGTGGGGGATATATTGGACCACAGTGGGGATAGATGAATAAAATCAGAGTTTATTAAAGATGAGGGAGACACAGATATATTTGTAGGCAGAAGGAAGGCAGCCAATAGAGAGGGAAAGATTGAAGATTTGTGAGAGAGTAGAGGTCAGGCTGCTGCAGAATACAGGCATACAGGATGAAATGGGATCACTAGTGCCTTGGCAAAAAGTAGGAGCACCTTCAAGATCAAATAGAAACTTATCTGTTTGACTTTCAAAGCCCTTCTCCACCTGGCCTATATTATAGAGCTGGGGAAATAGGAAGAGAGAAACAAGGTCATGCAAGAATTTGGCAAAAGCTAATAAATTAGAGCATATAGACTGTATTATGTTCTTATTAATCAACCCCTCTTCCAATTGGACTGTGAAACCATATAGTTAGGAATCCTCCTAAAGAGAGGACTTTAAGTAGTAATTCTACTGTAATTCTATAATTCTACAGTATGGAAAGACATAAAGCAGAATATTAATGTGTGGAACATACTTCCTATTTTAGTGAAAGTTTCAGATCTGAATTTTCAAGCAAGTGTTTCAAGCAAATGTTTTTTGAAAAGTAAGAAAACTCAACATATGTAAATCATGTGTAAATTATATAGTATATTGATATATATTATAAAGGTATGGTTATTTGTGTTATAAATGGATTATACATTATAAACAGGTCCATGTTAAAACTCCTTTAAATTTACTATCTGAATAAATTTGAAATACAAATCAGTTTGTAGAGATTTGGTTTATGTAAGCTTTCCAGTAACATATATATCATATGTAGCAAATAAAAAAAAGGCAAACCAATGTATAGTAGAAAGGGAACATTTGTGTTAGATTTATGCTTATGAATAGACATTTATGTGGCCCAAGCAGCCCCTCTATTCAAAAGATCCCACTCTGCTAGCAATGATTTCTAGTAATATATCAGTTATGTAAAGCAGGAGTAATGATAAAGTTTTATAATGATACAACTTGTAATCTAAACCAGTCTGAGGGAAGTCATTGGCTTTTTGTACCAGTAACCTTTCTCTTTTACCAACCAGGATATAAACAGAGTTTATCCTGCAGTACATCTGGATCTCCTTGAATCTGCGAATTAAATCAATCAAAATGCTAGATGAGGCCACACAGCATCTATAATCTTCCAATACATCTGTTGCCATGGAAGCTGCTCTTCTGGCTTGTATCTGATCAATTTTTTTCAAGCAAGCAATCTAATAATTTCCCACAACGAGAAAATATCATCATGTATTTGTTACCAAATAGAAAGAACAGAATTATTTCTTTTCTGCCTTAATGATCTTCTAATTACTGCAATGCTTTTGTGGTTTTATTTGTATTCGGTAGAATATCAGAACATCAGTTATGAGAACTTGTCTCCTTTCCTCTATTTTCAAGGGGATTTCTAAAAATCAACAATATTTATTCTGGATATTAATAATTCATTTTGAATGTTAGTGCTTCCTTCCTTGTCTAACCCCCAAATATTTTTTTAAAAGGTAGGAATTTAGTAACCATTTCTTTAGAAATAAATTTCATTGTACTTTTGCCTTTGTTCAGAAAACTGGATTATTTCACCTACGAAACAAGTCACCACCATCCTTGAAAGCACTTATTAAATGCTGTTTGGATACAGCATTGGCAGCCTGAGCAAAACTGGGGTCATCACTCAGAATCTTTAGACCACAGTGCTCCTCTATGTGTGACTACTGAGCAGAATTCTTGCTTCCTGAAATGAAACTGAGTGTGGGGAAAACTGTACCCTGCTCTGAGATACAATGAACAGGGTTTTTTTCCAACCTAATCTAAAACTCTAGCTAGTGTTTCTGTTTCTGTCAAATGGCATAAAAGCTAGTGCACATTTTCACATTCTTAATTTTAATGCTCCATGAAAAATAGGGGTGTCATGAAATTAATAATACTATTACTTGCAAAGAAAGAAAATGCTTTACACTCTAGTTGGGGCAGACAGTCCTTTAGGTGGCACTGTATAGTAAGGAGAGATAGATTGCATAGTTTCTGCTTGGGTCTATGGACAACAAAAAGTCAAAATTACTGTAGTGTTAGAAATGTCTTCTTGTGTCTAGTGCAGCCCGTTTCCTTCCCTAGTGACAATCCTTGGTTTAAGTGTCTAAACAAACATGTCCTGTATCATTTGAATCATTATTGCATATTTTCTTTGGTTCAAGAACTGTGCTGATTCTTTAATGTCTAGGTACCTCAAGCCCCCATTATAGTTCTCTGAACTCTGTGAATGTTCAATTAATATTTGTTGACTGACTGTCGGTTTTCATTGGTAGGTAGACATACTACCTGCTCTATCATTTTACACAAAAAAGTGGAACCCAGGAGTTATTTAGTGTGGGTTGGCCCGAATATTATAAATGAATATATAGATATGCCATAGGAAAAATATTCATAAATTGGTATTTGTATTCAGATTCTAGGGGGACTCCTGAGAATATCTATCTGGGTTATGTTTTCCATCTGGTTTTGTTGGGATTCAGCAATGCCAAATCATTCCAGCTGCTTTGCCACAAATTCGAATATGAGGACATGTTTATCCCTTTTCAACACTGTTGTATATTTATATTGTTGCTTCTTCTTTTTCTGTTTGCATAGAACTCTTGTTTTCTATTTTATTTGGAAACACCATGTTGTAAGATTATAGAATGGAAGATAGGTGGGAAGAAAGAGGAAGAAAGGAAGAAAGGAAGCAAGCAAACAAGGAAGGAAAGAATTAAGGAAAGAAAAGAAAAAAGAAAAGAAATGAAGCAAAGAAAGGAGAAAAAAGAAAATGAGGAAGAAAGGAATATAAGAAGGGAGGGCAAGAGGGAAGAAAGAAAGAAGAACTCTGAATATTCTTTCTGCCCTTTCTCTCTATCTTACATAGACACACATGGATTTTTAGAAATAATGGTTTCTAATCACTGGTGACTTTCATAAAAGGGACACAAAAGGAGTTACAGCAGTCCAAATGCTTGCAGCTCCAAATCTTGATCAGAGACTTTATTACTTTTTATCTAATTATATTCTGTTCATGTTTGATTCAATTAGAAGTCTTTCCAGCAAGGCAGGTTATAGCATCTGGAGCTTTTGATCTCCTTTAAGCCTGTAATATAAGCAAGCAGAAAGACCACTTCAAAAGGAGAACACAAGTCCTCAAACCCATCACCCCCATCTCAAATGATACTTTTAACCCTCAATATTTTCTGCAGCTGTCAAGTTAAATCAGCAACTGGATTATGAGGTGTAGTCTGCATGCATAACTGTTGCAGGAAATTTTAAAGATGGGCTATCATTCACAAGCAGAGATTTTCTATGCTATATTTGCTGACAATAGTTTATTTTCTTTGCTAACTTTTTTTAAAGGGCAATGAAAAATAGGGCTTGTTGGTTTGGTTTATTAAAAAAAGTTTCAGCAAATATATTTAATATAGCCTTTCCTGGATGTGTGGGATCTATAACCCTGCTACATTTCAAGACAGTTTCTGCTTATCACACTTTTTTGGGGTTTATCATCTATTGTTTTTAAACATGCTATTAAGAAATAGCATGTTTAACTTGCAGTTTCATTTCCTCAATCTGCAATGTAATAATTCCTTAATCTGAAGTCATAATATAATGCCCTTCTTTTACTTTTCAATAGCTAAAATAATAATGATACTAATAACTGACCCTTATGTAATGCTTCACAGTTTCCAAAGCAACTTTGAAAACATTTTATTGCATCACTTGTCTTCCCTATGATTTTCATTCTTCTCAAACTGTTTCCAGCTATCTGTGGTTCTCCCTTGCCTGATATAACCACCTTCCACTTTGTTCTCTTTGGTGAACTTTCTCTTAAGGGTAGAACACAGATCAGCTATTGTTGAATAAACCAGGCATCTCATTTCATTCCATCCACATCCATCAAACTGTCTTTCCCTAGGACTGCCATCCTCTTGCTATTATTTGGTTAACTTGCCACATATAAATGATTTTTCATTTCTTTATTGGGGGAAAGAAGTTCTCCAGGGTGATTTTTTTTTCTTTTCTGGAGCCTTGGAGAATGTCAGCTTTACTCCCGGAGACAAGGAGCTTGTTCTGACATTTGGATACCTATCCTGTCTCTAGTGCCTTGAAGCCACATGTTTCTATGAAAGTTAGCTTTCACATTGTGAGCTTCAAAACAAATGCAGCTTAACTAGTCTGATGTGATCAACTCCTAAGAGTTAATAATAGAATAATGATAATAGAAAATCAATCAACCAGCATTCTTTAAACAGAAATGCCTAATATGTACTAGGTAAGAGGGACACAGAGAAAAAATGAAATGGTCAAACTCCTCAAGGAGCTTTTAGCCTACATATGCTAGATCTTTCTTTCTAAGGATCTCAAAGAATATAATTCATGTATGAGGAGAGAATAAGAGGTTCCTATTTTCCTTCCTCATTTTGTAGATGGGCAAAATGAAATGTATTGTATTGTCCAGAAAGTTCATGACAAAGAAGGGAATAAATGTCTCCTGACTCTTGATCCACTGCCTCTGGCACTTAGATGCTGTTGTCTTCTGTGAAAGTTAGTGATATCTGAAGAAAAATGTCACCAATTTAAGCCCATTGCAAGTTTCTACTATACCAATGGAAGCCAGGGTCTAAAGTTAGCTCTTAACATTGTAATGTTTTACTTTTGATTATGCGAACCTACAGATTATGTAAGAAAGGTAGCTTCTTAGAGCAACAAATCTTCCTTAACTGATAATGAAAGGTCTATTAATGATGTAGTACAATTTCCTGAATAAGCACTGAAGTCAAAGTGCTATTAGCACCACAGTGCCTTGTACATAGTAGGTACTTAATAAATGCTTGTTAATTGGTTGTGAATTGTATACATTAGCTATAAATATATTATGTTGAATATTTTCTAGGTAATGCCATTATGTTGTGCCCCCAAAGTCAGAAACATATTTACTTTCCCCCCTAAAGTTGTTAATAATTTAAAGAAACCTATTGGTCTTATTGTTTTTTCTTTTTCAAAAATTATTTATTTTCAGGTTTAAATTTTTCTTTCCCTTCAGTCCCTCCCCATCCATTGGGAAGACAAGCAATATAATACCCATGATACACGTGAAGTCATGCAAAAGCATATTTCCATATTAGCCATGTTGCAAAAGAAAGAGACTGAAAAAATATGCTTCAAATTGCATTCAGATTTCATCAGTTCTCTCTCTGGAGGTGGGTATCATTTTTCATCATGAGACCTTTGGAATTGTCTGAGATCATTTTATTGGTTACAGTAGCTGTCTTCCACAGTTGATTATCACTACAATATTACTATTATTATGTATAATGTTCTCGTGGTGCTGCTTACTTCACTTTGCATCATATAAGTCTCCCCAGAATTTCCCGAAACCATCACTGTCATCATTTCTTACAACACAATAGTATTCTGTCATAATCATATACCACAACTTGTTCAGCTCTTCCCCAATTAGTGGTTATCTTCTCAATTTCTAATACTTTGCCACTACCACAATAGCTGCTATAAATATTTTTATACATTTGAATCTTTTTCCTTTTTTCTTTGATCTTTTTGTAATAGAGGCCTAGTAACAGCGTTGCTGGATCAAAGAGTATGTACAGTTTTATAGCCTTTTAGGCATAGTTCCAAATTGTTCTTCAAAATGGTTGGACTAGTTCACAACTCCACCAACAGTGCATTAAAATACTTATGCCCTCCAGCATTTGTTATTTTTCTTTTCTATCCTCCATCTAGATAGTCTGATAGGTATACAGTAATACCTAAGAGTTGTTTTAATTTGCATTTATCTAATTACTAGTAATTTAGAGCATTTTTCATATGAGTACAGGTAGATTTGATTTCTTCTTCTGAAAACTTCATATCTTTTGACCATTTATCAATTGAGGAATGGATCTTATTTTTATAAATTTGTCACAGTTCCCTAGATATTTGAGAAATGATACCTTTATCAGAGAAACTTGTTGTAAAATTCCCCCCCTCCCCCAGTTAGAACTTTCCTTATAATTTTGGCTGCATTAGTTTTGTTTGTCCAAATGCTTTTTAATGTAATGCAGTCAAAATCATCCATTTTATCCCCTATTATCCTGTTTCTTGTTAGTCACATATCCTTCCCTTATCCATAGATCTTGACAGGTAGATTTTTCCATTCTTCCCTAACTTGCTTATGAGCCATCCTTTATGTCTAAATCATGTACCCAATTTGATCTTATCTTGATATATTGTGTGAGATGTCGATATATGACTAGTTTTTTACCAAACTGCTTTCCAGTTTTCCCAGCAGTTTTTGTTGAACAATGACTTCTTGCCCCCAAAACTTGGATCTTTGGATATACCAAATGCTAGGTTACTGTGGGTATTTACTTCTGTGTATTTTATACCTAATCTATCCCACTGATCCATTCCATTTCTTAGCCAGTACCAGGCTATTTTGATGATTACTGCCTTATAGTATAGTTTGATATCTGGTATTGCTAGTTCACTTTCCTTCTCTTTCTTTCATTGATTCCCTTGGTATTCTTGACCTTTCGTTCTTCCAGATGAATTCTGTTATTTTGTCTAACTCTACAAAATAGTTCTTTAGTAGTTTCATATGCTGCTAGAAACTATTGTCATTTTAATTATATTGGTCATCAATTTCTCCAGTTGTTTAGATCTGTCTTTATTTGCCTGAAAATTGTTTTGTAATTGTGTTCATACAGTTTCTCTGTGTGCCTTGACATTGAGACTCCCAATTATTTTACACTTTCTGCAATTCTTTTAAACAGACTGTCTCTTTATATCTCTTCCTGCTGAGTTTTGTTGGTAATATGTAGAAATGCTGATTATTTATGTAGGTTTATTTTATATCTTGAAACTTTGTAAAAGTTGCAAATTGTTTTTAGTTGATTCTGTAGGATTCTCAAAGTATACCATCGTATCATCTTCAAAAAGTCATAATTTTGTTTCCTTATTGCCTATTTTTATTGCCTCATTTTCTTTTTCTTATTGCTATAGCTAACATTTCTAATACAATATTGAATAAATGTAACAATGGGCATCTTGCTTCATCTCTGATCTTATTGGAAATGCTTCTAGTTTATCTCCATTACTGATTAATAGTGTTTTTAATAGGAATAGGTGTTGTATTTTGTCAAAAGTTTTTCTCTATTAATATAATCATATGATTTTTGCTGGTTTTGTTATTGAAATGGTCAATTGTGGTTATAGTTTTCCTAATATTGTGCTAGCTCTGCATTCTTAGTATAAATCCCACCTGCTCATATTGTATAATCTTTGTGATACATTTCTATCACCTCTTTGCTAGCATTTTATTTATTTTTTTGGTGTCTACTGGTTATATGCTATAAAATATTATATCATATGGGATACTATACTATATATAGCACTAATTACTCTCTGATACTACATCATATACTATATATTATACTAGCTAGTAGAATCAACTATACAAATGCACACATGTACATGCATAAAGACATAAATAAGAGGTGTGTTCAGTATGCCCCACTTCAGATAATTATAAAACAGACTTTTCAATTAAATCAATCAGCTTGAGGTGTGAACTAAGTGTGAATGAGGCATAAATGTCTGTTTCATCAGTCAAGCAAGCAAACTAATTTGTTAGAAAAGTACTTGGTTGATTTAGAATGACTTGAAAACTATTGTATGAAATGGAATGACACTATACAGTAAGAGTGTTAAGATTGGTTGAAGATATTGGTAACATTCTGTATTTTTTTAATAAAATAGTAAGCCAATTAAGAACCCAGAGATTTGAGTATCTGATGTGTAGTGGTAGAAGCCTCTAGGTAAACCTAGATGAAGGAATTGCTTTGGGGGAGGAGAAAAGCCTTGTCCTCAATGGTCTTCTTCCACCTGGACTGAAAGAAAACCTTATGAACTTTGGAAGGAGGACCAAAGACAACTGGAGGAAACAGATTTAAGCTTCTATAAAGAACCCTATAAAGCTTCTACAAAGAACATAGGACATACTATGTCTAAGGAGAGCTTCATGAATACCCCACAAAGGAAAGAAAAGAACTTCCAGCATCTAGGAGCTGTGAGTTACCTCTTTGCTACATGTGCTTTCTAAACTTGAGTGCCCTTTCCCTTTGTCTATGCATGTACTAATGGGACAATGTGTCAGACTTTTTTTGAGGGGTAGGAAAGATGTTTATTAACCAATTGTTTTTACTATACCATCTTAGTAAAATATCTCTTTCTAAAAACTAATTAAATCTATCTAACCAATTGATATCAATTGATAATCATGGGAGGAAGCACACTAGGCAGGGCTTATGAGCTATAACATCACAAGAACTACTCTCTAACCACTCAGGGTAAACCTAGAATAGTGGAGGTGATTTGGCAGATATCTTCCAGCAGATAGCCAGCTTGCCTGACATTGTGAGTGAGTTTTGGGAGAGTAGCTCCAGAACCTGTGCTACATATAAATACATATATTTATGTTGTATTGTTAGTTCAAATTTGCAAATAAATCCAAAATAAAATAATTTTCCTGCTCTCATGAATTTCTGTATAGTTTTGAGTCATGGTATATTATAATCTCCAAAGAATTAAGATGATGATTCTCCTAAAAGGAACAAAGAGGGATACAATGGGTATGAGTGGGTCACAATACATTGTTGACCAAGAGTTGGGCAAAAGAAATAATATTGCCAGAGAAATGTCTGGTTGGAAAAGAAGGTGGGCTGGTCAAGTGGTAAGAGTCATAGATAACTACTAGACATCCTAATGGAGAGCTTCATTGGTAGCTATACAATGTTAAGAGACTAGACTGGCACAGTGGATAGAATGCTGGACTTGGAGCCAGGAAGGCTTGAATTCAAATCCAGCCTCAGACATTTACTTTCTGTGTGGCCCTGGGAAATTTATTTAACTTCTCTCAGTCTCAGTTTCCTCACCTGTAAAATGTGGATAATAATAACATCTACCTCCTAGGGTTGTTGTGAAGATCAAATAGGATAATATTTTAAAGCACTTTGCAAATCTTGAAGTGCTATAGAAATATTAGCTAGAGTGAAGCCTTCAGCATGTTGGGTGACCCTCCTATGGAGAATTTATAAGAGGATAAGTGTTGCACATAATAAAGGGTATGAATAGGTTTTGATCCACAGCCTTGGAGGGTCTCATTCATCTCACTAAAATTCATTAGTGAGATCACAGACTCCCTCCCCACATCACCTTGGCTCACTGCCTCATCTTGTACTCAGATTAGCGGGTTGGATTTTCAGAAGTGTAGCAAAGTACTGTACATATGTTATCTCATTTAATCCTCATAACAAGTTTGTGAAGTGGGGGCTATTATTATTCCCATTTTGTAGATGAGGAAACTGAGGCACAGAGAAATTAAATGATTTGCCCAAGATCACAAAGCTAGTAGGTGTCTGAGGCAGGATTTGTACTCAGGTCCACCTGACTCCAAGTCTAATGCTCCATTCACTGTGTTACTGGTGTCAGACTGAAATAGAAATGGGGACACAAATCTGTAATAAGAATCCCTGTGGACTACGTATTGACTTAGTTTTAAAATGCATAATCAATCAATATTTATTAAGCACCCACTATGTTCTAGGCACTGTGCTAAGTACTGAGATACAAAAAGAGGCAAAAGACAGTCCCTGTCCCTAAGGAGCTAACTGTCTAATGGGTAATGGGTTTGATACCTCTGACCTATGCCCCCAAGTGGATAGTGAAGTTTAGTGACTTATTGCTTAATAGAGGGTAAATGAAAACTGTCAAAAATGACATTAAGCTTCCAAGATTGGTTGTTAGAGAGCAGGTTGGTGGCATTATTAGAAATAAAGGAGTCAGGAAAGACTGATATCCTCTGGCATTATAATGCCAGTGTTAAACAGCTTTTGTTGTAAGGTTGGGGGAGTTATTATTAATCTAATCTAACATTATATTGAATTTTCCTTTTGATTTTTTGGATAGTCCTTTATAATTTGACTATTTTATTTGAAAAATACCACTATATTTTGAACCATTTCATGTCCAACCTGGTCCATTCTGCTATTCTTACAAACATGTAGCAGGTTTTAATAGTTGCTGTTGATTTCCTTACAGTAGTTTTGAATCTTATATATTAAAGTTATTTTTATAATGTTTGGAATTTCCATTTACTGTAAGAAAGCATGTTTGGAAAATTAATGTTTGACAGACTATCAGTGTGGCAGAGAAAAATAAAACATTTTGAATTAGAGGTACCATCTTCTGACTATTTGTTGTTCAGTTGTGCCTGATTCTTCATGGCCCCATTTGCGGTTTTCTTGGAAAAGATACAGAAGTGATTTGCCATTTCCTTCTCCAGCTCATTTTACAGATGAGGAAAAGAGGTAAATAGGGTTAAGTGACTTGACCAGGGACACGTAGGTGGAAAGTGTCTGAGGCTAGATTTAAATTTGTGAAGATGAGTCTTCCTGATTCCAAGCTCTGTGCTCTATCCATTTCACAATCTAACTGCCCAACTTATGTGATCTTGAGTAAGTCGCTAAACTTCTCTGAAGCTGCACTTGTTTGGATTGTAAAATGAAGGAATGGTTGATTATTAGATGATTTCTAATATTGCTTCCTGGTAGAGCAATCAGGGCTTTTTTCTCAGGTAACCAAATTTTAGAGAATGGTGAAAGTAGTTGTATTCCTTCAGTAGGTAGAAGTACGTGATCTTAGAACCTAATTAGTAAGAATAATTAGTTTAAAAAAAGCAAATTATCAGATGAAATGTTTAATATCCCTGGCAAGCACATGCTAGAGGTGCTTTTCTATGGCCTGCTTTTACTTTGCTCCTTTTTCTGTCAGCAATCTTCCCAGAAAAGGCCTTGTGGTACCCTACCATGGGACTTTGTGATGTGAGATCTAAGGTCTCTTTTTCTAATTGTGTTTTTCTTTTAAAAAAAATCTTGCTTTAAGGGCACCTTTCATATACTATACCAATTGTCCCATTGCCAGAACAGCTAATTATTGTTCAGATATTGGTTATTGTGGCTTCTTTATTAGAACGCTGAAGAGTTCTCATTTATTAGTTGTGGATTGCAAGCCCTGCAGATCTTTGTTGAAGTGAATATTATTATAGTGCTGATTGACTAGCTTTATTTTGGGACTATTTTATTGGTGATCCTATTTTGCCATTTAATATTCATTTGAGTTCCAAGGTGACAGTGTAAATTGTTCAAGCTTGGTTTGATATTTATAGCACATCTATTTACAAATCAGGAGATCTAGCATGCCTTTGGAGATACCAAAAGGTGATATGCTGCTAGTTGCTTTAGGTTCAAGGGATAACACAAGGGTTGAAGAGGTAATCAATTTTGCTTGCCTATTCCACAAAATTTAGCAGCAAATGTATAGTTATATAATAAATGTTATTGGCATGTCACTCAAAGGTGAAAGCAAAACCCAATGCATAGCTACTGTGTGTTCTAGGACAGGGGTGGGGAACCTACAGCCTTGAGGCCACATGGGACCTTCTAGGTCCTCTAGTGTGGCCCTTTGGCTGAATCCAAACTTTGAATTTGAGCCACATTCGAGGACCTAGAGGGCCTCATGTGGCCTTGAGGCTGCAAGTTCCTTCCCCTGTTCTAGGAGAACTTATTAAAGGATATGGTGTAGTTGGATGGATCTCAGAAGGAGGACAAGTATAGGGAACATATAGGAAAACTTTCTAGGGCTTCTCTTTCTGCTTCCAGGTAAAAGCTATGCTTTTTCAGGCCTATAAAGTTCCTGTTCCTACACCAACTACTGACATAGCGATAACAATGTCAGTGTCCATATAAGGAGAATAGGATAAATCTCTGGCACTAATGCAATTTGAACTGGAATTGTTAATGTTTTTTTTTTTTTTTGAAAAAAGGAGTTACATTTCTGATTTCACTTGTTCTCATACACTTGCTTTTTGGTCAGCTCGGAAGGGAAAAGAGACTATACTGGCACATAGTAAATACCCGATGAATACTTGTTGGTTGACTGATTAATTGATAAGTTGAGCAGTTTCTCATAATTAGCCTAAGGATGACATATGTTCAGCACCCTAAAGTTGTTGTTTTTTCAAGATAGATCATTTGTAGAATTTATATTCCAATAATTATCCTGATAATGATCTTTGAAGAAGCTACTATTATTTTAGAATAAGAGTGATAAAGCCTAGGCAGACTTTTCGCAATGTTTATGAGGTGTGGAGGCTCTTGAACTTATGTGTGACTATGTACTCAAACATTTCTATGTGGGCAAGGAAACAGTTTGAAACCGACCTACGAATTCTGGGAATTACAGTCTTGGTAGAAAGCATTTTCTTCTCGTTCTGTGAAGGACTGAAATTATGGTGAGCTCTGAGCCTTGGGAAGACTTTCTCCACACTTGGAGTGTTGAATTGAGATTGCAGAAGTGGCAGACACAGTTGGTAGCAGTGAGCACAGAGGCAATGGCTTATAAAGGTCGTAGGGTATAGTCACAGACAGAAGCCCTTCTTGGCATTTTGCAGTCTGCATTCAGAGACTGAAGAATAAGCATTGCAAGCTTGGCTTCAGTGACTATAGTCTTGGTTCTTTAGAAGATACAGATGTGGGCAGCTGGAATGAACTGACTGTGGGGAATGTTGTCATTTACTGAAGCCAATCAAAGGAGAGTTCTGGTTTAATTCTTTTTCCCATTGCCCAGTGTGGGCAGGATTTCCTACATAATTTACTCTATTTATTTAAGCTGTCTCTAATTCCTGATTTATTTTATATAAAATTATGATAGGTCATAAATTCTTTGTGATTCATGTCAATTAATTGTATATAAAAGAACTGCAAAGGAGGAATATGTGGAGGAATTGTATACAAAGGAAATAAAATAAATGCAATTAATAGCTAGTGTTTTTACAGCACTTTATAATTTGCAAAATACTTTACAAATATTTTATCATTTGCTCCTCACAACAACCCTGGGAAGTAGTGTTATGGATGCCCCCATTTTGCAGATGAGGAAAATGAGGCACAGGGAAGCTAAATGATTTGCCCATGATCATATATCTACTAAGTAAACAAGACTGATTTTGAACTCAGGTGATCTTGGTACTATGTCTGATCCTCTATGCATTGAGCTATCTAGCTGCCTCTAGGAAACCAGGGCAGAACTTAGAGATGCAGGAAATGAAGACACAAAGGAAGAACCTTCTCTTTATGAATACATGTGTTAGTTGAAGGGGGGCAAGACAGGAGTATAGCTGTACTCTTTTCTTTCCCACAAGTCTCACCTCCTGGGGACTGAGCTGATTTAGAGAGAATCTTATGATGGTTTTGATTATATTAATAATCCTTATGAGCTTTGGAATAGGAGAGACAGACAAAATCATTTGACTTAGGATCTTTCACTCCTGGGCAATGGAGTCACTGGTAAGGAAGCGTCAACTCACTCAGGCAGGTTTTTCAGCAGAACTGTCCTCTGGAGTGATGGGTGAGGTAGAGGCCAAGTTCTAAGGAAAGGTGTGCCAAGGGAAGATGTAGTTTGGGAAAAGTGGACACATGCTGGAGTATTCTCTGCATTCTAAAGGTTCAGCATATTAAATCTTGTTGTATCTCTACTTAGCAATTTGTGCCATTTTTGGACACTGTAGAGGGAATGGGACCAAAGGTAAAGATTTATCTGTTCTTGTTACTCCAAGGAATAGAATAGAGAAAAAAAACACTTTTCCTCTTGGTATCTAGGAGGACACATATCCAACACTGTCATGGCTGATTGGTCTCCCTGTTCTATTTGCATCTATTACTTAGACAATCTGGAGTCTTGGGTAGTTCTGCCTTAGATGAGTCTGTAATTTATCACAGATAGCTGCCCTGCTAATATTCCCCCACTGACCTTCTGCCCTTGGAGCAGTCAAACAATAGGCCCATACTTTATTTTGTATGATTTTTAGTCTTTTCAAAGGGTTTTTATTTTTACTAACTTCAAGGAAATAAAGAGGGGTCAAAAACAAAGAAGAGGAAAGTTATGCTCTTACAGGGAGAGGCTTAAAGGTATAGTCGTACATATTGTTCACTCTGATTAAAAAAAATGTGGAAATACAGTTAAAACTCTTTATAATGATGGCATCATGGGCAGGAAAGACTGGCTGATCATCTAACGTGAAACTTTTTAAAAATTATTTTTTTTCTCTATTATCAAAAATACACCTTGTCTCCTTCTCCTTTCTGCCCTGCCCTGGCCAATTGAGATAGAAAAAAAAAACAACCCCTACTACAAACATGTATAGTCAAGCAAAACAAATTCCCTCATTGACCATGTCCAAAGATAGATGTCTCAGTCTGTACCCTTGAGTCCATTCTCTTTCTATCAGGAGGTAGAATGTTTCATCATGAGTCTTCTGGAATCATGGTTAGTCATTGTGTTGATCAGAATTTCTAAGCATTTGAAGTTGTTTGTCTTTATAATATTGTTGTTATTATATAAATTATACTTTTGGTTCTCCTCCCTCAATTCTGCATCAGTATATACAAATCTGACCAGGTTTCTCTGAAACTATCTCCTTCATAATTTCTTGCAGTGCAACAGCATTCCATAGTATTCACAAAACATATGTTGTTCAGCCATTCCCCAAATAATGGGCGCTCCCTCAGTTTTCAATTCTTTGCATAAACTTAGTCAGAGTTTGTTTTGCTTCATATTAATTTATCTTTTAATCTGCCCTCCTTATTTTCTCCTCTCCCTTCCTCCTTTCCCTCCTATTTCTTTATTGAATGAAATGAATATCTGTACCTAAATTTGTGTGTGTCTGTGTTTGTTTGTGTGTATTCTTCTCTCTTTTGACCAATTCAGATAAGGGTAAAGTTCAAGTATCATCTCTTCCCTTATTCCTTCATCTTGGTTTGTATAGACTTCTACTTGCAAACTTCAATTATGTGAAATAATTTTCTCTATCCTTCCTCTTTCTTCTGCTCACCTAGTGTATTCCTTTCCTCCTCTCTTTCTATTCTCCTAAGATAATCAAAACATAATGGAAACAATCTCAGACTTTTTCTCCAATTTGACTCCCTTTATGACATCTGATAATGATAGAGTTCTGAGGGGACACATGTATCACCTCCTCATGTTAATGTGTAAACAGTTTATCTTTGTTTATAATTACTAGCTCATGTTTACCTTTTAATGTTTCTTTTGACTTCTGTGTTTGTAGTCAATGTTTCTATGTAGCTCTGGTCATTTTATTAGGAATTCTTGGAAATCCTCAGTTTCATTAAACAGTACATTTCCCCACTGTTGGATCATATTCAGTTTCGTTTGGTAAGATATTTTTGATTATAAGCATTGGTCTTCTGAAATAATGTATTCCAAACTCTCCTTTCCTTTGTCCTGACCATGGCTCCTTGGTTCTTGAATTCTTTCTGTTTGATTTAAGTGTTTTTTTTTTTTCTTTGACCTGGAAGCTCTGGATTTTGTCTATAATTTTCCTGAGTTCTTTCCTTCCTTCCTTCCTTCCTTCTTTCTTTCTTTCTTTCTTTCTTTCTTTCTTTCTTTCTTTCTTTCTTTCTTTCTTTCTTTCTTTCTTTCTTTCTTTCT
>NW_020954590.1:106264681-106277246 GCF_900497805.2 Vombatus ursinus
TCTTTCTTTCTTTCTTTCTTTCTTTCTTTCTTTCTTTCTTTCTTTCTCTTTCTTTTTTTTTGTTTCTTTCTTTCTCTCTCTCAAAGCAATTGGTAGAATCTCTCTACTTCCAGTTTGCCCTCTGGTTCTAAGGGATGTGGGCATTTTTATAAGTTCTTGAACTAGATGTCTAGAATTTTTTTTTGGTCATGGCTTTCACATAGACCAATGATTCTTATATTAACTCTCCTCAATCTATTTTGCAGGTCAGTTGCTGTTGTTATGAGATACCTTATATTTTCTTCTATTTTTCCCAGTCTTTTGGCTTTGTTTAATATTTCTTATTTTATGGACTCATTGGCTTTTATTTGGTTTATTCTAGTTTTCAAGGAATTTGTTGCTTGGGCAAGGTTTTGCACCTCTTATGCCAAGCTGTTAATTCTTTTTTGCAATTCTTTTCTTCAATAGTTCTGATTTCTTAAAAACATTTTTAACTCTTTAAAAAACCCCAAAACAAAATTTCTTTTTTCATCTCTTCTGTTTGAACTTGTGCCCAAACTGTTTTTTTTTTTTCTTTGAAGATTTGCATGTGAGTATTTTGGAGTCATTTTCTTCTTCTGAACTCGTGTCTTGAACATCTCTGTCACCCTAATATTTTTTTATTGTGAGATTCTTTTTGTTTGTTTGCTTGCTTGTTCCTCCAGCCTACTTTTTGGCTGCAACTTGATGTTAGGGGTCATCTCTGTGCACTTATGAAAAGAAGGTTTGGGCTGAGGTTTGTCCTTTGATACTTTAATGAGGTGTTGAATATTGCGTTATTTCAAGAGGCTTAGCCTGGGGACCTTCAAGCTTTCAATATCCCAAACTGGTGTGATCTAGTACAGTGAATAGAGTATTGGGCCTGAAGTTAGAGCAGACTTGAGTTCAAATCCAGCCTTAGAAGTTTACTAGCTGTGCGACCCTGGGCAAATCACTTAACCTCTACTTGCCTCATTTCCCTCATCTGTAAAATGGTTATAAAAATGGTACCTACCTCAGGGTTGTCATGAAGTTCGAATGAGATAATAATTGTAAAGTGCTTAGTGTGGTGCCTGGTGCATAGTAAGCACTATAGAAATATTAGCCATCTATTTATTATCATTGTTGTTATTGTTATTATCACTGCTGTGTTGGTCTGAGCTTTACAAGTTCCTAAATTGGTTTTGGGTCTGAGTAACATTCCCGGGCTTGCACCTGGTTGGAGTTTCATTGGGTTTAGAGTGACAGAACTGTAGTCTTCCCTTTGGTGTGGGATTTGTGCCCTGCCTATTCTGCTGTAGGCTTCAGAGTTGGCTGGAAGCTGGAACTGAGACCCCACTGTCAGAGCCACACAGTGATGCTTGCTTCCGAACTCGCCAGGTTTCCAGCATTCTCTAGTCTTTCAGTCTCTTTATACTGATATGGACAGGAAAAACGATTAATTGAAATTTTTTCTTGGATTTCCAAAAACAGATTCAGTCAGGTGCATTTTCTAGATCTTCATGGAATTTTATTGGCTGCACCTCTTCCTGTCATCTTCAGGGCTATAATTTATTTTCTTTTTTAAAAATAATCTACTTATTTTTAGTTTTCAACATTCACTTCCATAAAATTTTGAGTTTTAAATTTTCTCCCCCTTCCTACCCTACAAGACAGCTTGTAATCTGATATAGGCTCTACTTATACATTCATATTAAGCATATTTTCACATTAGTCATGATGTATAGAAGAATTACAACTAATGGGAGGAACCACGAGAAAGAAGAAATAAAACAAGAAAGGAAAAGGAGAGCAAATAGTATGCTTCCATCTGCATTTAGACTCCATAGTTCTTTCTCTGGAGGTAGATAGCATTTTCCATCATGAGTCTTTTGGAATTGTCTTAGATTCTTGCATTGCTGAGAAGAGCTAAGTCTATCAAAGTCAGTCATTGCACAATATGGCTGTTACTGTGTATGTTGTTCTCCTGGTTCTGCTCATTTCACTCAGTATCAGTTCATATAATTCTTTCCAGCTTTTTCTGAAGTCCTCCAGCTGATCATTTCTTATAGCATAGTAATATTCCGTTACAATCATATACCACAACTTCTTCAGCCATTCCCCAATTGATGGGCATCCCCTCAATTTCCAATTCTTTGCCACCACACAAAGAGCTGCAATAAATATTTTTGTACATGTGGGTCCTTTTCCTGTTTTTATGATCTCTTTGGGATACAGCCCTAGAAGTGGTATTGCTGGGTCAAACGGTATGCACAATTTTATAACCCTTTGGGCATAGTTCCAAATTGCTCTCCAAAATGGTCGGATCAGTTCACAACTCCACTAACAATACATTAATGTTCCAGTTTTCCTATACCTTCTCCAATGTTTATTATTTTCCTGTTTTGCCATGTTAGCCAATCTGATAGGTGTAGGGTCATAATTTCTTAGGGGCACAGACAAATCTTGTTCTAAGCCAGTGACAGAGGTCCTTGACTCTAGATAGGGCACATGATATTCATACAAAGGTGCTATCCTTTATATCTCATAGTATGATAGACAATTACATTAGAAGTACAGTTCATATTTCTGGTTCAATGGATCAACTTAAGGAGGTGAGATAATTCACTATCTGGTGACAACTGGCAATGGATAGAATACATCTGCTTATTCTTAGAGTGCGCAGTGTTAAATTAATGGTTGTACATTGCTCTGACCTTCTGATTGGTGGAGCCACTGTGCCTACTGACACAACTCTTGTAGCCACATGGCTTGAACATCTTCAAGGCAATAATAATAATAATAATAATAATAATAATTGACATTTATAGAGCATTTTAAAGTGTGTAAAGTACATTTACATAATATTTCATCTGATCCTCTAACAGTCTGGTGAGATATGTAGTATAGGTTTTATTATCCTCATTTTACAGATTAAAAAAAAAAAGCTTTGAGTGAGATTTCGTGACTTTCCTGTTGTCACATGGCTTACAAATGCCAAGTGAGCCCTGGTCCTCCTGCCTGCAAAGTCTGGTGCTCTATTGCCTGAACCTGGTGATCTGCAGAACCTCTGGGACAGACATGAACCCACCTATAGGTGCACACACTTGATAGCTGCCTGACTAGTGTCAGCTTATAAAGCTTTGACAGAGCCTCTTAGGCTTGAAAGGGAGATTGGGATATAAAGTCTAAACTAGATATATTTTCTGGACAATAAAATGGAATCCACTGAAGGGCCAATGGTGACTTTTAAGACAAATTCTTATTATGCTTTATTCTTATCTCCTCCCCTTTTCTCTTCTGTTCCCCTCTCTTAATATTCTAGTAGTTGAATTGTTGATGAGGCAATAGTCAGTTCAGCTCCAGTTCCTGAGTTTCAGGTAATTACTTGAGACCACAGCAGCAATTAATAGCACTGGCTTACCTGACTACAAGATTAACTAGTTAAAAGATCAAGTGAGACAGATATTTACTGCCAAAGTTTTGATTTTATTCCTGCAGTCACTTTTTTCATTTTAGTTACAAAAGATGGTTTCGATTTCTTTGTTATTAGGAGGTAGGTGGAGGTGGGTGAAGAGGAAGTGCACAATGAAAACTATAAGGTCGTACCTACATGACCCTAAATAAATGCGCAGAAATAAAAACACTGTTTTTGTCCAATTACCCAAATAACTAGGAATAAAAATATTTAGTGGATTTTGCGTGTGAGTGTGTGTGGGGGTGGGGTAGACTGGAGAGGAGGGTTCCATTATTCAGATTAACTGCTCACATTTTCTCAGCCCTCTATATTTTGGGCTAAATTGACTTTGAAATAAGCAGAGAAAACAATGAGAGGTGCTGGAGTGTAGCTCTGTAATAGCTGCAATTGATTATGCAAAAACATAATATCATCTTGTTCCAGATAAAGAATATAGCTTGACCTTCAGTGAGAGTTTTGTGCCTGAGGCAACAGCCTTATCAGACCTTCAATATATTTTGCACAGACTTATACTTGAAAAGTCAGTATTGAAAATACGGCTTGCTTGATAGTCGTGTATTGCACTTTTGGTGTTCATTTACTATTGATGTTGTGAAGCACTTTATGTACAAATACTCCAAAGATTAGTAATTTTGCCATGGTACAATCTCTCTGTGATTTAGTAGATAAGTCCTAGGTAGATGTTTGAAACAAAGAGATGTTAAGCCAGTTCTCTGCAGTCAAAGAGGTAGGTAATGTCTGAAGCAAGATTTGAATCATGGTCTGCCTGACTCCAAGTCTAGCACTCTATTTAATAGCAATACTGTGCCATCTTTATCTTCTTTCTATTCTCTCTTTAGAACACTGTTGAAGAATACGAAGAACATGAACAAACTATAATATGTGAAAAACAATCTCATTTTATGGAGAGACCATTTCCAACCTCTCCGCAAAATTTTGTCTTATTCATCTCAAATTTGTAATGATAATAAAATAATAATAATAATCTTAGCTATCATTTACATAGCTCTTTAAGGTTTATTAAAATGTTTTGCAGTGGGGGAAGGGAAGGGATTAAGCATTTACATAGTGTCTGTTACATTCCAAGCACTGTACTAAGTACTTCATAAATATTACCTCATCTTACAGCTTATAATAATCCTAGGGGGTAAGTGCTGGTATTATTCCCATTTTATTCTTGAGAAAACTGACACAAACAGAAATTAAGTGACTTGCTCAGGGTCATGCAACTAGTATCTGAGGCTGGATGTGAACTTGGGTCTTCCCGACTCTTAGTTCCATTATTCTATCCACTTAACTGCCTTAACATTTAGCTGCCTCTAAATATTCTCTGCTTTATAATCCTTATCTCACTTTATCCTCATACCAACCCTGTGAGGTAGGTGCTGTCATCACCCCCATATTACCAAGGAGGAAACTGAGGCAGACAGAGGATAAAGGACTTGTCCTGGGTCATACAGCTCGTAAGTGTTTGAGGATGGGTTTGAACTCAGGAACATAACACCCCATTTTAGAGGTGGTAAGATTCTGGCTAAAGCTTACTATTCATAATAATATATTAATTATTTATATATTCTGAACTTAAGTTTTTGGGATAGTTTCATTCAGATGCTGTTTTTGTCATATCCTCTGTGAAACTATGTAATATTGCTATTTTCTCGAGAGGTGACTGTTTCATGGTAAATGAAACAATCCTGTTTCTAGTTTCATGTCAGCTTGTTAAATCTGGCAAGTGATTTGTGATTCTTTCTGTTGGTAAACATGTGAAGGGGTGATGACTATTGTCATTTATGAATTCAGATTTGTCCATAGACCTTACATTTTTTTTTCCTCCTTTTGAAATGAAGAGACTGAAGGTTTTGAATGATTCTTTAGGACAGTCTGTGTTCTGAAGCTGAAACTAAGTATTACTTCAATAAATTTACATCTAATCTATAAAGCTTGGTGTATCCAGAATTTATTACCATTTCAATTTCTAACTTCTGTTATTTGCCTTTGGCAATGCCACTTTGGGCTAGTTTCCTTTCTGTCTTTGATGACTACAACAAAAGATGGAGACCTGTTTCTCTTTCATAGCTATGTTTAGGCTTGTTGAAGATTTTCTAATTTTCATTCATGGCTACTTGTCTCTTGGGGGTAAGGTTGGCCCATAACCTCAACTTCAGTTTTTCCTCCTTTCCTCTTAAAGACTGAAACTCATTTTAGAAAATTCCAATTTCTTTTTCTTTACTACATCCAATTTTCCCTGGCACTCCCATGAATAGCTGTGGGTGGTGATGGGGTGATGTGTTGAGACAGGGCTTCAGGAATTAGTGCATCTCATCTGGGTAGCTTTATAGAAAACCAGGGAAGTTCAGCAGGGCTCTGTGGCAGATGGACTTTCAAACAACATCCACGAAGATCTTTCACTTCCATATCAAGGAGCACACGCTATGCACCCTACTTAGTATGCTGACATTTTACAGTTGATATTCTCATATACTTTCCCTTTCACCTGATGGGCAGGGAGGGGAATTGAGGTGTCCTTTTCAAACAAAGCAAAGCTTTCCCTTTCAGCTGTGCACTATATTGACCTCGAGGATTCTATTTGGCTCGATACCATTTCTTTGTTAAATTCCTGTATACTAACTGCTCCCAATGTAATAACTACCTAGTATTGGGAAAATACCCAATTGCTCTGCAAGAGCCTATTACCTGTTTAGCACTCGAGTCGCCATGCTCAATTCTGTAGGCAGTGGTGCATTTTTCATTTCAGAAGTTGTCAAGAAAGTAACTTTACCCTCATCTTTCATCTCTTATATGCCCTCCACCTCCTCCCCCAATAGGTTTGAGTTCATGTGTTTTATCAATCAGAAAATGTCACCAAAATTCAGTGCTGAAGGAATTCTTGACCAGTTAGCAAATGTCAAAAATGGCAATTTAAAGAAAAAATCTGGAACAGAAAGCATAATCAAGTAAAATTGATGCTTTCTGGCTTTGCACTCTGTGGTAATCAAAAGGCAATGAAGTTTCACGAATTGTACAAACAGCCTTGCCAATAAGGGGTGGGAGTGGGGGACAGAGAGGACTTATACTTTAAACTTCTCTAAATGCCAGGGTTTTAAATATCACAGACTTTCAGGCAAGGCAGTTCCTCTGCCTGCTCACAGCTCTTCCTGTAGTATGTTTGGTTATGGAAATTATAATATACTTTGGCTATGGGGAAACAAGGAAGATAAATAAGAATGCTGTTTTATCTTGAGTAGCTACAAATTATTTTCTTTAAATTTCTAACTTAGTAGGTAATCCTCCAAGAGAATGCTTATCAGTATTAGAAGAAATTTGGCTATGGTGTAATATTGTTAGCTCAAAATATTGTATCTATGCCCAAAGGCCTATAAAACTGTGCGTATCCTTTGATCCAGCAATACCACTACTGGGTCTTAATCCAAAGAGATAAAACAAGGGGGGGATGATTTTTCAGTACAAAAATATTAATAGCAGCTCTTTTAGTGGTGGCAAAGAATTGGAAATTGAGGGGATGCCCATCATTTGGGGAATGGCTGAACAAGTTGTGGTATATGATTGTAATGGAATACTATTATATTATAAGAAATAATGAGAAGGCTGATTTCAGAAAAACCTGGAAAGACTTATATGAGTTGATGCAAAGTGAGGTGAGCAGAACCAGGAGAACATTGTACACAGTAATAGCAATACTGTACAATGATCAATTTGAATGACTTAGCTATTCTCAGAAATGCAATGCTCCGAGACTATTCCAAAGGACTCAAGATGAACAATGTTATCTACCTCCAGAGAAAGAAAGAACTGATGGAGTCAGAATACAAATTGAAGCATACTATTTTTCACTTTCTGTGTTTTTTTTTGTGTTTTTTTTTCCCTTTGGGTCTGTGTCTTCTTTCACAACATAACTAATAAGGTAATATGTTTTGCATGATTGAATATGTATAACCCACATCAAATTGCTTGCTGTCTCAGGGAGGGGGGAGGTGAGGGAAGGAGAGAGAAAATTCAGAACTCAGTTTAAAAAAAAGTGTTAAAATGGTCTTTACATGTAACTGGTGAAAAATAAAATATTATTTAAAAAATAAAGAAATCAAAAAGCACCTCAAAAATATAGTGCCCACTTGGTCATTTTCCTGTTTTTCAGTGTTTAAGGGGAAGCATACAGAGGGATATATGAGGGTTTATCAATTAGATAATGATATCTGCAATTTGTATAAGATTTTCCACATACTTTAACTGACACATTAACTGATACAAGCCTCACACTACCTCAATGACGTGGACGTTATTATTCCCTCCTCCCTTTAAAAAAAATCTGGACCTGTGATTTCATTTTATGATATTCCCTGTGTGGAAAGTCCCTCCCCTGACACAGATTAAGGGAGAAGAGCAACTTCATCACAACTTGTACTCTGGAGAGTCACCTAGGGAAACCAAGAAGTTAAATGAATTTCCTAGGCTTATAAAATAGCTAGCATTCATATAGACTTAAATATTTTATAAATCACTTTACATAAATTATCTTTTTTTTGATCCTTACAATAAGGATCATGAGGAAAATAGTATTATTATTATTCCCATTTTACAGATGAGGTAACTGAGGTTGAGAGAGGTTAAGTGACTTTCCCATAGTTACACAACTAATGTTGAGGTAGGATGTACAAAATAAGACTTGAACACAGGTTTTCCTAACTTCAAGTCTAATGGCCATCTAATGACTATGCCATAATGCCTCTGGTGATTAAACTTAAGTGATTTGCTCGTCTTCTTTCCAGACGTGCTATTTCAGCTTGGCATTGCCTGAAAAATATTAGCAGTGGTGATGGTGGTGAAAGTGTGACAATTTACTCCATTGTGAGGACACATATATAAACTGCTCGTATATAGATGGCTATAAAAATGTCCACTCTTTTTATTATTCAATATAACTGTCTTTGATTCCTTTCCTGTTTCTTTGAAGGTGAGACAACCTCTGAAGTGAGGCATATAATCCTAGAAGGTAATGCCTTCAAGGGATGTGGTGGAGAAAAAAATGACATGTAATAGATTCAGGGTATAAAAGTAATTTGGGACTGAGTTGGTTTTCAGAGAATAATACTACCACTACTTTTAAAGGTCCTTCTCTTCCTTTCTCCTCAGAAGTGGATATGTCAGCCAGAACTGGAACTCATAGGCTGTCCGCAACCTTTAAAAGCTTTTTTGTATTTAATCAACCTAGTTCTTCAATTTCAGGTTGTTTCAGAGCTTCCTAGAACCAAATACTTTCTTTAATTTGAGTTTCATAAATATCATTATGGCTTCTGAACCCAGAGGAAAAGTGGGCTCCTACCGAGTCACAAAGAGTTCATCCATGTTCTATTTCCACTTTCACCAATCATTATCAGAGACATTCACCTGTTAATTCGAACATTACATTTTTCCTTGGTAAGCTCTCCTATTCAAAATAGAGTCTCTGTGGGCTTAAGGATAAAGAGTGGTTGAATAGCCATAAACAGGGGTGAATCAATCAATTAGCATTTCTAAGCTCTTATTGCTTCCTAGGATATGCTCATCTTTATCCTGGCAAGGTGTATTTTATTCCAAAGGCATTGTGTAAGATTCAAAATGGATGGAAAATTGAGTGAATATAACTTAACTATCTCTTTTCTTTTGGATTAAAAAAAAGTCACCACATATAATGAGTACAAAGACTTACAATAATAATACTGTCAAGGACTTATAAGCAAAAAACAAAAACCCTCACAGAATTAAAAAAGTTAATCATCTTATGACAATAAACACTTACCCACATTGTTTGTAAGTAGTAGTCAGTTTGTTAAAGAGGCTTTAAAAATCTGCTTTAGTGCACAGTGGTGGTATGGAACTGGTGAATGAGAGTTGCTAAGTACTGAAATTGGCAAATATACATTTGGTGGGTCCTTGCCTTGAATGCTAATGTGTTCTTTCAAACTAACATTCTGAGGAATTTGATGGCTACTCTGGCTCAGGCTTGTTATTCCACTCAGTCATGTCCACTTTATCATTGTCAATGTGCCACCATGACATTAAACGGGACCAGAGGTAAACATTATTGAAAACTGCAGCTGGAACTGCTGTTTTACAGTAGCATCATTTTGTCTTTATTTCCTTTGATTTTATGCTGATATGGGTTTGCAGCAGTATTTGCCTGCAGCCTCTTTCAACTTTTCCTTTTAATTAAAAAGCTTAATTGGGAGTAATAAAAACTTCCAATTAAGCCTTTTAAATAAAAACTGAAAGCTGAAAGTGGCTGTGGTTGCAAAGAGTTCCTAGAACTGACAGCTTCATTATGAAAGCAACTTTTCTGCTCTTTAAAGTGTGAGCTATATGGATGACAGCACCTGAGAGTAAAGGGAGGAGGGAGAGAGTGAATTTCAGGGAAGGCATCACAGTTGCTTCTTTATGTTACTTATGCTAGTTTCTGTTTGGGAGACAGAAATCTTAAACTTAAATCTTCTTTCATCAGTGTTATTAATTTATGTAATTGAAATATTACTATTTTATTTTAAAAACTCTTATTTTCTGGTATAGACATACATTCAAACATAAAAAGGCCAGAGTCTCTCCCAACATAATTCTTTTCTTTTGCTATAAATATTTTATACATAGGAAGGTAGTAATTATTACTTTGGATCAAATAGCTTTAGGCTGTGGTAGAGCGATAGCTTTCTGTAGGCAGGCACTGTGTAGTGCCTACTAATACGCTAACATACGTAGACATTTGAAATATATATTGACTTGACTGAATTGAAAAGAAAATGAAAATCATCATTTTTATTCATGTTCATTGATAAATGAACACCCCATTATACACCAAGAGTGAGGAGGGGAAAGTCAGGTATAATCTGAGAATGAGAACTGGCAATGAAATCCACAATCTCATCTTTCTAAATACAGTTATGCAACCTAGAGGTAATGAGATAAACTAAATATACTAAGGCAAGGAGGAAAATTTAGCTTCATAAATTGAAGGCATGATGCAGCAGACAGAGCTCTGGCCTTGGAGTCAGGAGGACCTGAGTTCAAATCCAACCTCAGACACTTGACACTAGTTGTGTGACCCTGGGCAAGTCACTTAACCCTGAATTGCCTCACTAAAAAGCAAAAAAAAAAAAAAAAAGATCATTAAAAAAAGTCACTTAACCCTGATTGTCTCACCAAAATAAAAAAATAAAAAGATACAAGGGAAATTTGGTGGAATGGGACCCATGATGAGAGTAAGATTCTGGAAGGGCAGTCATCTTTGGAAAGGAACAAGATAGGTAAAAGAGAAAATGGAGTCTTCTTGTATATTAAGAATATTCCTTACTCCTGTGAAAAAATATAGGAATGTGAGGGAGGAAAGATGGTAGTGAACATTTTAAATCATAGAATTATAAATTCTCAGTAAAAAGAGACCTTAGAGACTACTTGACTCAAACCCATAACGAAACAGAAAGCTCCCATCTATGCGCTCCAGTTTTTGTTTGGGGGCTTCTACAACCTCCTAAGACAACCATTGCACTTTTGGATGACTAATGGAAGGAGAAACAGAAGTGGTAGTGTCATGGTCTTATATTATTATTTGTTCAATCAATATTTGTTCGGAACTACAAAGAAAAAAAGGAAATAGTCCTTGTCCTCAAAGACTATAAGCTATTCTAGCAGGGAAAAAAGTACACATATAAGTAAACACAAAGTAATTTTGAGGTGGGCATCAGAAAATGGGATAATCAGGAAAGGCCATGTAGGAGGTGGTACTTGAGCTGTACTCAAAAGGAAGCTAGGTATTACAAGAGGTGGAGAGAGATTCCATGTATTCCAGGATATTGTGTATGAGTTCAACGCTAGGTGTCACTGTGGAGCACAGCTAGTCTACTCCAACTACCAACGTAGACTGCAGGGACTGCAAACCCTCCAGTGTCTTTCTTGACAGTATTCCAGAGTTTCTGTGACCCAAATAATTATCATCCAGTAGACTTCCTAGTGGGCAGGTAGGGGGTGCAGCGGATAGATGCTGAAACTAAAGCTAGGAAAATTTATCTTTGTGAGTTCAAATCTGGCCTCAGATATTCTTAGCTGTGTGACCCTGGGCAAGTGACTTAACTCTGTTTGCCTCAGTTTCCTCATCTGTTAAATGAGCTGTAGAAGGAAATAGAAAACCACTACAATATTTTTGGTATGAAAACCCCAAATGGGGTCACGAAGAGTTGGACACTACTGAAAATGACAGAACATCAATAACAAAATCCTCTTAGTGGAGGTAATTTTGCTGCTACTGACAATGATAATGAATGACAATAGCCAGGGATGTGCTGGTAAATATTTAACAACTGGTTCTCCAGAAAAAAGGAAGCTCAACACACTTTTAAGATGAATCTGCACTAGTAGCATTTTCTCCATCACATTCTTAATTCTGGACAATCAATATAACAATAAAGTAAGTCCTGATTTGTAGTGTTTGGTGATTTCTGAGGTATAAATGTTCACCCTGAAAAATTAGCAATAGGTAGTTTCGAGCAGACTTTCACTCGCCCCTGACAATAGCTGACATTTATATAGTTTTTCTGGTTTACAAAGAACTTTGCATACGCTTTGTTTGAGTTTCATAATATCCCTTTGAGGTGGAGAGTGAACAGATTATTTCCATTGTACAAATGAAGACACTGAGACTTAGAAAGATCGTTAAAGTCCAACATCACACAGAATTACAATTGAATGCAGACACATCCCATATGATCACACCTCACCTTCAACTTCTAATTGTTCATACCATAGAATTTTAAAATTGTAGATCATGAATTGAGCTAATTGTGAGAGACTACCAGAATAGCTCAGGATTTTCTCTCTTTCTCAGCTTTGTGTGATTCCCATGTCATTGATCATTTTATTCCTTTTATCCAGTAGAATTGCAATGCCTCAAGGTAAGGGACTACTTAACTTGTATCATCCTATTTCCAGTGACTGTCATAGGTATAGGGACTGAACCTGTGATTTCATTGGCATAGGGAACTCTCAGATGAGAAAAGCAAAAACCCTTTTTAATGCAGATTGGCGCTTTGTTTTTTTTTTTTTTTTTTTTTTTTTTTTTTTTTTTTTTTTCTT
>NW_020954590.1:106277346-106325057 GCF_900497805.2 Vombatus ursinus
TTTTTTTTTTTTTTTTTTTTTTTTTTTTTTTTTTTTGCAACTTACAGTCTTAGAGGGCGGCCTAGAATACTGAGAGATTGTGACTTTTCCAGGGATGAGGGACTTGAACCCTGGTCTACATGGTCACAAGTCCGGATCTCAGTCCACTAGGCCAGACAACCTCTCATACTAGATAATTAATAAATGGTGTTAAATTGACTTGAATTTTTTTGTCTTCCATGATCTTAAAGTACATTTGAACTTTCTTATTATTGCTTCTTATGCTCTGTTGAACTTAACTCATTTTTCCTCTCTTGGCTCCCGTATTCCCAATGCCAGTACTCAACTTGCTCAACCCGAGGACAACTACTTGAAAGGGAGTTATGGGTAAAACTCAACCACAATTGGTCAGGGGTTCTTAACTGTGTGTGTGTGTGTGTGTGTGTGTGAGAGAGAGAGAGGGAGAGAGAGAGGAGGGGGCAAGCTTTTGGCAAGCTGGTGAAGTCTGTTTCATGTTTGTTTTTGTATCTCCAGTGCCTAGCATAGTGTCTGGCACATAGAAGACAATTAATAAGTGCTTGTTGGTTGATTGAATTGAAAGTGTTTATGGATCTAGTAGGGGAGATGGGACATAACATAGGAAGGAGAATTGCTCCATACACAAGATAGATTCAAATGAGGTGCTCTGGAAATTCTAGAGGTTGAGCTAGCTTCAGGTTCCCAGGATCAGGGAGGCTTTGTGGAGGGGGTTTCCTTATCTGGGCTTTGAAGTAGAGGTAAAATTTAGATAGTCTGTGAAGGGTTAGGGAGGACATTTAAGACACTGAGAGACATCGTAGATGAATTGTCAGATTAACTTGGCAGGGATAGAGAAAGGAGTTAGCATTATCTTGCCTATTTTAGAAGCAGTGTTGTGGATAGAGTACTGGACCTGGAGACAGGTTAACTAGAGTTCAGATTCTCCCCAAGTCATGTACTAGCTCTTTGATGCTGGGGAAGTCACTTAACCTCTGCTTGCCTGAGTTTCCTTAAACTACAAAACAGGGATAATAATAGCACCTACTCCTAGAGTTGTGGTGAAGATAAAATGATATTTGTAAAGCACTTTGAAAAGCCTAAAGAACTGTTTAAATGTGAGCTCTTATTATTTTCAGGAAAGATAAACCAATTTTTCCTACTTAATAAAATATTAAGGTAATTTTTAATGTTAATTTTTTTTGTAATGAGCGATATCTAGGAAGGTCTACTACACTTAATAAAACATACAAACAAAAAGTTGTTAGCAAATCAAATTCTTATAACTAGAATTGATTTTCATATGTCTTAGAATAGCTTTTTGCTTAAAGGAATTCTACAGTCAATCCCTTTGCAAAGTGAACTCTGTCTTCCTAAAATGATTATCTTCAAAATACAATCATTTCTATATTATGTTTCTTAAAGTGGGGTACACCTGTGTGGAATTCTCTTGAAGGTAGCTGATTCAACTTTCCTTTTAATGGATCTATAATCAAGTGAAATTCGACACTATTTCAGATTCAAAGTTCTATCTAATTTGGGAATTAATCATTTTCTTAAATGGACATGGGCCCTTGGGAGAAACAGTAGTAGAACAACTAAATTATTACAAGCTTTTATAGAATGTCCACATTATATACAGAATAGTTTTATAATAACCCACCAGGAAACATACAGTGTTTCCTGGGCCTTTTATGTAAAAGAAATAAAGTCAGGACATATGGGAACTAGCCAGGGGGTCTAAAAGCAATTAAATATGCACTGCTTCTTTTCATTTCCTTTTTGTGGGTGGGGTAGGGTGTGTGCCAGGGATGGAAAATCTTGGTGGAAAAAAAAGTATATTTGCTTCAAATGCTTATTTTTTTTTTTTTACGCTAACCAGAGTGAGAACAGATCAAGGAATGGAGGACTGAGAAATTATATTGATAGATGTTGGGAGGGGTGCTACAAAATTGTGAAACCCAAAAAGTTTTTTACAAATTCTTTGCAAATTTGTTGTATTTATTTATATTTCACATTTTACTACTTGTTCACTTTGTATCAGTGCACCAGAATAAGTTACATTTAACTCATTATCTCTCCTTCTGTTTAGATAATTTCCAGTTATGCTCCCATGGAACTTTCTGGATAAGGAATTAATGGAGGCAAGCAAGAAAGCCACAAGGGGAGTCAAATCAAAATATGGCTGCAGATTCTGCAGCTGTTCCCCTTTTTGCCTTTATAGGACCTCAGGCTTCTGCCCTGGGGCCATATGTTCCCGATTGGTGAGAGTTCACCATATCCAGTGTGCCCCAGACTCGACCACTTGTAACCTGGCCATCTTCCTGCTATGCCACCACAGGTGTAACCCTCCCTGTAAGGAATACAGCAGTAGCCTCCCCAAACCACTAAATGAACATGTCCTGGGATAACTAAAAAACAAAATACAAATCCCAGAGTCACTCCGTCAGAATCATTCCAACAGTGATGGCTCAAAGACTCTATTGGCTATTGGGATTTTGCATATCAACTATTCTCTAATTACCCAGGAATCTTCTGTTTTCCCCCAACTTCTGCTAGCATGAATCAGCACTACTTCCCATGTCTAGACTCCTTTTTTCCTTCTTCTATTGCTTGCTAGACCCTGTAAGAACCCTATAAAATTAACTAGACTTTACTGGTTTGGAGGAAAGGGTGCCCTATTTCCTTTGGGGTCCCAGCACAGTGCCCAATTCCACCTGGGGAACCAGCAGGTTTGACCTGTTTCTAGTATTGTACCTGATTTCCCTTCATCATGCATCTCCTTTCAATAAAGCTAGATCACTTTACTGTTTTGTTGTGAGCTCAGTGTTTCCTTGCACAAGACTTTGGTATTCTGAACCTTGTGTTGACAGGCCGCTCTTAGCCCCCAATTAGTTTGCTCAACACTACTATTCTTGAAAAGCATGTTCTATGTGTTTATCCTATGATTCAACTCAACATTCCTTCAACTTCCCATACTCAAACTCCTACCCTGCCCAATATCTCCAATTTATGTTATTTTCCACCATTAGAAAGTAAGCTCTTTGATGACAGGGACTATCTTTTTGAATTTTTATTGCTAGCATTTAGCACTGTGTTTGGCACATAGTAAGTGCTTAATGCTTTTTCATTCATTCATAAAACAGAAGGAAGTAGAAGGATGGGGACAGAGTAGGATAGAAGGGGAGAAAGTATTAGAAGAAAAAAATCTAGGTTTTGTATTTTTAAGTGCATGAAGAATGTCGGGATCTAAATCTTAGGCTTTTGTCAGGGGGTATTGTGAGGCTCATATGAGATAATGGATGCAAAGCACTTGGCAAATCTCAAACTGCTATAGAAATGCCAGTTTTGAAAAATTCATTCTTTCACTCACTTGTTTATTTATTTATTCATTTATTTATGTATCTATCCATCTATTTACTCATATATGCCTTTATTCATCTATCTATCTATCTGCCTGTCTGTCTATCTATCTATCTATTATCTATCTACAGTCATCAGATTTCTGGTTTGGTGATAATTCCCTTCACTACTGTTGAACTCAAGTGAAGTTTATAGAGCAATACAGGGGTATGCTGGTAAATGTTTAATAATAGGGCTCTTAGGAAAAAAAAGTATGCCCACACTGGATCACTGCCTTGTTGTAGTGGAGGGGCTGTGTAGCTCAATGAAGCTATGACCTATGTCGTTCCAGGTTACACAAAATGGACAGGTCATAGTGGAAAGTTCTGACAAAATATAATCCACTAGAGAAGGAAATGGTAAGCCATGCAGTAATCTTTGCCAAGAAAACCCCATAGACAGCACTAAAATGATAAAAAAGATGACATTGGAAGATGAACCCCTTAGGTCAGAAGGTGTCCAGTACACTACTGGGGAAGAGTGGAGGACAAGTACAAATGCCAGTACTAATGAAGCAGCTGGGCTGAAGCTGAAAGGAAGTAAGTCCTCAACGAGATGGGAGTATCGCATCATCTTACTTGTTTCCTCAGGAATCTGTATGTGGGCCAAGAAGTCAAAGTTAGAATGAAATTACAACAACTGATTGGTTTAAGATTGGAAAAGGAGTACGAAAGGCTGTATATTGTCACCTTATTTATTTAACTTATATGCAGAATACAGGCTGATGAATCAACACCTGGAATTAAGTTTGCTGGGAAGAATATCAAGAATCTCAGATACGCAGATGATACCATTATGATGGTAGAAAATGAAGAGGAATTAAGAAGACTTTTGATGAGGGTAAAAGAGGAGAGTATAAAAGCTGGCTTGAAGTTTAACATAAAAACAAAAATCCAAGATCTTCCTAACTGGTCCCATCTCTTGATGGCAAACAGAGGAAGGAAAAATGGAAGCAGTGTCAGATTTTACATTCTTGGGCTCAAAGATTACTGCAGATGGTGACCATAGCCATGACATTTGAAAGACACTTGCTCTTGGAAGGTAAGCTATGGCAAATCTGGACAGCATACTAAAAAGTGACATCACTTTTTCAACAAAGGTATGTTTTTTTTTCCCAGTAATAATGTATGACTGTAAAAGCTGAACTATAAGGAAAGCTGAGCACCAAAAAATTGATGCTTTTGAATTGTAGTGCAAAAGAAGAATGTTGAGAATTCCTTTCACAGCAAGGAGATCAAATCAGTCAATACTTAAAGAAATTAATTCAGGCTATTTACTGGAGGGTCAAAATACTGAAGCTGAAACTTAAATACTTTGACCACATAATGAGAAATTGGGACTCATTGGAAAAGACCCTGATGTTGAGAAAGATTGAAGGCAAAAGGAGATGGGGATGGCAGAGGATGAGATGGATATAGTTTATATAATGTTATATTATATACTGTACTAAATTACATGTTATACTATATACACTAAGACCAAGGATGGCATTTCTATGAGACTATGTAAACCTCCCTAACTCTGCACCTGTCCCCTAGTCTGACCTTCCCTGTCAGCAGCAAAGTCCTTAACAATTTTTTTTGCTTGTTTGAGGTATATTTTGGAGGTAGAACTTGTTTAAGTATGAACTAACAGGATAACTTTTGAACTCTCTGCCAATTCTGAGATTCTGTGATTCTAAATTCATTTATCTTTTCTAACCGTGTGACTCAGAAATCTACTTATCAAACCTTAATATTTCTCCCGAGTTCATGACTGCATCTACAGCTACAATGTTGTGTACTTCCAGATGTATTTTCCTTGGGCACCTGAAGTTCTAACTGCAAGACAGAACTTGTCATCACCAGCCTCCTCTTCCCCCCCAACCCTCCCACCTCCCCCACACCAAATTGTCTCTCTTCTCAACTTCCTAGTTTATGTGAACAGTACCACTTTCTCCCAGACAACCAGATTAGTAACCTTGGAGTCACTTTTGACTATTCTCTCTCCCTTACTGCATAATAAAGCCAGTTCCAAGTCTTATTGCTTCTACCTCCACAGTATGTCTTATATTTGTCCCCTTCTCCTCATTAATATGGCCACCACCCTAGTTCATATCACAATCACCTCAGACTATTATAAGTATTTATTTGATCTCCTTGTTTCCTGTTTCTCCCTTTTCCAATTTATTCATTTCTCTGGTACCTCAATGGATCTGAGATTTCTTTGAGATGATCACTCCCTCCAATGGTGCAGAAAGTAAGAAATCCATGCATTCTTATCCTTTGTGAATTTTGTCCATGTCCTCATGTAAATCCTTCAAAATGGGTCCATTCAATACACTAGGCGCTGTCCTCTAGATGTCAAGGCATTGTGTGGATATCGACAGAACACTGATTATTCCTTTCTCTTTCCACATAATTTGTTGTCACCTCCTTTTCTTGTTATCCATCTATCCTTCACATAACTGCCAAAATAATCTTTCTAAGGTATAGGTGTGGCCTTGTCAATTTTTACTCACTGAATGGGTTTGATCATGTCAGTCTCCTTCAGTGGTTCCCTACTTTCTCAAAGCAATAGAGATTAAATAAAAACAAAAACGAAATAAAACACCTTATCCTTGCTTTTATGACCTTCCACTATCTGCTCCCAACCTGCTTTTGAAGCCTTATTTCACATCGTTCCTCTTCACACATTTTACATTCGGAAGTAGGATAGTAGGTATTTCCAAATTGTATATTCAATATCTCACCTCAGAGCATGCCTGGAATACTTTGCCTTCTCCAGCTCCACTTCTCAGACTTAGTTGTCATATCATGGGCAAGTTACTTTACCTCCATGAGCATCATTTTCTTCATCTATAATATGGGGATCATATTACCTATAGTATTTACTCCACAGGGTTATTGTCAGTAGCAAATGAGATGACATAGTTGAAGTTCTCATGCGAATGTTAGCTGTTATTTTTATTTGCTGTTTAGAACTCAATCAAAATTATTTGTTATTTCAACTTAATATATTCAAAATTCTTTCCTCACAATGCTGTACAGATATCGGTTCTCTCATTTTATAGGTGAGGAAATTAAAGATCTGAGCATTTACATTTCTGCCCATGATCACACAACACAAAGAGAGACTGATGCTGGAGTCAAACCCAGATCCAGCATATGCCTATTACATCAGGTTTATTTTCTATATGATCCAGATCGGATGCCATTTCCATGAAACATTATCTCATTCCCCTCAATCAGAAACTGTCAGTAGTTAATTCTCTCTCCCTTCTTAAATTTTCCTGGAGGACTTCATCTGATCTCTCCTTTGTCCTCTTCCTTTTTACCTTATATTTTACTTAACTATTTACCTGTTATATAAGTCGAGTCAATTCAAAAAGCATTTATAGATTAACCCAGCTGAATATAGGCTTCTTGAGGGCAGGGGCTGGTTTTATTTTGGACTTTAGGTCTTTAGATTGTCTCACACATAATATGTGCCTAATAAATGCTTACTGAATTGCATTAGCTATTGATCCAAAGTTTTGATGAGACTTGAACTGCACTAATGATAATTGACATATCATACATGAGATAAATTACCAATTTGTGGTTAACATATTTCTATGTTTCTATATACAGTATACATTAAATTATTTACTATATTATATATGATGCTAGTCTCTATTCTATATACTATACATTATAAATAATATATGCATACTATACTATACAATATAAAATATAATGAGTGGTATAGTATGTAGTGTGATGAATAGTGTAATGTACTATATTGTATGATATATAGTATAATATGGTATATTCTATTGTATCATATCTTATATGGTGTAACATATAGTATAGTATGTCATATAATATAGTTTATAGTATAGTGTATGGCAGATAGACTATGTTATAGAACAGTATAGTATGTTATATATAATATTTTATACTATAGTATATCACATAGTTGCTAGTATAATATATAGTATATGACATAGTATTAGAGAGTAATTTGTATTTTATACAGTATAGTATCTTATATGATATAATATTTTATAGTATATAGTATGGTATGTAATTTATAGTTTGGCATATAGTATAGTATATAATACAGAGTATAGTATAGGGTATTGTATAGTACATATTATCATGTATACCATATTATATAGTATTCTAAAATTTTAATATAGTATATTATAGCATAATAGTACTATGTATGGTAAAGTATATAATATAGGATGTAGCTTAGTACACAGTATAGTATATAGCATAATATGTTATACAACATAGCATAGTATATTATAGAATTATAAAGTATATAGTTAAGTATATTATACAGTAGAATACATAGTATAATACGTAATTTAGTATAGTATGTGTATATTATAAAAATTACATAGTATATTATTATATATTATTCACTATAGTACATAGTATAGCCTATAACATAATGCATAGTGTAATACTATTTATATTTTATCATAATACATAATATGGCATAATATATAGTATGGTATTTATTATAATAGCATAATTATATAGTACAGCAAAGTATGTATATAGCATATTGTATAGTTCAGCAAAATAGAGTATAGAGTATACAGTAGATAATATCTTTACTTCTAATCTAGTCTAGTAGTTTAAAGTAGGGTGATAACATGCAAACACAAATAACTGAAATAGAAAATATTTAAATGTTTCAATGTACTATGTACTAGGTAGTATACTATATAGTATGCCTATGCACATATACCATATATATAGCACAGTATAACATGTAACATACAAATAATGTATGTGGGATAAATGATATACATGTGCATAAGAAATAACTATGAAAGACTGATAAGTGACATATTACAGTATAAGTCATAAATGACTTGTTACTCATGCATTATACACACACACACTGTATACATACTCTATATAATATATACTCATATCTATATATCTACAAATATATGTCCATAGCATATACAATATTGGCAATCAAACTGCTGTGTGAAGTTGGGGTGGAGATACAATTCAACTTAACTAGCATTTCTTAAGTGAGGCATTATCCTTGATACTGGGAATTTAAAAACAAAAAAATGAAACAATCCTGGCCCTCACAGAGCTTACATTCTACCGGGTGGAGTAGAAGGGGAGTTAGAACATGTACACAAAAAAGTAAATTAAAAGTTCAGACAACATAATTTAAAGTAAATTTAAGAAGGATAAATTGTTGACAGCTAGAGGCAGACTCATCAGCAAGAGAGACATGTCTTTCTTATGGTCCATACAGGAATTGGAGTGAAGGAACAACATTTCCATATTCTTTACTTAAGCAGTCTTTGGCTGAAACTTTTACTATGTTTGAGGCTTGCTCATTCTTTATTTGTTCAGAAAACAAATACTATTGTTTAACTATTCTTTCCCAGTGACCTTCTCTGGTAAAGAAAAAACTGTGCAGAAATGAACCGAAAGAAAATTAAATGACTATTTGTAATAATGTTTAATGCAATTTTTCTGGCAGTAGTAGTACAATTAATTATTAAATGTTAAAAATAATAAAACATACATTTTGTTAAGATGCTAAATGGCACCTCAAGAGAGAAACTTCCAAAAAGTCTTATCCATAGATTTTTATGCAGGAGACTGCTTAGTGCTGTAACCATCAACAGTCAGGTCTTTTCAAAATGCTTTCCTGGAAAATGAGGTACCAAAGCTAACTGAAGAAAATAATTCCTTAAAAATTAGAATTGGGCAAGTAGAAACTAATGACTTTATGAGACATGAAGAATCAATCAGACAAATTCAAAAAAAGGGAAAATAGAAGAAAATGTAAAGTACTTCATTTGAAAAACAACTGCCTGGAAAATAGATCCAGGAAAGATAATTTAAGAATTATTGGACTACCTAAAAACCATGATCAGAAATAGAGCCTGGAAAATATCTTTCAAGAAGTTAACAAGGGAAATTACCCTCATATTCTAGAACCAGAGGGTAAAATAGTCATTGAAACAATCTTCTGATTACCTCCTGAAAGAGATCCTAAAATGAAAACTCTAAGGAATATTGTAGCCAAATTCTAGAATTATCAAGTCAAGGAGAAAATACTGCAAGAAGTCAGAAACAATTCAACTATCAAGGGGACACTGTTAGGATTACATAGGACTTAACAGCTTCTACATTAAAGGATCAGAGAGCTAGGAATATGATATTCCAGAAGGCAAAGGAGGTTGGACTACAATCAAGAATAAACTACCCAGTAAAATTGGGCATAATCTTTCAGGGGAAAAGATGGATATTCAATGAGAAAAAGACCAGAGCTGAACAGAAAAATTGATCTACAAATACAAGACTCAAGAGAAGTGTAAAAAGATAACAGGAAAGAAAAAATATTCAATAAGGTTAAACTGCTTATATCCCTACATGGGAAGATGATACTTGGAACTCTTGAGAACTGTTAACTCTGTTAGGGCAGTTAGAAGGAATAGACATAGACAGAGGGTATAAGTATAATCTTACTTTGATATGATGATATAAAAAGATTACGGGATGAAAAAAAGGATGGTATTGCTAGAAGAGGAAAGAGGGAGGCAGAATAGGTTAAATTACATCACATGAAGAGGTACAAAAGACCTATCACAATAGAGGGAAAGAAGTGGGCGCAAGAGTTAGCATTATTTGAACCTCATTGTCATTGGATTTGGCTCAAAGAGGGAATAAGATACACCTTCAATGGGTTTTAAAATTTATCTTACCCTATAGGGAAGTAAGAGGGGAAAGAAGAAAGAAAAGGTGTGGGGGGCTAATGGAAGGGAGGGCAGATTGAGGGAGGTAGCAGTCAGAAGCAAAACACTGGTGAGGTAGGACAGTGTGAAAGGAGAGAAAAAAGTATAGACTGGGGTGAAAATAGGATGGAGGGAAATATACAGTTTATTATGAGTGTGAATGGAATGAACTCTTTCGTAAAATGGAAGCAGATAGCATAGTGGATTAAAAACCAGAATCCTATATGTTGTTTACATATTTACAAGAAACACATTTGAAGCAGAGAGATACACACAAAGTAAAGTTAAAAGGCTGGAGCAGAATATATTATACTTCAGCTGAAGTAAAAGTGGGGGTTAAAATCCTGATTTCAAACAAAGCAAAAATAAATCTAATTAAAAGAGATAAGGAGAGAAACTACATCTTGTTAAAAGGTACCATAGATAATGAAGCAATACTAAACATACATGCACCAAGTGATATAGCACCCAAATTCTTAGAGAAGTTAAGTGATTGCAGGAAAGAATAGACAGAAAAACTCTACTAGTGGGGGGCTCAACCTCCACTTCTCAGAACTAGATAAATCTAACCACAAAATAAACAAGAAAGAAGTTAGGGAGGTGAATAGAATTTTTAAAAAAGTTAAATATTATAGACCTGTGGAGAAAATTGAATGGGAATAGAAAGGAACATATCTTTTTCTCAGTGGTATATAGTGCCTACAGAAAAATTGACCCTGTATTAAGTCATAAAAATCTCACAATAAGAAGTAGAAAGGTAGAAATATTAAATGCATGCCTTTCAGATCATGAAGCTGTAAAAATTACATGTAATAAAGGAGATGGAAAGATAGACTAAAATTAATCAGAAACTAAATAATCTAATCCTAAAGAGTGAGAGGATTGAATAACAAATCATAGAAACAATCAATAATTTCATTGAAGAAGACAATAATGAGACAACATACCAACACTTATGGGATGCAGCCAAAGCAGTTCTTAGGGGAAATTTTATATCTCTAAATGCTTACATGAATAAAATAGAGAAAAACATTTGGACATTCAACTAAAAGAGCTAGAAAAAACAAATTAAAAATCCCCAATTAAATAACATTAAAAATTCTGAAAATCAAAGGCGAGATTAATAAAATTGAAAATAAAACTATTGAACTAATACATCAAACTAAGAGCTAGTTTTATAACAAAATCAATAAAATAGACAAACTTTTGGTTAATTTGATTTAAAAAAGGAAAGAAGAAAATAAAATTTTGAGTATCAAAAATGAAAAGAGTGAATTCACCACCAATCAAGAGGAAATTAAAGCAATGATTAAGAGTTATTTTGCCCAACTGTCTGCCAATAAACCTGGAAATCTAAGTGAAATGGATGAATATTTCAAAAAATATAAATTACCCAGATTAAAAGAAGAAACAAAATACTTAAATAATCTCATTTCAGAAAAATAAATTGAACAAGCCTTCAATGAACTCCATAAGAAAAACATCCCTAGGCCTAGTTGGATTTATGAGTGAATTCTACCAAATATTTAAAGAGCAATTAATTCCAATACTATGTAACCTATTTTGGAAAATAGTAGGAGTCCTACCAAATTCCTTTTATGATACAGATATGATGCTGCTACATAAAACAAGAAAAGACAAAATAGAGAACAAAAATTATAGACCAATTTCCCTAATGAATACTGATGCAAAAATTTTAAATAGTGGCAAAGATATTTACAGCAATTTATCATGAGGACAATATACTATGGCAGGTGGGATTTGTACCAGGAATACAGGGCTGGTTAAGTATTAGGAGAACATTCAGCATAATTTATCATATCAATAACAAAACTAACAGAAATCATATGATCATCTCAATAGATTCAGAAAAGGCTTTTGACAAAATAAAGCACCTTTTCCCATTAAAAATACTAGAGAACATAGGAATAAATGGAGTTTTCCTTAAAATGACAAGGAATATCTACTATCTAAAACCACCAGCAAACATTATATGTAATGAGGATAAGCTAGAAGCTTTCTCAATAAGATCAGGGGTGAAACAAGAATTCCCATTATCAATAGTATTATTCAGTGTTGTACTAGAAAGTTAGCTTTAGCAATAAGAGAAGCAATGAGGAAACAACACTATCACTCTTTGCAGATGATATGATGGTATACTTAGAGAATCAAAGAAAAAAGCTACTTGAAACAATGAACAACTTTGGCAAAGTTGCAGGATATAAAATAAACCCACTAAAATAATCAGCTTTTCTCTATATTACCAACAAAGACCAGAAGCAAGAGATAGAAAAATTCCATTTAAAATAACTGTAGACAATATAAAATATTTGAGAGGCTACCTGATAAGCAAAACCCAGGAATTTTATGAACACAGTTACAAAGCACTTTTCACACAAATAAAGTCAGATCTAAACAATTGAAAAAGTATCAGTTGCTCGTTCACATCAGTACCTCATATAGACTAAGATAATACAAAAAAAAGACAATTCTACCTGTATTAATTTACTTATTCAGTGCAATACCAATTAAACTACCAAAATTATTTTATAGAGCTGGAAACAATAATAACAAAATTCATCTGGAAGAACAAAAGGTCAAGAATATCAAGGGAATTAATGAAAAAAAATCAAAGGAAGGTGGCTTAGCTGTACTAAATCTAAAACTACATAATAAAGTGGCAGTCATCAAAATTATTTGTTAGTGGCTAAGAAATAGTGGATCAGTGGAATAGGTTAGGTACATAAGACAAAGTAATAAATGACTCCAGTAATCTACTGTTTGAAAAACCCAAAGACCCTAGCTTTTGCAATAAGAACTCACTATTTGACAAAAACTGCTGGGAAAACTGGAAAAGAGTATGGCAGAAACTAGGCAGAGACCAACAGCTCACAGTGTACCAAGATAAGATCAAAATGGGTACGTGATTTAGACATAAAGGATTATACAATAATAAGTAAATATATAAGTAAATTAGGAGAACAAGGAATAGTTTACCTGTCAGTCCTATAGAGAAAGGAAGAATTTATGACCAAACAAGAGACAGAGAATATTTTATAATGCAAAATGGATAATTTTGATTACATTAAATTAAAACATTTTTACACAAACAAAACCAAAGCAACCAAGATTAGAAGGAAAGCAGAAACCTAGGACACAATTTTTACAACTTGCATTTCTGATAAAGGTCTCATTTTTCAAATATATAGAGAACTGAGTCAAATTCATAAGAATACAAGTCATTGTCCAGTTGATAAATGGTCAAAGGATATGAACAGGCAGTTTTCAGATGAAGAAATTAAAGCTATCTATAGTCATATGAAAAAATTCTCAAAATTACTATTGATTAGAGAAATGCAAATTAAAACAACTCTGAGGTACCACATCACATTTATCTGATTGGTTAACATGACAGAAAAGGAAGATGATAAATGTTGGAGAAGATGTGGGAAAATTAGAACACTACTGCATTGTTGGTGGAGTTGTGAACTGATCTAACCATTCTGGAGAGCAATTTGGAACCATGTCCAAAGAGCAGTCAAACTATGCATAACCTTTGATCCAGCAATATTACTCCTAGGTCTGTATCCCAAAGAGATCATAAAAGGGAAAAGGACCCATATGTACAAAAATATTTATAGCAGATCTTTTTGTGATGGCCAAGAATTGGAAATTGAGGGGGTGCTCATCAATTGGGAATGACTGAACAAGTTGTGGTATATGATTGTAATGGAATACTATTGTGCTATAAGAAATGTTGAGCAGGCAGATTTCAGAAAAATCTGGAAAGATTTACATGAACTGATGCTGAGTAAAGTGAGCAGAACCAGGAAAACATTATATATGGTAACAGTAACATTGCATGGTGATCAACTATGTTAGACTTAGCTCTTCTCAGCAATACAGTGATCCAAGACAATGCCAAAAGAGTCATGATGGAAAATGCTATCCACATTCAGAGAAAGAACTATGGAGTCTGAATGCAGACTGAAGCATACTATTTTCACTTTTTGTTTGTTTTTTCTTTCTCGTGGGTTTTCCCTTGTGCTCTGATTCTTCTTTCACAACATGACTAATGTGGAAATATGTTTAACATGATTGTACATGTATGAACTATATAGCATTGCTTGCTGTCTTAGGAAAGGAGAAAAACTTAGGACTCAAAATCTTATAAAATGAATATTGAAAATTATCTTTACATGTAATTAGAAAAAAATACTATTAAGTGGGGGAAAAAGATAAGGCCAAAGCTTAATTTTAAGAGTATGGGGTCTCAGGGACAGGGTCCCTGAAGTGGGAGGGGGATGTTTGCTGATTGATTAATTGAATTGAGTATTTATCACAGAAAATACAGTCCCCTGAGAGAGGTAGACATTAAATTATTAACATCATTTTTATGCCTTAGTGAGAGTGAATTTCATATCCTCTCCTGAAAGTAGGCTCTTTTGATAGCATTGTGGGGCAGAGATCATAAAAATTCTGGGTACCTAGGGGAGAACAGAGAAGAAGGCATTATCCAGTTGAAGGGAAAGGCATAAAGTAAGGATGAAGGGTAGGGAGAGATGGGGACTCCCCAAATTTGCCTGTTTCTCAATTTGAGGTAGGGTTGACTTTAATGTGTCACATTCTATTACAGTGAAATTTTATAGGCAATTGAAATTTGATTAGTTCAGTTGATCACCATTTCCTGACTAACCAAGTAGGTGAACTCTGAGGGCATCTTCTCTTTCCACACACTTCATTTTAGACGTGGTCCAGGCTATGATCATAATCCAGAGCTAGGAAATTCAGGAGTTTGGATCAGTTACTAAATGGAAACAATAAATATTGTTTTCTCCAACACTGGTCCCCACTTCTGACTCCTACTATCCAGCAGTAAGAGGTGGATTTTCATTAAACATGGGCAGTAAAAAATTAGATGTGCACTTTCTCTGAACTCTCTCAGTGTTCTATAAAATTTTCAATTAACTGTATTTGCCAGGCTCTATATTTCTTTCTTTAGTCAGTGGACTGCATGAGGTCTCTCCAGTGACTCATTTAGCATGTAAAAAAAAGTCAATTTATTAGATTTAGAAAAAAAAAATCTCAGTGTAGCAATGTGGTTAAATTCTAATTCTATTATTTTCATTTTCTTCATGACATATTGTTTAAACTTTTCTGAGGACCACAAGAAATTAAAAACTAAAATTAATTTTGAAGAAGGGTAACAAGGAGAGATGGCAATATAAACCTTGGATCTCTTGGGCAACGAGGATGGAATTTTCATAGATATATGAAAAGCAGAGAAATAAAGCATAAAGTTAGCATTATTTCTACCTTCAAATATTTTGTATCAGTTCCTTTGATCTCTATTCTCTATGATTTGCAAAGCTGACCTTATTTTCTTTCCCCCCTAGACCTACATCTCCTTCTGATTTCAGTTAGTCAAAAAATATTTCTTAAATGCTTGCAAGGTGCCAGGTACTGTGCTCAGGGAATACAAAGGCAAAAAATGGTTCTTACTCTTGAGGTGTATGCAGTTTAATGGGGGAGAGAACATACAAACTATGTACAGGCAAGATATAATCAGGATAAACTGGAGATAATTAACAGAAGGAAGGTACTAGCATTTCAGACCAGAACATTTTGGAGACTAGAAAAGTCTCCCCGTGGAAGATGAGATTTTATCTTGAACTTGAAATTAGCCAGGTTAGGCAGAGATGAGGAGGGAGAGATTTCTAGGCATGGGGGATAGCCAGTGAAAATGTCAAGACAAGAGACAACTGTCTTGTGAGAGTAACACCAAGGAGGTCAATGTCACTGGATAACAGGACAGAATATGTGGAGGTCAGTAAGGTGTGAGAAGACTGGGAAGGTAAGGGCTTTGAATGCTAAACAGAAGATTTTATGTTTGATCTTGGAAGTTATGGGGAGTCACAGGAATTTGTAGAATGGAGGGAGTGGGTAACATGGGCACTCTCACTTTAGGGAGGTCAGTTTGACAACTGAGTGGGTGATGGACTAGAATGGAGTGAGACGAGACATGGAGACCAACCAGCAGACTATTACAACAGTCCAGATGTGAAGTGAGGAGGGCTTGCATCAGGGTGGTGCCAATGTTAGAGGAGAGAAGGGGATGTAAAGGAGAGATGTTTTGAAGGTAAAATCAATAGGTCTTGGCAATAGATTGGATTTGGGGGAGGTGAGAGGTTGTGGAATCAAAGATGATGCCCAGGTTGGAAGCCTGAGAGACTGGGAGGATGGTGATACCCTTGACAAAACCATGAAAGTTAAGGAGAGAGGAGGCTTTTAGAGAAAAGACTTAATTATTTCTCTCAGTAGCTCACCATTCAACTGTCTCCTATGTTCAAAACAGGATCATTGTATCTTTGCCTTTCCCTTTCCCTCTTCTCACATACCCAATTATTTACTGAGTCTTATAATTTCTGCTTGTACAGTGAAGCCATTGACAGTCTTGTCACTGGACTTCAATGACTCTGGAGGAGAGAATAAGACTGATGACTTTGCATAGCTCTGACTCACATCCAATTCACACACAAGTCAAGCCATCACCCTCATGATGTCATTGGTCCTCTTCAAGAGTGAAGAATGAAAAACAATACTTCTACAACACAACCTCTCTTGCTTCTATTTTCTCTTCTATTTTCTGCCCTTACCAGTCTAGTAAATAGATCCTCATTGCCACATGCTTTGATCGTTGCAATGGTTTCTTGAGAGGTGATCCTACCTATACTTTTTCAGAACTTATCTTGCATATCACTGCTTGATAATTTTTCTTAGGCATAGCTCTGGGTATGACTACTCAGATCTGTCTTTTGGCTTTCCATGGTCTACAAAATAATCTCCAAATTCCATGGTTTTCTATATAAGATACTGTCAGCTTGTCACCACCTTACTTTTCCAGCCTTAACCCATTACTATTCTCAATCCTCTAGCCATGTTAGACAATTCTCTGTCTTGAAGAAACTTTTTGTTATTACTGATCTATTGCTTTAGATTGGAATGCAAACCTTCTGGGGAGAGGCGAAACGTTTATTTCCCAATACTTTAGTATAAATGATGTTATTAGTTGCTTTTTTTCTTTCATGAATTCAGAGTGGGGCATCATAAAAACTATGGGTCCTTGTAAGGAAGAAAAGGGTAGAAGAAAAGAGAGTTAGCATTGTTTTATTTATATACACATTTATTTACTTTGGTTTCTGTGCTTTCATATAGGATACTCCTTATGCTTAGAATACATATCTTCTTACTTTCATCAAGGTTCCTCTCAAGTGCCACCTTCTTCATGAGGCTTATTCTGATTTCCTGTTTGTTGTTATTATTCAGTCATTTCAGTCAAGTCCAACTCTTTGGGATCCCATTTGGTGTTTTCTTGGCAAAGATACTGGAGTGGTTTTCCATTTCCTTCTCCAATATCCTAAGTTGTTGGGCCTTAACTCTGAAATGACTTTGTATAAATTTTGTATTTACTTTTTTGCATGCATTTTGTTTCTTCCTAGTAGATTGTACTCTTACTAAGGGCAGATACTGTTTTTGACTTCGTAGCTCAATGCAGTGTCTACCTAGCACAATGCCTTGCATGTAATAAACATAGTGAATGTTTTAGTAATGAACAAATAGGTAATATTGTTTTCCAGCCTACACCCTCCACTGGAAATCTGAAGGTTGAGTGATTGTTGTTGAGTTTATATAAATGGACAAAACTGTCACCCACAGTTTTTTGGGACTTCCACTCCTACTCAGGCATACATCTTGTTTGAATGAAGCACTCAAGTTTTTCTTCAGGTTTTTATCTTTAAGCAGAAGGAACATGCCTAGGTTTCAAGTGAATTGAAATGATGCCTTGATTTGAATGGAATAACGAATCCTCCTTGTAAGCTTCTAGGGCCTTGAAGAACTTGGGGATATGTTGACAATTCCTTCTGTTTTGGTTGGATGCAAATGTTTTTGGTGAAAAATCCCAATAATCTTCATGGAAAACTGATCTCTCTGCTCTCCCTCCCCCCACCCCATATATGCTGAAATTCCATATTAAAGGGCTTTGTGTATTCATCTCCCCTCCCCCTGATCTGTGATGATTAGTGAATGCCAAGTGGTGAAACAATCAGAGATATTCTAGGCTGCTGCCCATTTTGAAAATACCCTAGAAGAACACACCCTTGACTCAAGATAATTTGTAGGTCATATTATTACACCCCAGGCTATATATTTAGCACCACTTATAAATCTTTGGCTCATTTCATACTCACCCAGTGACAGGTTCCTCTCATAGTTCCTGTGTCTCCCAGCCCATATATATGAACTTTTGCCTTTTATTCCTGAAACCAGATGTCCTCTTTACTTTAGGGCCATCTCTACACTATGCTCATGGGCATTTACTTTACTGCCCTCTCCACTACTACTCTAGATCCTCTTTGTGGGACGTTTTCCTTCATTAGAATCTAAGTTACTTGAGGGCAGGGACTACCTTGCCTGTCTATACTTCTGTCCTTAGTGCTTAACACAGAGATTGGCTCATAGTAAATGCTTAACAAATGTTGTCTATTAATCATCTATCTTAGCTATTAATATTCACTAATCTCTCAAGTTTATAGTTAAACAAGATGTTTAATTGAATTAGTAAAATCATGATAAAGTCAAGAAACATTATACACGTGCATTATACAATGTAACTTTACAATTTTTTCCCTGCTCCAGGCAAACCCCTCTTTTCAAGTAGAACTCTGTTTCTTTCTTTCCAGTTTGCTAAACTCTGAGGGATCCAAGGATTCAACCTGGAAGTTATCAGAAGAGAAGGCTATATGTTTTAACTTTAGTAATTTGGAACCAAAGCCAAACTTTATATTTGTCTTGAGTTGTGATACTTTCTTATCAAGGTCAGCCCCTTTACTTGTGCATTGATCTCATCCTCTTCCATCATCTCTGACAAATTGCCTGTGAAGTCATTCTCTTCCCCTTCAAATTTTTAGTTTACCCCTATTTATTGGTTCTTTTCTTGCAGTCCACAAACACTTCAGAGTCTATTCATCCTTAAAAAAAATTGATCTCTAAGGCATCATCTTATATATCTCCTACCTTTTAAAGCCAAATTCCCAGGAAAAATCTTCTCAAGTCATTGTCTCCATTTCCTGTCCTCTGACTTACTTCTCAGCTTCTTAAAATCTAACTTCCAACCACATCACTGAACTGAAATTGCTCTCCAAAGTTACTAATGACTTGCCAAACCTTTTTCTCAAGTTTTGACCTTAGTGCCACACTTAATACTATTAACTCATCTTAGATACCCTCTGACGTGTAAGTTTTCTTGACATAGTTATCTCTTTTGGTTCTCCTCTTACTTGTCTGACTGTTCCTTCTTCTTCTCCTTAGATTATTTTCAGCATCTCGACCCCTAACCATACATATTCTCATTTCCAAGGCTCTCTTTTGTTCATCTTTCTCTTTTGTTGATCATATCAGATCCCATGGGTTGAAGTATTATGTTTATAAGACAACTCCCATATTATATCTATGTATCTATGTATCCATCTATCTAGACCTAGTCTTTTACACTCTAGTCCTGCATCACTGCCTGCCTATTGGACATTATAAACTCAATGTCTTATAGGACTGTCAACAATTTGAAAACATTGGACTTTCCCTTCCAACTCTCTCCTCTTCCTAACTTTTCTATATCTTTTGAAGGCACCAGTGTCCTCTTATAGTATGTCTAGGGTTACAGTCTCAAGTCACTCACAACTTTCCCCCTTCTTCATCTCTCATATCCATTCAATTGCAAGTCTTCTTGTTTCTGTCTCCAGAACATTTCTTGCCTAGATGCTTTTCTTCTTTCATCTTCCTTTAGGCCCTTATAAATTCTCACATAGACCACTGTCATAGCCTTAGATAAGATTTATTCTGACTCTTTCCATCCATTAACTGCTTGTACTTACCTGCCAAAATGGTTACATATCTACCGTGCATATATTTCATATATTTTCCTCCCTAGTAGAATTCAAGTTCCCTGAGAGCACAGTGCATAGCAATTATTAGGTCCTTAATAAATTCTTGTCAAATTAAAAAATGAATTCTCATTTCAGGAAACCCTTCCTCCACAAAACCCTTCTTGACTCCACCAATTGTTACTATTCTCTCTCTCCTCAATTCATCTTGTGAACAAGCTGTATTGAGCATCATTTTGTTTCTGTCTTTGTATCCTCAGCACCTTGGTAGCAAGAAATTTCTTTTCTTGGTCTTCACCATCTGTGATTGTAGGACTTGCAGGAGCAGTGGCCAGGTTATAGTGCTTGCTTCCCAGGATTATGGCGTTGGGACCTGGCCAAGGTTCTTGGGTTCATGATCCTGGGGTGCTTCCATCAGGGACTGAGGGTAGAAGGTGGTCAAGGTGTGGAAATGATTTGACCTGCCTAGCTCATTTCTTCCTGTCATTCCCTTAGGGTTCCTTGCTGCTTCTGTAGGCTGGACTGCTTGTGTGTGGCAGTTGGTAGGGATAGCTGGCCCCTTCTCCATAAGAGTCCCTTCCTTGGAGGTCATGTAGTCTGTGCTGGAAGCAAGACTGATGTGGGTGCTGCCACTTCTAGGACTCCCATATCCATCTGCTGGTTGATGGCAGTTTGTCAGCAGTTGGCGGTGGTAGTGGTAAGGAAGGTAGGCCAGCTCCTTAAATTTTTTTAAAAATTTTATTTTCAATTTATGGTATAAAACAAGGATTTCCATAACAGAGCATACTAAAAAAAGATGATTGCACATGAAACTGCAAAGATACTGTGTACAACTTGCTATTCCTTTCAAATATACAACAAAATTATAATGTTTCTTTTTTCTTCCCTCCCCCACCCTAGAGACAGCTACCATTAGACACAAATGTATATATATATATATATATAGACACACATATATACACATATGTATGTAAAATTATTCTGTATAAACTATTTATCAGTTATTTGAATGCAAATAACATCTTTCTTCATATGCCTTTTATAGTTAATTTTTGCATTTATAATGGAGAAAATAACTTATTTGCTCAAAGTAATTCTTAAAACAGTATTGCTGTTACTGTATATAATATTCTCTTGTTTCTGCCCATTTCACTCGTTATTTCATGGAAGTCTTTCCATGTTTTTCTAAAATCATTTGAGCTAGTATTCCATCAAAATCATATACTGCAACTTGTTCAGCCATTCCCCAATGGATGGGCATCCCTGCAATTTCCATTTCCTTGCTACCACAAAGATAGCTGCTACAAAGATTTTAGAACATATAGATTCTTTTTTCTCCCTAATTATCTTTGGAAATAAACCAAGTAGTGGTATCACTGGGTCAAAGGGTATGGGTAGTTTAATGACTCTTTGGGCATAATTCCAGATTGCTCTCCACCATGGTTAGATCAGTTCACAATTCCACCAACAACAAATTAATGTCCCAGTTTTTCCACACCCTTTCCAATATTTGTCACTTTCCCTTTCTATCATTTTTGCCAATCTGGTAGGTATAAGATGATATCTCAAGCTAGTTTTAATCTGCATTTCTCTAATCAATAAGGATTTAGAACATTTTTTCATATGACTATAAATTGTTTTGATTTCTTTATTGGAAAACTGCCCATTCATATCCTTTGACCATTTATCAATTGGGGAGTGATTCATATTCTTATAGATTTGACAAAATTCTTTATATGTTTTAGATATGAGACCTTTATCTGATAAACTGTCTATAAATCCCCCCCCCAATTTTCTTTCTTTCTCATCTTGGCTATATTTGTTTTATTTATATAACCCCTTTTTAATTTAATGTAATTGAAATTATTCATGTCACACCTAACTTTGCTCTCTTATTTATTCATAAATTATTTGCTTATCCATAAGTCTGATATATAATATTTTACATGTTCTTCTAATTTTCTTGTAAAATCTCTATATCCAGGTCATGTATCCATATATTTACCTTATCTTGGTAAATGGTATGAGATATTGGTCCATGCCCAGTTTAATTTAACAGTTTGAACTAAATGGAAACATATTTAAAAATACAAATTGCCTAATTTAGCAAAAGAGGAAATAGAGTATTTACATAGACCTATTTTAGAAAAAGAAGTTGAGCAGATCATAAATGAGCTTTTTAGGGGAAAAGCCCCAGGACTAGATAGTGACTTCTATCACTGCATATAACGCATGAGTTCTATCAACATTTGAAGATTGACTAATTAGATAAATTGTTTGGAATAATAAGTAAAGAAGTGTTTCTACAAACTCCTTTTATGAAACAAATATGATACTGATACCTAAACCAGGAAGAGTAAAAACAAAAAAAGAAAATTATAGACCAATTTCATTAATGAATATGTATGCAAAATTCCTAAATAAAATACCAGCTAAAAGATTATCAGCAATATATTACAAAGATTATACATTATCATCAAGTGGGATTTATAATAGGAATGTAGGGATGGTTTAACATAAGGAAAACTATTAACATAATTGATTACATGAATACTAAAAGTAAAAATAAAATCATATAATTATATCAATAGATGCAGAAAAAGCTTTTGATAAAGTTCAGCTCCTTCTGCACAATTATTTCCTCCTGAATGTGGGGGCTGGACTGAAGGCATATTTGATGGCTTAGAGGCATTGCTTTTGGCCTCTTGGGCTTAGCTTCCTGTTTTCATCAGGGTATAAGGGGAGATAGTGGTTACACTTGCTTGTTGCTGCCTCCTGCCAGTCTCTTTCTGCTTTCTTGACTTCTTTTTCATACTTACTCCATGTCCAGTCTTGTCATGTCTACCTTTACAACATCATATACATATATATATATATATACACACACACATCTACATGTAATATATATACAATAGATATACCACATGTATAAATGTATATTTGTATGTGCATATGTATGTATGCACATATACCTCACTTTATATCTATCTATATCCACATGTACACACATACATATATCTATATCATGGTACATATATCAGATAGAAACATATATGCACCACCTTTATGGGATCCAACTTACTCTCTAATTGAATCATATATATGAATTTTCTAATGCATATGTGTTTATACATGTATGTGTAGATAAAAACACATAGGTGAAGTACTCAGGTTTGCAAGCATCTCAGAGGGGTTGGATTTCTTATTATTCCTTTATGCTTTCCTCACAATATATCCTAGACTTATGGAAATGCTTAGTTTACTTACTTAATTTAGGGTAGAGGATAGGGTTAAAGCCCTCCTTTCTATAAAACAATTCCCATATTATCTGAAAGAATTTGTTTAAGGCACTGCTCTTAGGAAAAAAATGAGTCAAAATTCAACTAATTTCCTGCTTTCTAGTCCCTAATGTGGGAAACTTTGGTAGCTTAAACCTACTCGATAAATGGACAAATTTTCTTAAGAGAAATATTGAGCATATGAACTTTCAGGAAATTTATAACTCAGTAAAAATATGTAATCCACCAAAACAACCTATGTAAACTGAAAATATAATTCTTTAAATGAAAAAATTGCTATATTTTGTTTTTACACCACCTTCATTTTCAAATGTATTCCTCCCCATTCTCTTCCCCATGAGCTACCACCTGTAACAAAAAAATAAGAAAGAAAAGGAAGCAACTCAGTGAAACTAACCAATATATTGATTGGGTATATGCTATATTACACACTGATTGTTCCCTACCTCTGCAAAAAAGGGAAGGAGGTACATTTTCTCATCTCTTTTTTGAGGCCAACCTTGGTCATTTGAATTATACAACATTAAATTACCAATAAAGAGTTTTGATGATTACAGATTGAGGTCTGGAACTGCTATTCCCTTCTTAAAATAATTTCCTTCTTTGTTCCTTTTATTCAAGAATAAGAACAAGACATGTTTTGAAATTTATTTTTAGAAGTAAAGGATTTCTATTTTCAAAAATCACTAATACTGGAATAAGTTTTGAAAAAAACCTTACTCAGATCATATCACAGATTACAAATATATATGGATATGTTACTTTATTTTGGTAGATGTAGCACACTACTATTTCAGTTTTTCAATACTGATTTTTATTGAAATACTACTGAATACTGAGAAGTATTAAATTAAGGAAAATTTTAAGATTGTAAATAAAATATATAAAGGGTGTATACATTTTCATTTTATGCTAAGTAAGAATAATTAACAAAATTCCATTGCCACCACTAATTTATATCACTTTGAAATGAATACATATACATATACACACACATATATGGGCACTTTTTTTCCCGCTATGCTGCTGACCACAATTAAAAATATTTAAAATGGCTGGTGGGATTTGTGGCATAATAAAAAGATGACTCGACTCTAAATCAGAAATGGGTTCTAATCCCAGATCTGTTGGTAATTAGTTTGTGATTTTTGCTAAGCCACCTAACTTGTCTACATCTCAGTTTCCTCCTCTATAAAATGAGAGGGTTTGATCTCTAATAAAGTCTCTTCCAGCTCTAAAATTCTATGGTTCTATGATTTAGTCTTTAAAAAGATTAAGGTATGACCTTCTCTTTCTCAGCAAAGGGATAGTAGACTATACCAGGTCAGAATGTTGTATACATTGTCAGTTAAGGTCACTTCTATCTGGTGTTTTTGCTTAGCTCTTTTCATTTGTTATAAGGGAGGTTTTAACTGTGGGGCAAAGCAGGTCAGTAGTTCCAGAAATGAATGTAATGTAGAAAGGCATCAAAATTTTATTTTTTAAAAGAGAATAAGGTATGACAATCAGTGTTGTATTGAGCAACTAATTCTTATTAAATTATCGCAACACTTAATAGGATTATTAGAAAATCTCTAATTGGCATTCTTTCTCTTTTAAACATCAACTTGAATATTTATAGGCCAGAAGTGCAAGTTTCTTCTAAAATTTTTACTAACTTCAATGAAAAAAGTTAAAAAAAAATCTTTAAAATCAGTTATTTAAACTCCTCACAAATAAAATTTAGGAGGAAATTTTAAAATATGTACCACAGACATATGAAACAATCAAAAGATTTGAAATAAGAAACTTTTTAAAAGGGTTTTCTTATAATAGTGGGAAACTAGCATTTTAAGGATATATATCCTGATCCAGTACATTCCCTTAATTAAATAAATCACAGGTGAAAATTTCAGATTATTCAGACAAAGAAGAAATATTTAGAGACGGTTATATTCAGGAAGATCACGTCTTAAGCATATTGCTCTCAGCCTCTGCACTTTGATTTTTGCTTTTAGAAATTCTTCTTCAAGCTACTGCCCTTTCTTTAACCCATCCCTCTTCTCTTAAATATACAGTTAAAATTTTCTTTGATTTTCTGAAATTATCTGATGTTCCTACATCATTTGCAATGTTTGTGGATCATATATGAATAATGGCCTAATATGTTCTCTACTTTCATGTCTAAAAAATTCATCTCTTCTCAGAAGAGGAGATAGTGATAATGCTATTTTTGTATCAACAAAGAAAAGTGAAGGTGAAGCTCTCTCCATAATGTGGACCAATTCATGTTCTTTTCTTTGTTCTAATGTCTCATTCTCTTGAGAATCTACAAATAGTGAAGTAGGTGGTTTAATATCTTCTCATTTCATTGTAGTAGCAACAGGATGGTGATCCAATATCACCTGTGGCAAACTGGTACCTGCATGTACTTCCTTATCCACGCTTGCACTTTGTATATTGTTGTCTCTTCCTAGGCACACCCTGGAAAAGTGGGGAATCATTTCCACAGCTTTCTTGTTTGACTCAGATATGCTGTTCCTATGCTCTAACAGACTCTTCTTTTGTTGCAAGAGCTCCTGTTTGGTGTATTCTTAAAGCCTTCTATAGAGGGTACACAGGCCTTATGCTGTATGAGGAGGGTGATCTACTCCAATAGGATCATACTTTCCACTATTACTGAATGTTTATTAGTGTGCTCTTCAAGAATTTTAATGTGTGGCTTCACCAGCTTTAGCAAATCAAGCTTTTCAGATAATGTAAAATCAGAAGATCTAGCCTTTCTAATGATTGTTATTTCTGAATTAATTAGGCAGTTTCTAAAACCACCATGCAGTCCCTGGCTCTGTTCAGCTTTTTCTGTTATTCTCTTTTATTGCAACTTTTTTCCACCCCCATTAATTCCATTGAAATTCTAGAACTTTTTTCTTATGAACTGATTTTGTTATTATTTTATCTAGCTTTATAAAGTGCCCTTTGGGTAGTTTCATTCTTGTAGCAATAAATCTATAAATTATTTCAGAAAGTATCATTTAAAAATTATATTGGCATGGCCTAACCATAAGCATGAATTTACCACCAATTATCTGAGACATACCTGAGGATATAATTCTTAATAGTAACCAAAAAGATACAAGGCTTATAGACACTCCTGCAAATAGGATGGAATTAGATTAGTTTTCTTGAATTTAATTGGACCTTCCTTACCATGAGAACAAGTAGGCTACCCAACTCCAAACCAAGCAGAGAGATATGCATTGAAGGTTAAAAAAGTCGAAGTCTGCTAGAAAGGATGAGAGAAGTTCAAGGCTAAGTTTCCTTATGATCTTCCCTCTACTTCTGCTATAGTCAGGTCAAATATAAATTTCCTTCCTTTTTGGTCAGAATCTCTACAGCCTACTCCTCAATATTCTCTGAAGGCTGGAGGCAATACCACATTTTCCAATTTTATGCCAGCTCTGAGGAACAGTGGGCAGCATTGCTTCATTATAAGGGACAGGTCAGTTTTGATTCAAAGAGATTCAACCTTGTTAATGATAGAAATCCAATTCCTCAAAAATAGTTTCATGAGTGATTATTGTCTCATTTTACAAGACATTGTTCTCACTGGGGCTGAATGGGGGTGGAATAGGTCATTATTTCTCTTTTCATTCCAAGTAGTTATAAGGTAATGAAATCTAAGCCGATAATTAAATAGCTAAGTAGAGAGGCTCTCAGTAGCAGCAGTAGAATAATAGAGAAATGAAAATAATGGTGGAATGGAGCCATAAGACCTGGATTTGAATCTTAGTTTTGCTTCTTTGAACCTGTAATACTGGATAAGCCACTTTATATTCCTGGGCCTTAATTTCTTCATCAATAAAATCAGGAGGTTGGATTTGATGCTCTCATTAGTCCTTACAACACCAAATCTATTATCTTATGTTCCTGTGATCCTTCAAAAAGACACTGTACCTTTTTAAAAATTTTATTTTTATTTTCACTTCCAAATTTCCTCCCTCCCTCAAGCCCTTATCCTCCCCATTGAGGAAGCAAGAAATATGATATCCATCTTACTTATGAAGTCATGCAAAACATATTTCTTCATTAGCCATGTTCCAAATTAAAAAGCAAGAAAAATACAAGGAAAAAAGCTTCAGTCTACCTACTGACTCCATCTGTTATCTATCTGCAAGTGAGTAGTATTTTATATCATGGATCTTTGGAGTTGTGGTAGATCTTTGTATTGATCATTTATTAAGTTTTTCACAGTTGATTTTCTTTGCAATATTGCTGTTACTGTGTACATTGTTCTCCTGGTTCTGCTCACTTTACTTTGCATCAGTTCATACAGGTCTTGGCAGGTTTTCTGAAACCATTCCCTTCATAATTTCTTATAGCACAATAGCATTCTATCACATTCATATTCCATAACTTATTTAGCTGTCCCTCAATTAATAAATGGCCAAGGTTTATGAATAGGCAGTTTTCAAAGGAAGAAATCAAAGCTATCAATAGTCACATGAAAAAATGCTCCAAATCACCAATAATTAGAAAAATGAAAATTCAAACAATTCTGAGGTACTATCTCATGCCCATCAGATTGGCTAAGATGATAGAAAAGTGACAAATACTAGAGGGGATATTTTTTCCCATTAAAAAGTTTAATTCTTTGAATGTGTGAAAACAACAATGATTTAGGAATAATCTTAGTGGTCATTCCCATCATAGACATTTCTATTAATACCATCAACATTATACTCCTCCTTATTGTAGTCATCCAAATCATAACCATCCCTATTCTCATGACCCAAATCACAGTCCATTTCATTGACAGTGTTAATCAATGCAGAAGAACCATCACTGCTTAGCATTACTTCAGCAAGGAGCATTTTTAACATCTCAAGATCACCACTCAGGTGTTTTATTTTTAGAAAAGAGAAAAGCCTTTCCAGCAGTATATAACTTACATTTTTGATACAGAATGGCTTTGGGAGTCTCCTCAGTGGGGTCATTTTTGGGTTCATAACATTCAGGCTTAACACATTCAAGCTCATCACAACTGTCATTCATCATCTTGAAATTCTCTGGTAGTTCTCTCTTCATTTTGAAAATTTGAGAAAAAAACTTCATTGAATACTGCCTTCTGAAGGTACTTCTCTTCCTTCAGGCTTGGATAAATCACTGTACCAACTGTTGTGTAAGTACATTCTATAGTTTTTTCATTGTGTAGAGAAGCATCAGGAAAATAGGAATACTATTTATAGGGAAAATAAGTTCACTAATGCACTGTTGGAGGAGCTGTGAATTATTCCAATCATTTTGGAGAACAATTTGGAACTATACCCAAAGGGCTTATAAAACTATGCACACCCTTTGACTCAGCAATACCACTATAAGATCTATACCCAAAGGAGATAAAAGGAAAAGGAAAAGGAGGACTATATGTACAAAGATATTTACAGCAGCTCTTTTTATGGTGGCAAAGAATTGCCCATCAATTGGGGAATGGCTGAACAAGGACACTGTAAGAATGAGAAGACTTAATGCTTCAACTTATGAACTAAGTGACCCTATCCAAAATCACTTTGCTTCTCTGGGCCTTGGTTTCTTCTCTATAAAATATGGCTAATAATATTTTTATTATTTAACTCACAGAGTTATTTTGAGGATTAAATATAAAAATACATGCCAGGAACTTTCTAAACTTTCAAACAATAAACAAATATTACTTATTTTAATGATTATTCATAGTCAATCAAAAGGTATCTTGGAAAATTTCCATTAATTCACTGGTTTATTGAATATGGGCTCTAATATTCCTCCCATCACTGGCTATAGTGGAACAAATATATGGGCCATCTGAGCACTCTTCTGAACATTAGAAAATATGGAATAAGTCCTGTAGTAGCATCCAGGTGACATTTTAAGCATGCACCATTAAAGTCAGTCTGCCTTCACTATGTTTATTGCTCCAGCTGGAGGAGCCCCAATATGCTTAATAGGCTACAGTTGAGCTTCACTGGTTGAAGATTCCCTTGTGGAATGATCCTAATTGGGGACAGCTTAATTGAAGCTGGTTGGAACACTTCCCAAAGCAGTCTATTGTCATAGTCCAATAGAATTTAAGAGCTGGAAGGGATTTTAGAGGCCACCTATGCCTGACCAAGAAACCCTTATATAATATTGTCAGCAAGTGGTCATTGAACTTTTGCTTGAAGAATTCTGTTGGGGGGGTAGGCATCACTTTCCAAGGCAGCTTATTCAACTTTAGGAGAGCTTTAATTGTTACAATGGTCTAATGGCTTGTAGATTATGCACAAGCCTCACATCTAGATGTCATGAATACTTTTTTTAAGAAAAAAGATCACAATGCATCTGACAATGAGAACACCAAATAACATTATGCACACACACACACACACACAATCCTTAAATTAATTATATTTTAATGATAAAAAATTACTCATCTTGAGATGTATCTAGTCAGACTAGCTGCTCCCCCTCTTTTTTTGTAAAGTCAGATCACCAACTTGGTAAAGCAAAGATCAAAATGAAAGGAAAGTTAAAATAAGTAATATAAGTGAGAAAAAGTTATTTTATACAATTAAACCAATTCTAACTTTACTTTATTTAAATAAATTCTGGATCTAAAATGAGAAACGGATAGAGGAAAGGATATTGATGTGCATTATAGTAATTTTAACTGATTAGATCAATTATCTCAACCCATTGCAATTAACAAATACTTGGTCTATTGGAAAGGTGAGTAATATGATTGCCAAGGGTGATGATGGTTTAGAACAAGGGCCCCCCAAAATCAATCAAGGGAATATAAATAACTATTGCCCCTTATACTCATTTTCCCATATATATACTTTTCAGAAGAAAAATTTACACATGGATTGAGGAGATGCTTGAAGAGCATATCAGAAGGGAATAGGCAGGCTTTTGGAAGAAATATTTCACAGAAGAAACATCTTTACAATTGACTAAAAGGTATAGAGAGTATGAAATCGCATTGAACTTGTTGTCTGTCTACTAGGAAAAAAAGTGATTCCATAGAGCAAGATCCTGCCTTTAAAGATCCCCTTCAATAAGATCTCCCAGATATATAATACATCAGGAAAGATGTAACAATATAGATAACTTTAATGAATCTCTGTTAATATCAAATGATGTATAAAAGTGAGAACCATGTCCTCCAGAGGTGATTCCTACTGTCATTGAGGTCCAGCACAGAGTCCTTAATCAAAGAGGGTTTTTCTATAGGTAGTGTAGTCCTTCAGATGTTCTTCTTGGAGTATGAAGTTATACTGATTATATCAAGTCTTGTAACACTGAAGATTCTCCTAAGTGAGATCAATAATTATTCAAAAGAGTTTGTTCTTTTCCACACAGAAGAAAAGAACAAATGTAAGAAGAATGTCTACTGTCCAGGCTGTGGCAAGCAGGTAGGTAGATAACTTTTAGAACTCATATATGGGGCATACATTTAAGACAGGTATTGCTTAAGGATAATAATTTGGGTCCTGAGTTGGATAGGAGTAAAGGATTATGGCTTGCATTTGGAAGACAGCAGAGATCCTTTAATGACTACTGAAACAAGCTGCCTCCTGAAACAGATTCATCCTTTTAACACTAGTACTAGGTACTTCTACTACTATTACTACTACTAGCTAGTATTTTTAGAGCACTTTAAAGTTTACAAAATGCTTTACATAGGTAAACTCATTTGATCCTTAAAACCCTATGAAGGGAGAAGTTAGGTGGCACACTGGATAGAGTACCAGCTCTGGAGTCAGGAGGACCTGAGTTCAAATCCGGTCTCAGACACATAACGCTTACTAGCTTCTTGACTCTGGACAAATCACCTAACCCCAATTGCTTCACAAAAAACAAAACAAAAAACCCCTATGAAGTAGGTGCTATTATTGTTCCCATTTTGCAGATGAGGAAACTGAGGCAAGCAGGGTCACACAATTAGGGAGTGTCTGAAGCAGGATTTGAATTCAAGTCTTCCTGACTCCAACTCCTGTGCTCTATCCATAATGCCACATAGTTGCTTAATACCAGGAATGTATTCTTCTGGAGATGATGAATAAATAGAATACTAGAGACTCTGAGGAATTAAAGCTGAGGTACAAAAGTACCTCTCAGAGTCATTTTGTGGATTTGATCAGTCTGCAAGAAATTATACATGAGCAAGTACATTGAAGAGTGGTGCAGAGGATGTCATCAGGGACACATATGGCAAGAAAAACAATGAACTAGTCTTAAAAGTGGCAACCAGGTTTAGTATCTATATATTGTAAAGAAAATGAAGGCCAACCAATGTATTGGGTAGATCTGATATGATAAATTTATAGAACATGGAATAGAGGTGCACAGGATGGGGCAGGAATTAATCATATTGTTTTTCATTGGAAGGAATACACACATTGATAGAGCACTCAGGTATTGTGATATATAGATTCATCAGGATTATTATAGCATAAAGAAAAAGTGTCCAAAATTGAATAAGGGGCCTTGGGAGTTAGTGAGTTTTCATTGAAGGCCTTTATGCAAAGTTTGCATTGAAAGAATATTGTAGATAGGATTCTTGTTCAGGTATAGTTGAATAGTTTCTTTCAAGGTTGAGTTCTCTAATGCTGTGGAAATACATTTGAAAAGTAAATCTAATTTTTGAATACGTTCTATCACTTTAAAATTTGGGACTAACAGGATTTATTATCTTATCTTTTAGCGTCCAGTTTAATCTATTTGCAATAGAGAGGATGTGGTCATTAAACCTAATCCAGTCAAATTAATATTGCACACAATAAAGTACAGCAATAAGTTGGCATTTATAGAAGTGAGAGAAAAGCCATGAGACAGAATTAAAGAATAATTGAAAAAGAGGTACATAGTATAATTGTATGGCTCTAATATGGCTAACAATCTCAAAATTAGGCTTCTCAATAGAATCTTTTTAAGGTGAGTTCCACTCCCTTTCATAACCATCTAAATAATGATTATCTGTGCCTGCCACATAGTAGAAACTTAATAAATGCTTATTGACTGATTTAAAAAATCACTATCAAGAGCAAAATGATGTCCCATTAGAACTATTTTCCTTGGGCAATAGTTAGGTGCCTCAATATTGTGTGGTCTGTTTGTTTGATTTTTCTTCATTTGATAGAGAACCTCATAAATTTCACAAAATATTGTGTTCAATAAACTAGAGAATTATAAAAGGAGGAAAAATGAAGAATGGGAATCATAAAAAATTTCCTAGAGAAAATAGGTTCTAACCCTGGATGCTCAAGCCAGAGAGGTAAACTGAAAGAATAGTACAATATAAGAAACATGAATTAAGCACCTACTTTGTGTAGAGCCCTGAGGGAGATATAAAATCCTTGCCTTCAAAGAACTGAGAGACTAAGAATAGAGAGTATTTAGATGGAATACTGGATAGTCTGAATGTCTTGTGACTGATCTTAGGGAAAGTAGCCAACCAGACATTTCATTCTTCTTCCATTTTGAGGTTAAATCTTAGTTATGTTAGTGGGCTAAATTCCTTGAAAGTCCTAACTCATTGTATAATATTTATATAACTCTCTCCAAATTATCTATTCAGTTTTCTGGAAAGGGTGACTGGTGACTTCTGTGATTGTAATAAGAAACTATGGTATTAAGCTTCCAATATTATAGAATCTGAGTTTGAAGATGAGGCCCACAAGGGCTAAGTGATCCTCCAAGATTGTTATTAGATAATGACAAAGCAAGATCTAGAATCCTAGCCTTTGGACTTCAACTCTAGTGCTCTTTCTCCTTTGCTATATTATGTTTGTGATTGTCTCAAGCATCTTTTTGACACTGTATTAGGACATACAATAAAAATGGATTTTTTTTTCTTGTGGAAGCAATAGGCTGAGTGAAGTTTCCAAGAATTGCACAAAATACGTAGCAGGGAGGCAACCCACCTGGAATTGAGTTGAGGAATCTATTGAGCCAATTGACAATTCTTTTTATCTCCTACACTTTGACCAGAACTATGCTAGACAGAGAAGTGATGAGGCTCTGGAAAAGGGGATGAAGATAAAAGGAGAAATTTAAGAGGCATTTTGAAAGAAGAATTGACATGACTGGTTGATAGCTTAAATAAAAGAGGGAGAAAAAGAGGGAAGAGTCATGGGAAATCCAGAAGACTTACCATTCTGATCAAGGGGGTAAAAACTTATTAATAAAATATCAAGGAGAACAATGCCTAGAGAAACCATAATTATATACTTTAGAGAACACCAAGTTTAACAAAAAGAATAATAGTAGAGTAAGTCCCCTCTAATTTATAGGAAGAAGTATGTGAGGACTGGGTCAAGAATAATGCTCTGATTTCTCTGTACCAGAATTCCTTAAAATGTCTTATGTCATGGACCCCTTTGGCAATCTGGTGAAATTTATGAACCCCCTATCAGAATAATGTTTTTAAATGTACAAAATAAAATATATAAGGTTAGAAAGGAAACCAATTATATTGAAATGCATTTAACATATTAAAAATAAGTTCATAGACTACAGATTAAGAACTCTTACTCCAGAAGATTTGGGTAAAAAAAACTACAGTGATCTTTAGATAAAATCGTAAGTGCTGTTAAGATTTGGTGAAATGGGACATATGTGGAATGGAAATGTAATATTTTCAAAAGGGGGCAGATGTGCCTGAGGTCATGAAGACTCCTCTTCCTTATTTCAAACCCATTATTAGACACTTACTGCTGTGTGACCCTGGACAAGTCACTTAACTGTTTGCCTCAGTTTCCTCATGTGTAAAACTAGCTAGAGAAAGATATGGTGCAAACCACTCCAGTATCTTTGTCAAGAAAACCCCAAATGGGGTCTTGAAGATTTGGACATGATTGAAAAACAACTAAAGAAACACAGATATGATATAAAGGGCAATATGTCAAAAACCTAGACAACTGTGTAGAAATCTATGCACCTGAGGTGGGGGAAACACTGCATAATGCCAAAGATAAATGAAATGCTGTACAAGTGTAATATAGGCAGTTCAAGCAGATGGAGAAAACAGATGGTGAATTCGTGATACAAATCACAAAACGGACAGAGACAAGATGGGGTGCTGATGAACAGCTCCAACTATTACAACTGTACAACTGCTAGAAGCCTCTTACTAAAAGTAGAGATATGTTATTTCCTGACTTGCCTTGCTGATGAGTTCATCCCTAGAAGGGAGATAAAGGAATAAGAAAAACTGATACTCTGTACCTAAACTTCACCAAGAAGACCTAAATAATAAAGTAGAAGTGACAGAAAAAAGTGAGCATAACATTGTGGAGTTCAAAATAGCTCATGGATAGAACCTTTGGCAGAGTTAGATACGTGCCTTTAGAAAAAGCAGATTTTAAAGAGGTCAGAGACAAGGTAGGTTTGATCCTATAACTACAACTCTAAAAAGAAAAATGATAAAGGACACTAAAACCAAAACTCTACACAAAACAAATGCACATAAATCATCAACATTTTTAAATATAACAAAAACCAGCAAAAAGAACTACCATTCAAAAATTCCATTCAAAATCAATACAAAAACTATAAAATATCTGGGAGTGAACTACCAAGGTTCGTCCAGAGACAATATGAGTCCAACTCTAAACCGTTGTTTGCAGAAATGAAGAGAGATCTAAATAATTTGGGAAATATTAATTGCTCATGTTTAGGTTGAGTCAGTAAAATAAAAGTGATAATACTACCTAAATTTATTTATTCTGTATATCAGACTAAAAGAATATTTTACAGAACTAGAAAAAAATCATAACTAAATCCATATGAAGGAACAAATGGTTAAGAATCTCAAGGGTAATAATAAAAAAAGTGGAAAGGAAGGGTATATATATATGTACATATATGTATATCAGATCTCAAACTGTAATACAAAGCAGTAATCATAAAAATGATTTGTTACTATTTAAAAAAAGAGAGAGACTGAACAGTGGAATAGAGTAGGTTTACAACATAAAAGCAAACACACAAAGTAGAATAGTATTTAATAAACCTGAATAGTGTGCGATAAATACTGGATGAATGACTCTCTTTTTGACAAATATTGTTGGGAAAGCTGGCTATTCATCTGGAAGAAATTATGTTCACACCACATACCAAGATAAGGTGATGCAGTGGTAGGCCTGGAGTCAAGAAGACCTGAGGTCAAATGAGGCTTCGAACACTTACTAGTTGTGTAACCTTGGCCATGTCACAACCTCTGCTTATCTTAGTTTCCTCATCTTTAAAATGAGGATAATTAACAGTATTTACCTCTCAGGAGTGTTTTGAAGATAAAATGAGATAATATTTGTAAAGCATTTGTAATCCTTAATGTGTTATATAAATGATATTTTTATTATTAGGATAAACTCTGATGGTTATGTGGGCTAGATACAAATGGTCATATAAAGAAATTAAAGGAGCAAGGAAGAAATTATCTTTCTGATAATGGAAGCATTCATAACTAAACAAGTAATAGAGAGATAAAATGGACAATCCTATGTAAAATTAATTTTTTTGCATAAACATCTCAAATTTAAAAGGGAAAAAGGTAGCTAGGAAAAATCCTTGCAGCAAGTTTCTTCGAAAGTCTTAAAAAAGAGAAAGTGTCTCTTATTCCATATATGTATGGAGCTGATTTACAATTATAAGACTAAGAAGAGTCATTCTTCAATAGATAAATAGTCTAAGGGTATGAACAGGCAATTGTCAAAGAGAGAAATCCAAGCTACCAAAGACTACATGAAAAAAATCTTCTGAATCACTAATAATTAGAGAAATGTAAATTAAAGCAACTCAGAAGTTCCATGTCAAATCCAATTACACTTGTCAAAAATTATAGAAGAGGAAAGTGATAAAAGTTGGAAGGGCTATGGGAAAACAGGTACAAGGTTGTGCTTTTGGTGGAACTGTAATTTGGTCCAGCCATTCAGGAAAGCAATTTTGATCTATGACCCAAAAATTATTAAAATGTGCATATATTTTGAACCTTCTCTATCATTACTAGGCTTGTACCCCAAAGAAAAGAACAAGGATACAAAAAGAAAAAGAAAAGAGGACAAGGATACAAATGTACAAAGATAATTGTGGTAGCCCTTTTTACAGTAACCAAAAATCAGAAAATAAGGGAATATTATTCTAGGAAATGACTAGATAAATCAGGGAATATGAATGTAAAGGAATATTATTATGTGTAGACTAAGAGAACAATTTATACAATGATAATAATGTTGTGAAGAAAAACAACTTTGAAAGATTTTGGAACTCTGATCAATGCAATGATTAATCTAGAGTGCAAAAGAAGGAAGATGAAACACTATTCACCTTTTGATAGAGAGAAGATGAACTTAAAAGCTGGAAAGGGATATACTGTTTTAGACAAAGCCAATGTGGGAATTTGTTATCTTGGTCTAGGCAGCTACATATTGAGGACTTTATTTACTTTTCAATTTTTTAATTTGTTGAGTTGGGGAGTCTAGTGGAAAGAACATATGAATAAAATTTGAAAAATGTATATCCTCATGCTATGACTGTGAATGAGCTAGATGCATGAGAAAAAAAAGACAGTTAAAGAGATGTGATGCAAGTTCTCTGAGGATGTTCAATTTTAAGAAAAAGTTGCTTATAATGGAAGCAGAGCCAAATCATCAAAAAAGACTTGTTAGAAAAAAATTCAGGAAAACAAGTTTGCAAATTGGCTGATGCCCATACAAAGCTTAAAGACAACAAAAAGAATTTTTATATTTTTTGTTTAGGAAAATGAGAAGGAAGTTGTTCCCTGTTTGGGAAGAAGTATGTAAAGGCAATGGCCAATGGTGGAAAATTTGACTGACGTAACTCCTATTTTGCTTCCATCAAGATAATTCTTTAGATTGGAAAAGATAAACAAAAATGGTTAAGAACCCAAAGATGCATCATGAGATAGAGAGAACATCTAGATGCTGGTATTTCATCTCTCCTAACCGGGATGTATAACTGTACCTCAAGATATTTTAAGAACCTAGAGTTGCAATTGATCATCTGCTATTTGTGCTTTTTGAGAAATAGAGGAGAAAGATAGAAGTGCTACAAGAATGGAAATAGGTAAATGTCATTCTGACATTGAAAAAGAGAAAAAAAAGTGTTTAAACTCTTATTCCACTGGAGTTGATGCCAAGCTCTGGAAAAAAATCAGTAGCAGAGTGAGGCAACTTGGTCTAGTGGATAGAGGCCTGGCTTTTAGGTGAGGAAAACTTAGGATCAAGTCTCACCTTTGATGCACACTAGTTGTACGACCTTGGACAAGTCACTTATTTTAGTATTATAGATAATGTTCCAAAAATCTAAGATATAGGAAAGTTGCTAATTCTCATTGATGAAGAGAGTTTTATACTGAAAGTTCTTTGCATTGATGAGATCATAGGTTTAGATATCTTGAAAATATGATACAGAATATTAAATAAACAGTTTGTGAGCCCTTAAAAAGATCTAGAGCCAGCTTGTGTTAATTAAGAACTCTTCCTGGACTAACCTAATTTTCCTTTTTTTGACAGGATAATAAGACTGGTAGATATGGAGAATGTTATAGACATAGCATACCTAGATGTCCCCAAGGTATTTGTCAAAGTCTTTCAGGATATCCTTGTGGGTGAGATGTAAAAATGTAGAATGTATAAAGTTAGGTGAATTTACACCTAATGATTACACCTAAAAATACTGATTAATGCATCAATGTCATCCTAGAAGTAGGTTTCTTGTGGAGTACTCCAGTGTTCTGTTCTTGGCCCTCTTCTAAGTCAACAATTTTCTAACCATTGGGATTGCATGGTAATGGAATGAGTTACTTCATAAGATAGTAAATTTCCTGTTACATAAAGTATGTAAGTACAGACTGGATAGGTAGTTCCAAGCGGTATCATAAAGGGGTTTCTTGGATCAGGTGGATGAGGCAGGGAATTTAGAAGAGCCAATTTTGGAGGAGATATTGTTTCAGTTTTGGATATGTTGAATTTGAGTTATAGGAATCATGTGATAGATGTAAAGTTTTGGCAACCAGCTGCTGAGCTAAAGAGAGCTCACAGCTATCCAGTCTCCACAACAAGCTGCCTCCTCTACATAATTTTACTTCTACTGTCACTAAGTAGATATAGATTAGGGTCCTTCCTAGCTCTTTTCTCCCTGGCCTATAGAGCAGTACATATTTGCCTAAATCTGAGCCACACCCAGCATGCAATTGCTTCCACATTTGACTGGCTTGCTGGTGCAAAAATAAAATGCCCTCTATGTAGTCTGATGACATTTTTCCCTTGATGATTGGTCCACATTTATATAGGTTGATTGCATCCCCTGCACTATCTTATCAACCACTCCAGACCTTCAACCAAAGCACAAACATCCCATTGTGCAGATCTAGCCTGAGGTTACCACTGGCATCCTTGACAACTGGGACTGAGTTGGATCCAGTGGGGTCATATGCATTCTGCATTCCTGAGTTGTGAATAATGAACCTTTGCTTCTAACCTTTCAGTGTTTAGTGTGTTCTTCCAATTGAAACTCTTATGGAACAGGCACCATCATCCTCATCTCACCCCACCCCAGAACGTTGACATCTCCTGTCATGATAGGCTCTGATAGATGAGCTTTTGCTTAATCTTGCCTGGAACCAGGCCTCCTTGACACTTCTCATGCATCTCTATACTCTGTCACTTACCTCCCCTGCCCCCCACCCTTTTCCAGCTTTCCTTTATGTGTTTACCCTCACTAAAATGTAAAGTCCTTGAGGGCATGGGCTATTTTGCTTGCTGGTATTTGTAAATTTGAAGTTTACTACAATGGCTGGCATAGAGTAAGGGTCCTCAGATAGGAAACTGATGAAGTTTACCTGTAGACTATGTCTGAATACAAAACACTGAGTCAAATGACAGGATTTTCAGGTTGGGGGAGTTATGTGGGAGAAATTTTATTTTGGCAAGCGTGTTATTTCCAGGGCTCTTGAAAATTAGAAGCAGCTAGGTAGCACAGTGTGTGGAGCACTGGGCCTGGAGTCAGGAAGAATCAGCCTCAGACACTTATGAGCTATATAAGCCTGGGTGAGTCTTAACCTCAATTTGCCTCTCATTCCTCAATTGTAAAATGGGAATAATAACAGTAGAATAAAAACAGCACTTAACCTTGCAGGAGATATTTGCAAAGCACTTAGTATGGTGCTTGACACACAGTAGGCCCTAACTATATAAATGCTTATTCCCATTTCTCTCATTCCCCTCTCAAATCGCATGTGGCCTGCTACCCACTCTACATGTGTCTAGAGTCAGGGCTGATCAAGAGTCAGGCTATAGAGGTGCTAATTCTTGGTGAAGTTTTGACCCTGTTCCATTTCTCTGATGGAGGCTTCTAGGTGGCAGTCAGAGATCATTTAGCCAGTACTTAGAACTTATAATAGTCGCAGATTATGAGGCTAATGCATAGTCCATAAGTGTTGTCTCATTAATCACCTATATGACTAAATATTTGTAATTATACTTGTTCATTATCTCAATGATCAGAAAGTTATTCTTGTTTGTTTGTTGAACAAATAGCTACTCATTTACTTAGGCTTTTCCTTAAATTGGCAATTAGAAGGTCTTCCTACTGGATAACTTTTGCCCTGTTTAACTTTTTCCTTCCAGCTCCCTCCTTTCAGAAAGTCTTACAAACTAATTTGGAATCAATTTAAATTAACTTAATTGAGTTAGTTTTTATTAAAGTTATAGAACTCTGGATAATTAAGTCATGAACAATAAACTGCATGAGATCCTAGCAGTGGAAAAATCAATGCATGCAAAACTGATTGCTGTTTTTCATAGAGATGCTAAATTTGTAATTGAAGGGGAGGCAAGGTATAGATAGTAAATCTGAAGTAACCTTTTCAAAACCTTTATCTAGGCTAAATCAGCCTAGGAGTGGGTCGGGGGATTGGGGGAGGGATTGTAACTGAAATAGAATGATATCTCTGGCATGGTGGAATAAAAAGACATTGGACTTGGAAGCAGAAATCCCAGATTTAAGTTCTTGGCAATTTCACTTTCTAACTATCTGTCCTTGGGTAAACTAAGACTCTTTGAGTCTCAGTATCCACAATAATTAAAAATAGAGAGACTAATAGCTCCTGTACTATCTACTTCATAGAGTTGTTGGGAGGATCTGAAGGGATATTGTGTGTATTGAGCTAAGTAACTATAGAATGCTAAATACATGTAATCTAATACTACTATTTGTGTGACCTTGAGCAAGTAACTCTTCCAGCCTGACTTTTATTATCTGTAAAATGAGAGCATAAGAATAGAGGGATTCCTAGCTTCCTGCTAATTCTGGCTCTATGGTCCTAGGATCCCACTACTACTCTCTGTTTTTCTGACTCCAGAGGGTCAGAGAACTTTTCATGGTTTGAAAAGAGAGTTGGTGGCATTACATTTTCTTTTGCATCAAATTAACTTGAGATTCCTAGAGGTGAATTAACAGCAAAGTGATTAGGTAAATTGGCAAATTTTTCTTTATGAATGCTAAATGGCCATTTCAAATTTGGTCACTTGGCTCAGTGCTTGCCTATATTTTATACGTGTGTAATAATGCTTATCTCTGCTGGGCCTGGAGAGAGCTTTCCTTCTCAACTAAAAGGCACATCTTCACACTGGTCCCAAGGATTTTCATGAAACAGGTTCAAACACGGAGGAGCCTGACTGCTAAAAAGAGGAGCCAGGCTCTTTTGTTTCATTTTCTTTTAAAATTTCCACCCCACAGCCTCGGGTAAAATAATTTAAAGCTTAGGTTTGGGTTCATATTTAGGATTTCCCCAAGGGAGAGGGTACAGAAGGGTGCTTAATGTACAATGTAAATTAGGTACAGAACCTCTATTTATTACTTCCAAATAAAAGAAACATAAAAGACAAGCATGTACTGATAGAAAAAAAATAAAGAGGAAAAAGTGATAACTACTGTTATAAATCCCTGGGCAGTGGACTTAAGACCATCAGCACAAGAAGCATTTTGCAGCTCTGCTGAATAGACATTTTATATTTGACCTAAACTCTGAAATATTTAAACAATTCTTTCTAGCTATATGTCTCCTGGCAAGCTGGGCTAGGGCTTGTGCTCTTTTTCCTGTTGATTACTTGTCCTCTTTGATACAGAAACTTTTGTTTCCATTCAGCTCTGAGAGACCCAGAATCTCCCAACCTCTCAAACTCACAATGTGAGTTTGGTCACAACCATCTCAGGATTACTGTTTATTCATGTATATTCAAGGAAGGATACCCAAAGCAGAAAAGACAAGCAGATGTTCCATGGTCCAGGCTCAGTTTCCCTAGCTGAATTTATGCTTTAGCTGCCATGTCCTGTGAGACACCATACTATCAGGGCATGGGAAAGCTATCACCCTTTCCCCTACATCTTCACAGAAAGTCTAGTGAGGGAAAGCTACTTGCCCTATGGGAGAGTCAAAAGAAGGAGTGAGGGCAGTATCACACACTTTTTAAGGTCTAACTCAAAAAGCTATATAAATACTAGCTATTATAATAATACTAATAATGATTATGCCTTATTACCATCAAAGGAACCACAATCCTTCTAGTCATCCAGTTACACAATCATGGTGTCATCTTCAGTGCCTTGGTCTTACCCATCTGACACATTCCATTAGTTGCCATGTTTTGTCATTTCTATTTTTATAAAATCAACTTAAATAAGCCCCCTTGTTTCCACTCACACAGACATACTCTTTTAGGCCCTCTTCATCTCTTTCCTTGACTATTGCAATGGCCTTCTAATTACTTGTCTTATCTCAAATATCTCTCCATTCTAATCAATCCTTCACCCCTGCTGCCGAAAGACATTTCCTCCCCACTTAACCCCCCCCAAAAAAGTATATATCTCATCATGCTACTCCCTACTCAATAAATTCTAGTGGTTTCCTTGCCTTGAGGATCAAATTTAAGCATCTTGTTTTTGGAGCTTAAAGACCTTCTCAACCTTGCCCAATCCTACCTTTCCAGACTAATTACAAATTACTATCCTCCACATGGTCTACAGGTACAGTCATACTGTCCTTTCTGTTGTATTTCACACAGTACACCATATGACTTTGCATTGACTGCTCCTCATGTCTGCAATGCTGTCTCTCTTTCCTTCTACCTTTTAGAATCACTGGTTTACTCCAAGATGCAGCTTAAACACCACTTTCTGCATGCTCTATATTTTGTGTGTATCCATGTATGTGCAGATTATCTGGGGTACAGGAATTACTCTACTTTTGTTTTGGTATTCCAGGCATCTAGAATAGTCCTTGGTACATAGTAAATACTCAATGCATCCTGATTTGGTTGAGGTACATGACAGATCTCTTTAAGTATTTAAAGGCCTTTCACATGGGAAAGAGGTTAGACTTCTTTTGTCTTGTCCCAGAGTACAGGACTTGGAGCAACCTATACTTGAAATGAATCCCATCTAGAACATACCTCATAAAGGATGATCTGGCCTCTGCTTTATCACTCTTTTAGAACAATTGCTATCCAGAAGTACATCGAATACACTCTCTTTTAAACCAATTTTCACATCTTAAACCTGTCTTTCTATTCTATTTTTTTTTGCTTTCAATTTTTAGCATTTTTAAACCCACCTGTGTTCCTGGCATCTTCATTTTCCTTTCTAAGATCTCATAGTCTTTAGTGATACTTTCTAGGTTCTTTTTGGCAATATCTCTTCTGTTTATGTGAGTCATCAAATTATCCAGTTTGACAAATCTTGGAAGGTTTTCTGTCACATCTTGAAAAAGAACCAGTACACTTTATTGTCATCACACTGACAAATAGTTGCATTAGTATTCCTCAGCAGTGAGTTACCAACCCCCAGGATTAATTTCTTCTCTGACTTTTATTGGATATTCTCTTAATTGAGAGCACCTTTGAGCTCATAATATCATTCCTTAAAGAACAAGCAGCTATTTCTTCCTAAGAGAGTCTAGCTTACTCATCTTTGGGAAAAGATTCATATCTCTAAGTGTTTAGTGGTTTTTATTTCCTTTCTTCTCTGTGTTATATTTTTTCTATTCTTTAAACTGCTGCCACAGGTCAGTATTTTCCTGTGTTTCTTCAGACCCTTTTTCATCTCTCTCTCTCTCTCTCTCTCTCTCTCTCCATACATACACATATATATCCATACACTCATATGTGTTCTTTCTGATAACTGGAAATTGAGGAGAACCATCCTGCAAGCCCTTTATTTTCTCTTCTGGAAAGGAGACCACCTTGCTCTTTGAGCACCTTATCAGTGGTAGAAATAGAAGTATCTTGCACTCTATGCTACCTCTTATGTTGATGTAAGGACTCTTGAATCCAAATACCTTGGGGATAACAGTGCTTCCAGCCCTGTGTCCTCAGCCACCATACTAGGAAACAGCTCTTATGAAAGACACCATATAGTTTCACAAACATAATTCAGCCTATTCTTCTTCTCCTCCTTCTCCTCCTGTTCAGTTCTGGGCCTGGTTCAAGAAACATTTATAATGTCTAAGACATGTGTCATGACAGACCAGCTCTATGCATTTGCATATGGTATTGTCCTTCATACCAAAAAATAATTAACTGACCTCTACTTGTTCAGGTATGGGTTCTAGTGAAACCTCCTCCAGGAAGAGGACATGAATTATCACTCTGAAGATGGCCTTCAACCATTATGTCAGGTTATATAGAACACAGTAAATGTGGAGGTGATTCCATTCCAGGTGCAGGTTGGATTGGATTACTTTTGAGAGATATTCCAAGGATTAGTTTATGATTTTTTGAAGGAAATTGAATGTTTAATGTTCCTTTATCTCAAATCGTCTGAAATTCTTTTCTTAAAGATGGTTTTGTTACTTGATTTTCTTCTTTAAATAGAACAAATTCTATGTGTGTGCATATATGTGTGTGTGTGTACAAGTGTGCATGCACATGTGCTGTTTGCTAATGCTGTTTATAGTTGGGCTATATTATTTTCATATGCTTTTTGCAGACTATTCCCAAACTTATTTTTTTTCCATTTGCCTGTTTCCCATACTTAGAAATGTGCTACTCCTTTGGTTCTTCATTTTATTAATTTCTGAATCTAGGTCCCTTATTTATTAAATTTCAATCGACTATTTCTTGTTCCTACAACTTCTTGGAGGAAAAAAAAAACAAGTAATACCTGGTATCTAAGAATTCAATTAGCATCAGTACATACACTCCTTACCCTCCCCCACTCTTATTCTACCCAAAGGCTGTCCTTGTTTCCCTTTAATAAGATCTCCTCTTGCAGCACTTCTACATAATATTGGTCTTGATACTTAAACTCTGGTTTCCCTTGACATAGATTTCCCTTGATTTTAATTTTAACTATATTTTATCTTATAAAAATGTTAGTTGAGAAGAAAGGCTGACTAGACTTGGGTTCTGTACCCTACCAGGGATGGTGTTCTCTGGAAATATTCATATTTTCTTTGCCAATTATTACTATTTGTCTGGAGTGTGTATATGTGTACACAATACATGTATGTACCTGTATCACATACACACAATACACACATGTATACACATACTTACACAGATACAACAACACATGCGTATTTAGGTATACAGTATACATATGTGCACATACATGTGTATATACATGTGCATGTGTGTTTAATATACACAATACATATATGTATACATATGCACATGCATACATGCACACAGACACTACACACACATATATATGTGTGGGTATGTATGTGTATATATAAATATATATGTATGTATATATATATTTCAAAATGTACTTGTGCTGTGAATTTACTTTACTTTGAGCTGTTAAAGTAGAGTTATAATCAGCCATATTTTGGTGAGTCTGCTTTATCTCTAGGGTACACACTCTATTGGATCCAGGATTATAATACACTGAATTGTGGCTTTCAGCTCAGGGTTTTCTTTGAGGATTGTGAGCAAATTGAATTATAAAAAAAGGAGCACTCATGTTTAAAATTAAAAAAAAAAACAGTCTATACAACCCACCTTGAACTCTCTTTTTTTTCTGTTCACATATTTTCTAGGATAAAATCACAATACCTAATGCCTCTATAAGGCTTTTTTAAGGCTAGAATTTGTATATATTAAGTCCTTCTTGAATGTTGTTATCTGTCATTTTAAATCCTCTTGAAGTAAGGTTTAAAGAATCTTGGTTATATATTTAGTCTGGAAATGGAAGATTTTTACTGGCTTTGGATTAGGAGATTTTCAGCTATCAGTCTATGAGTTTCAACTTTCCTTCAGTCAGTCTTGACAAGGCCAGAATAAAGTTCTAAAGGCTGTGACTGTGAGTCAGGTGGCTTTTCATTAGTTGAGGCAGAATGTCAATTAAAAGGGTATTGAGATAAAGAAATAGGAACTGGATTAAGTTTATATTTCTTCATGGGTGATAAGAAAATCCATTTGTGAATTCTGTTTTATGAAGGATATTCCACCTGAAGTAAAGGGCTCATATATTATAACCTTAAGAGACTGTCTTTGCTTTCTCAAATGATTTAGTAATGCTCTCATCATGAATTCAAAAGAATTTGTGCGCAATACAAAATGTTCATTATTTAACTTAAAATGAATTTGCCAAAGCCCAAAAGTCACAGTGACTTTCTTAGGAATAGTTTCATTATCCTCACCCTTCAGTAAGTTTCTTAACAGTTAAACATTGATCAGTTGTAATCATTCAGCGAACTTTTCATAATCTTTTGTCAGTCTTAAAAATCTATTTGATTTACATGCATGGATAGAGACTCCTCAAAGTGAATTTTATGTCTACATATTTGGGGTATGACTCTACTTGGTTTTTAGATTGGCTGTGCAGGGTAGATACAAGGTAAGAGGTTTTATTATAGCTTTGGAGTTGTAGAGAAGATGCACTTGGGTAGAATGTCCTCCACCACAGCCTCTATCCATTGAAATCCTACCTGTTTTCTAAAGCCCATCACTAATGCTTATTTATCCATTGAGTTTTTATTTGATTTCCCTCATTGCTCTCCCCATCAGTCAGTAAAGAGCTTTCCTTCCTCAGATCCAGGAATATCTGACTTTGATCCCTGCATGTGATACTTACTAGTTGACTGTGGCTCTTTGAGCCTCACTTTTCTTCTCAGTGATATAGATATAATACCTTTAGAACCTAAGTCACATAATTGTTGTGAGGCTTAAATGAGACAATGTATGTAGAGCTTTGCACACTTTAAACCAACTTATAAATGTTAGGTATCATTTCACACCTAGGAACAGCATTGGATTCAGAGTTTTGAGCAGGGCTGAATTAAATTGAACTGATCAGATTTTCAGGTGGTAGCAGGACAACACAAATTCATAAAAATTTAAAGCTGGTATATCTGTCCTAATGTAGCTGAAGATCACATTACTCTTTTGGATGCCATATCATACTCTTTATGTAAGTTGAATTAGCTCTTCATTCACTAAAACCTTCAGATCTGTTTGAAACAAGCGTCTAACTATCTTATAATTGTAAAGTTTATTTCTTAAACCCAAGTACAAACTTCATATTTTACATTTGACCCCATTAAATTTAATCTTGCTAGATTTAGTTCAGCAGTCTAGTTTATCAAGTTCTTTCTGCATCTGGATTCTGCCATCTGTTATGTTAGTCATCTCTCCCAGTTTTGTGTTCTCTGTGAATTTTGTAAGGATATTTTCTATACTTTATCTAAGTCATTGATTTAAAAAAAGTTAAACAGCACAGGACCAAGAATAGATTCTCCTAGGAGCATCTCCTAAGTTGATACGAACATTAACAACTCTCTGAGTCTGATCATTCAACCAATTTTGCCTTCACCTAAATGTACTACCATCTGGATTATGTCTCTTCATATGTTCCACAAGAATAGTAAGAAAGACTTTAATACTTTCCCAAAATCTATGTAAAACTATACCTACAACATTTTCCTTCTGCTTCATTTCTAGTTCTGTAAATGCAGTTAATCTGGCATGACTTGCTCTTGATTAAGCTATGTTATCTCTTTGTTGTCTTTTTTCCCCTTTTTTAGATGCTCAATGACCATCTTTTTGACATTTGACAGTATTTTCTCTCTGTCTCTCTCTCTCTCTCTCTCACGAGGAATCAGAATCCAGTTCCCTGGCCTATAGCTAGCATATTGCATTCCTTTTTTTCTTTTTTTCAAAATATAGAACATTTTCTTTCTTCATTTTTTCTTCTCTTTGTTTCTTCCTTCCCTTCCTTTTTCTTTCTTTCTTTCTTCCTTTCTTTCTTCCTTCCCTTCTTTCTTTCTTTCTTTCTTTCTTTCTTTCTTTCTTTCTTTCTTTC
>NW_020954590.1:106325067-106400819 GCF_900497805.2 Vombatus ursinus
TTTCTTTCTTTCTTTCTTTCTTTCTTTCTTTCTTTCTTTCTTTCTTTTTTCTTTCTTTCCTTCTTTCTTTCTTTCTTTCCTTCCTTTATCCCTCCTTCCCTTCTCTTCTCTTCTCCTTTCTTCTATTCTCTTCTCTTCCCTTCCTCTCTTCCTCTTTTTTGTATTATAGTATTTCTCCTAGTTTTCACAATCTTTCAAATGTCACTGACAATGGCTCAGCAACTCATCTGTTTATTTATCTGGGCCAAGTGTTCTCTCCTTTTGAATCCAAAGGTCATTTCTCCTTGATAGAAAAAAGAAGAAAACTAAGAACTGAGTGTTTCTGTCTTCTCTTTTATCCATCAGTAACGTCTCATCTACTCTGAGAAGCTGTCCTCTGTGATCATTCTGTGGGTCTTCTGTGATAATCCTTTCTTTTCCCAGTATGGCAGAAGGAGGGGAGGAATCAGGGATCAGTTGAATCAGATTAGTCAAACACTTTGCCCCACTAAAATAACTAGTAATAAGTAAAGTAACCTAGTAATAAGACCTCTTCTGAATCAATCAATCAATCAATCATCAAGAATATGAGACTAGGTGCAAAAAGTCCTTGATCAGTTTGGAAGAAATGAAAGCCATTAGATGAAGTAGAATGATGTTGATAAAAAGCATATGCAGATTGACTGAAGGGTATGGGTCTTGTATAAAAGAGCAAACCAATTCTGAACCCAGCAGTACAGTATCCATCTCCTATGATAGAATGTAAGCTTCTTATTGCCAGGGGCTGTTTAATTTTTGTCTTTCTATCCCCAGTCCTAACACCTAGTAGGTACTTGATAAATATTTCTTCAATCTATCAACATTCATTTGGAAAGCACCAGTGATGTGCCAAGAACTATGCTAGTCACTGAGGAGCCAAAGACAAAAGGGAAACAGTCCCCATACTCAAAAAGAGAAAACGTAAAAAATAGAGGTATATACAAACATACAAAGTAGATACAAACTGCTGGGTAAGGGTGAGGTAGTAGCACCTGGGCAATGGGACCAGGAAAGGCCTCATGTAGAATTTGGCACTTGGGTCAATTCTTGAAGGAAACCAGGGATTCTGGGAGGTAAGGAGGGAGAACATTTTAGGTATGGAATAGAGATTGGAGGAATCCAATGAAAAGGCATAGAAACAGGAGGACTTTCTTCTCCCTTCCAGCTTTAATGCTTTTTCCATCTCCTCCTTCATAAACTCTGATTATGCTCTTTGAGGACAGGGACTGGTGTTTTGATTGTGGTCTTTGAATTTCTAATGCTTAACACATAGTAAACACTTAATATATGATTATTGCCTGACTGATTGATTATTCTTTAGAGGACAAGCTTTTCCCCCCGAGAATACAGTACCTTCTTTAGGTACAGCCTCAGACAACTGAAAAGAACATGTGTTACCTATAGGGCACAATTAAGAATTTGATTTTATATTATTTTGCCTTGCTTTATTCTCTAATTGTATCTTTTCTCCAAAACCTGATTGTAGGATTCTCCAGAGGAGGAATAAGTCTTACATCACACTCCCCCAAATGCCTAGTACTGTTTTGGGCACTCATATGCTCAAGAAGTGCTCAATTGATTAATTAAGTACCCATTGTACTCTTTAAGTTTTTTTGTGAGCTTATAGACTTTTAAGTGAAAATCTAAATCTGTTTTAACATTCTAAAACTATATGATTATGCATCAATTATATAAAATGCATGAGATGATATAATTATCTTAACGGAGGCTTAATTTTGTCATTTGTCATTGATATAGACAGAATAAAATGTCAATTAAAATAGCAATTACTCTAAGATCATGGCATTTTTATGCAAGCATATACTAATGCAGATTGTAGAGGAGTTTGTAAGGGACTCTTCAGAATTTAGAGCTTTCAATGTCCCTATTTCTGAAAGAAATCTATCAAAAATGAATCTTACCTGCTTCTCAAAGGAAATCTTTATCGGAATTCCATAGCATAATGCTAAACATAGCCTTAGATGTCAGCCCCAAGCAATCCAAACAAGGAGGAAGAGAAGATGTTGTCTGTGGCAACATTGGAAAGACTATAAAATGTACAGATGTCTAAATACTTCCTTAAGGCAGGACTGAGGATGCACATTTTATTTCTAACAGTATATCCTAGGGCCAAAAACAAACTGCATACACTCATCAGAAATATAATTGGAGATGGAATCCATACTGGGAATTGATAAATTGAAAAAAATGTTTGCTTGCCAGAAAGCAAAATTATTCAGGACTACAGGTGATACAGGGAACTTTCTTTTTTCCTTTGGCCCTGATATTTGGCATTTCCTCAATTTCCTTTCTGAGTTGCATACAGCTTCCCTATTGCCAAATTTTCCTCCTCTTTCTCTTGCCAATCCTTTGTGTAGGAACAAGAGGGCAGTGGTTCCACAACATTTGATTTATGGCACTTCTCCTGCCTCTAAACTATTGTGCCCTGGACCTGTAATACAGTGGATTCTAATAATAACCTGTAAGTAATAGCTCTCGAAAGATTTCATTCATTTCCTTATTTCCCACAAATTCTGTATATAGTATGTGCTTTTTTTTGGTGTTCATACTCCCAGCTTATCTGTTGAAGGAACTGTGTATGATTAGCCTGGAGAAAAATAAGACTTAGGAAGGGCATGATGGCTTTCTTCAGGTATTTGAAAGGTCTGTCATGTGGAAGTTTGATTAGATTTGTTTTATTTGGCTACTGAGGGCAAAACTAGATGCCATGGGTAGTATTGCAAAGAGGCCAATTTGGGTGTGATGTCAGGACAAAAAACTTCTTAACATGCAAAGTTGCTCCAAAGTAGAATGGACTTCCTCAGTACATATTGGGTTCCTCTTTCTTGGAGGTCTTCAAGCAGGGGCTAAATGATCATTTTTAAGATAGAATGAGGATTCCTTCTGGACCATGGGTAGGGCCACATGTCTGCAGAGGTCCTTTCCAATCTCAAATTCTGTAATTCTGTAACATTCTTATTGGAATAATAACTGGCATATCAATTGATTAAGAAGAATCATCTAGGAAAAAAAGTCTGCTCATTATAGCTCTCTTCTCCTCAGTGCCACAGAAGGAATTCCATTCTTTTCTCTCCTTCCTCTTCATATGACCACAATCTGGGACCTTCCTTCAATCTCTATCCTGTTCTCCCTTCTCACCAGCCCCAAAGGTGGTCCATAGCAGGGTCTGTGGTGGCAGAATGAGAGGGAGTGAGAAAGAAGAGAGGTAAACACCTGAAGCAAATGCCTCCACTTTCTTCTCCCCCCGTTCCCATCAGTTTGCTCAGAATTCTCATCTCCTATTCTCCACACCTACACCCCCAGTCTCTTCTCTCATAAAGCCCTCACTTCTGCCTAACTTTCATGGTAGAATGCTCAGAATAATACAAAACCACGACTAATTTTCCTCTAAAATGTAAATGAGTTTTATTTTTGTCTGTTGTCTTCAAAGATACATGTATATATTTACATGTATCAAAGATATGTATTCCAAATATTATATATAGCAAAGGTATATATATATATATATATATATATACACATATGTGTATATATACACATATATATCAAAGATATATACACACATATATCAATGCTATATATTACACACACACACACACACACACACACACACACACTTACACACACATACTTGTACAATGTTTTCTTCCCTATAGGATCTATGTGAAAACAGTAGGTGGGAGGTGGTGGTGATGGTAGTAGTGGAGGTGAAAGATAGGATGGAGTTTATCTCCCCTTGTTTCTCCTTTGATAGGAACAGTTTGATAGTACCGATATTTTTCCCCTTGAATTCAGAAATGTTAATCTAAAAGTCTTCATATTTTCCCTTAGAACAGAAGCACAAGACAGTTGCTTTGCTATTCCAAAGTGACTCATAGAAGGAGGGAAGCTACAGCCCCAAGCTAAAAATGGCAGTGAAAGAAAAGTAAACAGGTGGGCCAATTCTTGTAACATGAGGAAGGAGGAAAGAGGGGGAACTTCTGGGCTAAGGAGTCCTAGGGGGGTTTTTAGCTGCAGTTTGCCTTGGTTTTCCACCTGGAATTCAATTAAGAATTCAGGATGAAGCATCAAGGAACTTTCTAATCAAAACTTACGAGTAAGATTAGGGTTAGCATGAATTACTAAAAGAAACAAAAGATTAATGACATCTTCTTACTTACATTTTCCTTGGGCACTTTGTATTTTTACTTTGCCCTTGTCACAGTCTACCTAGTATCATATTTATATGTACACATGTAATTTCTTCTCTACTAGACTGCAAAGTGTTTTGAGACAGGAACTGGAGAGTTGCTCGTCCTTGTATACTAGTGCATAGCAAGGTGCCCTGCACATAGGAGACTGTAACAAATGGGTATTGCATTGAATTGAAGTTAGAAAAACTCATGCATCTTGGGCATTTGCTTCAGTCTTTTAAGAGATTCACTGCCTCACCAGGGTGGGTGCCCCTTCCACTGGCATATAAGATCTTAGCTTATATATTTTTATCTTCTGTGGTTCTTGCCTATGTCCTGCCATAAATCCTCTAAAGAGAATATTTCATACATTGGGGGGCTTTCTCTAGGATATCAATGTAATACTCAGAATATCCTCTTATTATCCTTTGCTCATAAAACATGACCACCCACCTTCTTTTCTTGACCCTCTTCCCACCCCTCTCCTCCTGTCAGCATAAGTGAAAATGTGGCACAGTGGGACTGGAGCTGAGTTCCAATTAGGCCTTAGACTCTAGCTGTGTGATCCTGGGCAAGTCACTTAACTGTTTTCTGCCTGAGTTTCCTCAATTAAAAATGGAGATAATAATAGCATCTACCTAGCAGGTTGCTGTCAGGATCAAATGAGATAATATTTTTAAAGTTTGACACGGTGCCTGGCACATACTAGGTGCTTAATAAATGCTTGTTTCCTTTCTTCTTTGTAAACTGACAGTGTATTTTATGCCACTACTTATTGCCAGCCACTTGTAGCTTTTTTTTTTCTTAAAAATGTTTCCTTTCTGGTAGTTTAAGGCTTAATAGTAATTTTTAAAAATATATAAAAATCTTAGAAAAGCATTTTGATGTATAATCTAAGCCAAATGGTTGTGGTTTATACTTTATAACTCAGACTGTAAGTTGCAGCCCCTACTGCCACCAGTTGGCTGTCAGCCTATCCAAGTAGCAGGAGCAGCATTTTGAGAGCTGAATAAACTTGCTGAAGATTGAATCTACAAACCTAAAGCTTCATTGTGTCAGGTCACAACTTCCTCCTCACTGCCTCACAGAAGCTTTTGGAATCAAAGGCCCAGAAGGAATCTTGAAAGGCCCATTCCATGTATCTGCCTGTAGGTGGGTTTGACCATCTGACAAGCTCGCTGGCCTACCTACCCTACTTACGGGCTAGAGAGAATATTCTGCAACATTTATGAGAAACCTGTGTTTATCTTCATGGTCAAGAACTTTTTATAAATATTTTACTTACCAGGCAAGCTTTGCTTCTTTGTTTACATTCCAGAATGGTTCACATTTGCCTGCTGCCATCTCATTTCTTTGGAACATGTTAGCATTGAATGTGAGCCTCGAGTTGAAACAGAATTTGAATCACCATTATCTGAAGCATGAGAAAGTTCCTTTACAAATGGCACTTTCTTGACAAACAAATTGTGGTCAAAAATTGTCCTAGGCAAATCAATGACTTCAGTCTATAGTTGATTTATGTGCTGGTATGTCATAGTATGGATATTCTAACATGTAGTCTCACAAACTGTCAGCTAAAAACCTGTTTATCTTTGCCTTCCTGGAGGTCGTATGAAATTGGCATTTCATAAAAAGTTCCCTTGACCTACCTTTTGCTCTCCTAAACTTAAATTAATGTTGTCTATCTTCTATCAACCAGAATTTTCCTGTCAATTGTATTTCAAATTAGCAAAAGAAATAAAACATTACCAATTATGTTTACTCTTGACGGTATGGGGAGAGGAATACCAACTTCTAAATGGAAATACTCTCAAGGCAAGAAAGAGAAAATCTGTCTGAAGTAAGAGAGCATTGCTAAAGAAATAACTTCTTAAGTAAAAAGGTGCATTTCCTCTCCCTTGGAATAGTTGAAAAAAGAAAAGGAAAAAGGAACATAATAGAATGTGATGGCCCATTAACAGGCTCATATCCCATCTTTTCACAAGTCAGACCAATTTGTGTTCTGCTCTGCCATTTGGAGAGGGCTAATGGTCTCATATATAAAATGGAATGGTGTTTTTCAGAGAGTAAATATAGGGATGCTTCCCCCACCCCACAATTATATATTTATTAATCATTTGCTTTTTCCAGCACAATGTAATGCTCTATCCCCTCATCATGTCAAATCTGATACTCTGAAATGTAATACATTTGAACAAGAGATCAGGTTACAATATAAAACTGCTTCTAGAGTTCCCTCCCACCCATTTACTCTGATTCTAAAAGAAACCTCAAAACAAATTGAATTAATTTCTTTTAAGTTGGAAGGTAGCTTTCACTTTATTATTGCTTTTTAGATATTAGAAATTAACCTTATTGGTTATTTTATAGTATCATTTTAATGAATACATTCATATTAGACCAAAGGAAATGGAACACATCACTGCTAGGGTCTCTCTAATGAGCCATAGAGGACTGAAATAACTGCATATGCATTCTGCAAATGGACCATTAATTGGAAAAAAGAGGCAAAGTGTGAAGATAAAACACTATAGAATATAACTTAAAATGGTGATGTGTTTCATGACCTTAGTATATTTAATTCACTTGTGTGGAAGAAAAGGTGAGGGTGAGACCTGATTTCTATTCCCCTTTATTTAAAACTTTGTGGTATTTCCCTTCCAACTTTTTGGCTTCCTAACAGGGAAACAGAAATATTCAGTGAATGCTTCAGCACTTCCCAAGAAAGTGGTTTTCACTCAATCAGACTTATAATTTAAATTCCTTCAGGGATTTAATTAATTTTGACCACCCCAGGAATGTACTTGCTGGTACTATTAGGTTCACATTAGGCATCTATTCCATTCTATTCAATTTTACCAACATTTCTTAAGTGCCTACTATATGAAATGCTTTGCTAGATGCTGGAGATATCAAGAAAAATGAAAGACAGATTCTGTCCTCAAGAAGCTCACATTTTACTGAAAAAAAATTATGAATTGCTACTCTAGCCTTGGCTGTCTAGGGGATGTTTGACTATTGGGTGGATCCTCTGGAGTAACTTAGCTGGTACTGCTGACCTTATGACATAGTGCCTTTTTTCAATTCTCGAAGTTACCCAGTTTCTTCTCATTTTCCACATGTCTTCAACTTGTCTTAAATACTTTCTTCCCTTCCTATGACCATCCTCTTTACTAAATTTCACTTGATTCAGAATATGAATTAGCTTGATATTTTTATAGGCTATATCATAAAAAAAGAATCTCAGAGTTAGAAGGGATCTAGGAAGTTCTCCAGCACAACCTCTGCTTAAAGAATAACCCCCCTCAACAGCACTCATGAATAGAGGGCTGGGCCTGGAATCAGGCAGACTCATCTTCCTGAATTCAAATCTGGCCTCAGATCCTTACTAGGTGTGTGATCCTGGGCAAGTCATTTAACCCTGTTTGCCTCAGTTTCCTCATTTATAAAATGAGCTGGAGAAGGAAATGGCAAAGCATTCCAATATCTTTGCCAAGAAAACCCCAAATAGGGTTCCAAAGAATAAGACATGACTGAAAAACTACTGAACAACAAAAGTACTCTTGATGTGGTCATCCATATTTTGCTTATGAAAAACAATGCAATTGTCAATAATAATGTCTCATATATTCCTGGTGCATAATTTAGACTGAGAGAGATTAAATGTTTTGTTCATGGTCATGACATCAGAGTTTAGACTTGATCCCAGGACTTCTGACTCGAAGACCAGTATGCATTCTATGCCACCACAATTAAGTTTTCTGATAAAGAGATGAAATATATCTCTCTATACGTTCTAATACTTTACCCCAGTCCTTCCCTCTGGGAATCAGCAGAAAAAAATCCATTTTTTGATTCAAATAGTTGAAGATACCTTTTGTGTCTCCCTTAAACCCCCATTCTCCAAGGTGAATATCCCCTGTTCTTTCAGTTGACCCTCACATGACAATTATATACAAAACAGATATTATTTTGGCCTAGCAGCATTCAGACTCCGCCCTCCCCTCTGCTATATCTTGCAGCACACGGGACAGTGATTACACACAGAGTTAGCTGTGATCTGGTGCAGTGTCCCCTTTTATTCTCACATAGTGGGGGGATCAATACAGTATAGTATAGTGGCTAGAATACTGAATGGGGAATCAGGAAAAACTAAATCCAAATCTTGCCCCTGGATATTTATTAGTTGTATGAGCATGCACAAATTGTTTCACTCTTCTGAACTTTATTTTCCTCAAATCTGCAGAATGGGAATAATTATAATAACAATACTTTCCAAAGAGAGTTCTTTTTTTTTTCTTAGTGAGGCAATTGGGGTTAAGTGACTTGCCCGTGGTCACAAAGCTAGTAAGCATCAAGTGTCTGAGGCTGGATTTGAACTCAGGTCTTCCTGACTCTAGGGCCAGTGCTCTATCTGCTGCTCCACTTAGCTGCCCCCCAAAGAGAATTCTTAAGATATACCAATAGGCTAATGTAGGTAAAGTGCTTTATAAACACTTGAATATTATATGAAAGTTGGTTTTTACTATACCTGAGGCACCATGGAACAGTAGATTGAACACTGGAAGAGTAATGAAGAGGATCTGGGTTCAAATCATGCCTCTGATATTTATTACCTGTGTCTCTACAGACAAGTCACTTAATATCTCAGCCTTTTTGTCCTCAGGTGTAAAATGGAGGATGATAACAATGCTTGTAGTATATATCTCTTTAGAATTTTATAGGTCTCAAAAGATATAATTTATATAATGCACTATAGTCAATTATAATTATTAATCATTATTGATTATTGCTGGCTTTTGCTCAGCCAAAATATTTATTATTTGCCTACTATATGTTGAGCATTGGATTTGGTATTGGGATACAAAAACAAAAATCAACAGCCCCTGCCCTCCAGGAGTTTACATTCAAATGAGGAAAACAACATGTACACGTATACGTAAAATGTATATATTAATAAGCAAAAGGGAAATGTAGGGATGCCGGAGGCAATGTCAACTATGAGGTTTGGAAGTGGTCTCTTGTAGGAGGTGGTGCTTGAATAAAGCTAGGAAGGAAGCCAAGGATTCTAAGAGGTAGAGATGAGGGTGGAAGGGCATTCCAGGAATAGGGAACAGCTTGTGCAAAGGCACAGAGATGGGAGATAGAAGGTCATGTGTGAGTAGCATCGAGAATGTCAATGTGACTGGATCACAGAACATGAGGATGAGAATAATAAATAACGAGTCTAGAAAGGTAGTTTGCATCAAGGTTGCCTTAAATGCCAAGAAGAAGAGTTTGGGTTAGATTTTAGAGACCATTAAGAGTCTTTTGGAGCTTACTGAGAGTGTTATGGTCAGACTTGTGCATTTAGAAAATCACTTTGCAGTGGATGCGTTGGAGAGAGGTTAGACTTGCAACATGTACACCAATTTGGAGATAGCCCACATGGGATGCAATAAAAGCCTAAACAAGAGTTGTGGTCTTGTGAGTGGAAAGAAGGGGACAGCTGTGAGAGATGTTGGGAAAGACTTGGCACTTGACTGGATAGGTTGGGTGAGGGAGAATAAAGACTTAGGGATGATTCTGAGGTTGAAAACCTGAGTGACTAGAAAGATGGTTTTTCCCTTCACAGAAGTGGAGAAGTTTAGAATGAGGGTGGATTTGCAAGGGGAAAATAATGTTTCTCTTTGGAAATACTGAGTTTGAGAAACTTATGGTACGTCTGATTTCCTATGTCAAACAGAAAGTAGGATGTATGAGATTGGAGATCAGGAGAGAGACTAGATATCTAGGCAGCTAGACCATTTATTTATGAAGGACTTCCTTTATGCTAGGTAGGGCAGCTAGGTGGTGCAGTGGATAGAGTTATGGGCCTGAAGTCAGGAAGACTCATCTCCTTGAGTTCAAATCTGGCCTCAGACACTTACTGGCTGTGTCACCCTGGGCACATCACTTTACCCTGTTTGCCTCAGTTCCTCACCTATAAAATGAGCTGGAGAAGGAAATGACAAAGTATTCCAGTATCTCTGCCATGAAAACCCCAAATGGGGTCACAAAGAGTCAGACATGATCAAAACAACTAAACAACAAATTTGCCAGGCACCTTGCTAAGCAGTGGGCATTCAGATATAAGCAAGCAAAACAGTCCCTGTCCTCAGAGAACTTAGTTCATAAAGGGGAAAATAATGCCTAAAGGGGAGTTTGGGGCAAAGGGAAATGATGACTGATGATGATGAGAGTGAGCCTAGGTGTGAGTGAGGTGAAGTATTGCTAGGGCTTTTCCTGATATAGTTCTCTAGATAAAGGAGTGAAAAACCAGGATAGCAGGGCCTCAGGGTGGAGGTTTCTCCAGGGAAGGAGAAACTTTCAATTATTCAATTTATTTCTCTCCCATGGCTTACTTCACTCTACTTCAATGACACACAGAGATAGTCGTATCTTTGGTCTTGCTATCACCCAGAAGTGTTCTCCTTCCATGTTCATGAGCTCTGAAACTATTTTATCTGAAGATAATTTGTCATCGTTCCACCTTTGCTCTGCCTCACATCCCATCACTCTATTCTTTAACCTCTCCATGACCTCCAATTCCTCTGTCCCTCAGTTCTTTTCCAGGTCATCACTGCTGTACTAGATACACTTTTCTCTCTTCTCCATCTTGACTTCTTGTTAAATCAGTAAAGTTGATTTACTCTGTCCTCCTCTTTCAAGTTGTCTATTTATCCTATCAAAGAACTTTCCCTGCCAAGCCTCAGTCTTGGATTACTCCCAAAAATCTGGGGTCTTAACTCATGTAGTACTGAACTACATTGTGTTGACTAGGTCCACTACAATTTATGTTGCCTGATCTCAACTGAGCCCTCACTGTGGCAAGGCAGTTGTTTTTACCTCCCTAATAAATTCGTGGACAGCTAGGTGGCATAACGCGGCACCTGGAGTGGAATGGCAGGCCTGGAGTCAGGAAGACCTGAGTTCAAATCTGGCCTTACACACTCACTAGCTGTGTGATACCAGGCAAGTCACTTAACCATTTGCCTCAGTTTCCTCATCTGTAAAATGAACTTGAGAAGGAAATGGCAAACCACTCCAGTATCTTTGTGAAGAAAACCTCAAATGGGGTCATGAAGAGTCAGACACAACTGAAACAACTAAACAATGACAACCACAAAATAAATTTATATCCCACTCACAACAGTGGCTTTTCTAAACCTTTTCATCCTTCCTCAAATTTCCTTTGGCTACCTTTCCCCCCATCATCTTGTCTAGGAACTTTACTTCATAGTTCGCTGAAAAAAATATTGAGGCCTTTTACCAAAAGCTCTCTATTTTCTCCCCTTTCCCCACCTCATCTCACATCCCTCCAATGCCCTCTACTAATATCTTCTCATATCCCTTTCTCATGAGCATAGGTAGCCCTTCTCCTTCCCAGTGCCTTCTACCTACCAAGTGATCACATTCCATCCTGTTTTAACAAGCAGATTGCTCCCTCCATCATCCCCACTCTCTCACTAATCTTTAATCTGTAGCTGCCTCCAAGCTGCTTTACAAACACTTCCATGTCTGTTCAATTCTCAAAAAACTCAAACCAAACCAACAACAAACCTGTCACTTGAATCTGATCTTCCCCCTTGTCTTATATCTTATATATCTCCTGCTTTTTGTGGTTAAACTCCTCGAGGAGTGATTCTATTTCCTTTCCTCTCACTCTCTTTTTAATTCTCTGTAGTCTCACTTCTGATATCGTCATTAAATTGAAACTGCTCAGGGGCAGCTAGGTGGTACAGTGGATAGAGCACTGGCCCTGAAAATCAGGAGGAGCTGAGTTCAAATCTGGCCTCAGACAAACACTTGACACTTACTAGCTGTGTGACCCTGGGCAATTCACTTAACCCCAATTGCCTAAAAAATAAATTAAAACTTCTCTCTTCAAAGTTACCAATGATCTTTTAATTACCAATCTCATGGCCTTTCTTCAGCCCTCATCCTTCTTCATCCTCTGAAGACTTTGATGCTGTCAATCACCTTCTACTTGCTACTCAATTCTCTCTAAGTTTTTATTTTTATTTTTTGGTGATATTCCCTTCTTACCTGTCCGAGCCCTCCTTCTTAGTCTCCTTTGCTGAATCTTCTTCCAGGTTGTGCCTGATAACTGTGGCTATCTTTCAAAGCTCTATCCTGGGCCTTCTTTTTTTCTCCCTCTATGCTATTTTGATTGGTTATCACCTCTCATTCATTCAATTATGTTCTTTATGCAGATTCTCAGATCTTTTTGTCAAACCCAAATCTCTTGTCTGACCTCCAGTTTTTTATCTCCAACTGCCTATCAGATATATTGAACTAGATGTCTTGGAGACATCTTAAACTCAACATATCCAAAACTTAAATTTTATCTTTCCCCCTAGGCTCCCCACCCTTTCTAACTTGCTTGTTACTGTTAAAGGTGCCACCATTCTTCCAGTCACAGAGGCTCACAACCTAGATGTCATCCTTGGTTCCTTATTCTCTTTCATCCCCCTATAGCCATTGAATTGCTAAGTCCTGTAACCTCCACTTCATAATATCTCTTTTCTGCTACTACTCTGGTGCAGGTCTTCATTATCTAAAGTCTGCACTATTCCAAGAGCATTCTGTCTCCTTACCTCATGTCTCTCTCCAGACCAATTCATCCTCTACTCATTGATCTTCCTAAAGTGTAGGTCAGACTATGTTACCTCTCTGTTGGATAAACTTCAGTGATTCCCTATTGCCTTGAGGATCAAGCATAAAATCATATATTTAGTTTTCAAAGCCCTTTACAACCTGGTCCCTTCCTAATCTTCTGGTATTCTTCCACCTTATTTCCTCCTCCTCTCTCACTTCCACACCTCCACTTACTATACAATCCATTGACACAGGCCTTCCTGCCATTATTCAAAAATGATTGTATTTTCATTGGCTGTTCTAGAGTTCTGGAACTCCCTCCTCATTTCAGCCTTTTGTTTTCCTAGAGTCATTCAAGTCTCAGCTGAAGTACAACCTTCTGGAAGAAGTCTTTCCTGGTCTTCCTTTAACCCTAATGCCTTCCCTCTGAGATTTCCTTCAATTTATTTGGTATATATCTTATTTATTTCCTTATTGTTTTGCTTATTAGAATATGAGCTCCTTGAGAGTAGGGAATGTTTTTGCCTTTCTTTGTATCCCTAGAACTTAGCACAGTCCGTATCACATAGTACGTATTTAAGAATTTCTTGTTGATTTGATTCAACAATTTTGGCTATCCCAAAGTAGAATAACCTGGCTTAGGAGGTAGTAGGTTCCTCTTTATCAGTGGTCTTCAAACAATGGCTGGACACCCACTTGTTGGTTATAATATAGAGGAGATTCCTATTCAGGGTCACATTATACTAGATGGCTGCTCTGAGACTCTGAGAGAATTATGCTGTTTGATATCAGTAGAGATAAGAAGCTCTATTATTCTGAATACTTAGCATATGAAGGTTCTCTAAGTACTATGGCTTTGTTTCTATGCATTTTTATGAAATACTACTTTATAAATGGGAAATTCATTCAATCTCACAAAATGCTAGGGAGAAGGGTGGGAAATAGCATAAGTGCTCTGATGGATCACTTCAAAGGAGCTGAGCAACTTGGCTTTAGTGGTCTTTGCTTTGCTAATGATTTGCTAAGTGCCAACCCAATTTCTAATACAGTCAAGTGGAAAATACCACTTTTTCTCTGTTTAAAAGATTGTGGATAGTAAGGCATTTGCAGATAGCTGGATGAGAATAACATAGGATCATAGATTTCATATGGAAGAGACCTTGGAGTTTATATAATTTAACCGCCCCTTTTTATGTGTGAGGAAATTGAGGTCCAGAGAGATTAAATAACTTGTCCAATGTCATATAGGTAGTAAATGATAGTTGGGATTTGGACCCAGGTCTTTTGACTAGAAATCCAGTACCTTTCCAAAGACCACCATTTTGGCATCATGTGGCAGGGTTTTCTAAGTGATTCAATCTGAAAAGTACATTTCTTTCCACTGCTTAGTCCTCAAACATCAAAACACCAAAATCTATCTGTTCCACTTTATATTTTCCCAAGGCTCTCCCCTCTATTCCTGTATAGGAGCGATCTTCAGGCTTTTTCATAATGAAGAGCAGATAGGGCCTGGTCTCTGCTTCTTCACTTTTTTCTTGTTTCTCCCTACTAACCATGCATCTTACTTAGGAATATTGATTACCTTGAAGTTGTTGGCTTTTGAAAATTTTCAGGTATGACCAAGGCAGAATCATTATGAGAATTTTTCTGCAGCTGGTCAAAGTTCTTGAAAATTTGGGACCCTTTCTCCTCTCTCTTCACTATATACACAGCTCTGACCTAATGTGAAGGAAAAAGTTAGGGGAAAAAGACTCTGATAGCCCATTGACTATCTAATTTAAATTAAACACACACACATATGCACATACACAAATGATATTCAAATAATTTTTTAACAGACAACATTTGTGTACCTGCTATTCTAAGGCCTTCTGGTAAATAGAGATGAAGAAAATTCTGTCCTCAGGATGGAAATGACCCTTTGAGTAATTTCATTTGGTTCATGAAGCAAGAGGTGATGTCATATGTATCTATAGTTGTAAAATCATAAGATAGCTTTAAAAATCTTTGATGGTATATACTAAAAGACTATAATCTGGGAAGTTACTCCATGAAAATCTGCTTTTCTATGTTTGTGAATATTGCTTGGCCTGGCTCTGGCTTCTGCATCTCTCCTTGCTGAAGTAATTTTAAAATATACATATTATATGCAATATAAATTGTATATTATATACATAAATAAAATATGCACATAATTCATATTTAATAACAAGCATATGATGCATTATTATATTAATGACAATTATTTATATAGATATTACATACTACTTAAATATATTGCTAATAACCCTATATATACTATCTATCTATATATGAATATTCATATGTCATAGTTTATATATTTATGTATATAATTTATAGATATCATCCTATATATGCAATAAAAATGATATTTGCATGTTGTAATTTGCATATTATCTTCCCAATTAGAACATGAGATGCTTGGGGGACAGGGACACCATTCCTTAGCAGAGTGCTTGAAACATAGTAAGTGCTCTTTTTAAAAAAAATTTTATTTTATTTTATTATTAATTTATGAAACAAAACAAGCACTTCCATAACATAGTAGAATAATAAAAAGATGATTGCATATGAAACTGCAAATCTATTATATACTTGCTATTCTTTTAAAATATATAATAAACTTATCATGTAAATTTCTTTTTTTTATTCCTTCTCCCCACCTCCACCCTAGAGATGGTTACCATTAGACACAAATATGTATATATATATACTATATATATATATACACAATATATATAGTATATATATATATATATATATATATATATATAAAATCATTGTATCCATACTTCTATTAAATCAATTATTTTGACTCTACTTTCAGGCTAGGTCAGAATTCAGGTGAGACCCTGGTTCTGGCAACTGACCTCTTACTTGGTCCACCATGACTAAGTCTTCATTTCATATCCCAATTCCTTTCTCACCCTCCTATGGCCAAATTCCTGCTCTAGTGTTTTGTTACTACAGTTATCCTTGGACTTTTTGTTTGCATATGATTATGCACTCAATGCAGCCTCTGAGGCTGAGATGCAGCAAAGTCTGGATCTATTCTCTGCTGCTCGTGTTAATTTTGGCCTAAAATTAACACCAAGAAAACACAGGTTCTCTACCAGCCAGCACCACACTATCTATAGATATGTAGAACCATTGATTACAGCAAATGGAAAAATTTTGAATGCCGTGGATGAGTTCATTTACCTTGGCAGTATACTTTCCAGGGATGTATATCCAGATGATGAGTCTTTTCAGGAAATAGAGGCTATAGGAGAAAATCACTGCTGGGAGTAAGGGAAATGAGCCTTGGGGACGAATATCACAGGGATGAAAGATATTTAGAATTTAGATTGGTAGGAAGAAAAAGGAAATGGGGAGAGCATGGCCTGAAGTACAAAAGTAGGAAGGAGAACAGTGTGTTTGGGGTATATGAGAAAACTGGCTTGATGACTTGTGGTTTACCGAAGCAGGAGTGTTAGATAGATTGCAAATGAAATAAAGAGAGATTATTTAAGTTTTTGAATACCAGGCTAAGAATTTGGACTTTATTTCCTAAGAGAAACTTCTCTCAGAACTTTTTCCCAGATTCTACCAACAACGAGTCACCTTGCCTTACTTTGAATTTCTATATTGCCATTTTATCACTGAGTTATAAATTTCCCTAGGCTGGTCTTTAAATATTCCACGGATTTCAATAAAAGTATATTGAATTGGCCTAGAGTCATGGAAAATATACTGGACCAGGAATAAGAAGACCTGGGTTCTTGTCCTAGTTTTGCCAACAGCCATCTGTGTGACCTTAGATAAGTCATTTTACCTCAGCAGGTTTCTGTTTCTTCATTTACAGAATTAGGGAATTGAACTAGATAACAGCAATGGCTTTAATTTTAATTTTAACAGCATTCAGGCTTTAACAGCACTTTACAGTTTACAAAGAACTTTCCTCAAAATTCTTATGGGGTACATTATTTTTAAGAAGGAAGGAAACAAATCCTTATTAAGCTCTTGCTATGTGTCAGGTACCATGCTAAGCTCGTTGCAAATGATATCTCATTTGGTCACCACAACCTTGAGAATTAGGTGCTTCCTTTAAAGCCCCTTTCATGTCTATGTTATGATTCTATGGTTGGATGATAATTTTGTGAAAATTCTTGGCCACATTCAGGTTACACTAGTTGATCTTTCTAGGTTTTAGATACCAGGATCCTGGGAATTTGTTGATTTGAGTTGATGGGTGGAGAATAGGAGGAAAGACATTCCAAACAAAAACAGCAAAAACAAGTTAATGAGAGCTCAGAGGACCATAAGCTCAGATTAGAAAGGTTCCTAGAGGCCATTTAATTCAACTTTTTTTTCTATTGAGGGTGAGAATTTAGAGGCTTAGAAAGGGTAAGTGAGTTGCTCAACATCACACAGGAAGTAGGAATAAATTTGAAATGATGTCTTCTGAGTCCAGAATGAGCTCTCTTTAGGTTGTTTCCACTGCACCTGCTCCATCCCCAGCTTTCAATCTGGTCCTCCAGTTTCTACTCTTAATGAGAATCCATTGTATCTTGTCAGTTCCAGACCCACCATCGTTGCCCAGCTATTCTTACTTTGTCACTCTACCTTCTACCTCTTATGAAGTCCTTTAGTTTCCATTCTAGGGCAATGTTCTTCTAATTGATGAGATTTCACTATATTTAGCCAGTCCCAGATCACCCCGCTGCCCTCTGACCATCATCCTGTCATACTGATGGACAGGTTACCTTCTCTTGTTTTGTGAAAACAGGAGTAATCAAATCAATTCTATCATTCCTAAGCATGACACATCTATGACTTCATTAACCATCTCTGTTATAACCCAGATCAAATGATCTCAACCCAGCCACCAATTTCCCTACATAAGTTGTTTTTCCCCATTAAACTATAAGCCCTTGAGGTCAGGTACTGTCTTGTGTTTTGTGTTTGTATCTGCATCCCTTAGCACTCTACAGTATGTAGCACACATTGCTGTTCTTCAATCATTTCAGTAATGTCGAACTCTTCATGATCCCATTTAGGATTTTCTTGGCAAAGATACTAGAGAAGTTTGCCATTTCCTTCTGCAGCTTATTTTACAGGTGGGGATACCAAGACAAACATGGTTTAAATGACTTGCCCAGAGTCACATAGCTAGTAAGAATCTGAAGACAGATTTGAACTCAGGTTTTCTCGACTCCGGGCCCAGCACCCTATCCACTCTGCCACCTAGTTGCCCTAGGTACAGAGTAAACAATTAATGCTTGTTATTCATTCATTCATTCATATCATGATGATGAAATACCATGACATTAGTAGGAATGATCCTATGAGCTAAAAAGCATAACTGCATTAGAAGGTTCTCTTATTGACAAGTCATGAAGAATTAGGTTGATCAATATGATAGGAATAGGTTTTAGAAAATCTAGAATTCAGATTTGATTTAATAAGACAAAGGGAGACACTTTAAGTTTTCCATGAGGGGAAAAGCTGATGATTGGGGCATTTTAAGAAGATTAATCAATGCCTACATGTAGGCTAGATTAGAACAAAGCAATCCTGGAGTCAGGAAGGATAGTTAGTACTTTAGATTAGGATATTGGCAATGGGAATGAAAAAGAAGAGACAGACAAGAAAGAAACAATGTCAGGATTTGGTTCAGGTTGGATATGGATCACAAAAAAGAGTGAAGAATGAAAAATGATTCCAAGATTTAAAGACTGGCAAGAAAAATGGTGCTTTGGGCCACAGTGGAGAAGAGAGGAAAGGCAGTTTGTTAGGCAGGGAAGATAATGATGATGTTTAGAGTCTGAGGTTGTGACAATGCACGTAAGTGGATGTATCTTGCAGATGACTAGAAATATAAATCTAAAATTTTAAATGACAGGTAAATTTTTTGAAGTTGAATTGGGCAATATAGGAAAAGAAGTGAGCATCTTGAAGGGACTGGGCACAACTAGAGATGGGTAAAGGGCCAAGAAATGAACTTGAGGGTATTTTCAGAATTAAGGGGTAGGAATAGGTAAGTCAAAGAAGTAAGATTTAACATTGTGGAAACTAAGGAAGGAAGGAGATGGTTGATTAAAAGAATCAATGAGGAGAAAAGGGTCACACTGAAATAAATAATTGGATATAGTTAAGAGGACATCACACTCAATTTAGAGCCATTTCAATGGAGTGATAAGAATAGAAGAGAGATTGGGAAGCATTAAAGGAGGGTGAGGATGGTGGGATAATGTAGGAAGCCTCATTTATTTACAGAGTTTTCCTATGAAAGGAAAGGGAAATAGGATGACAGCTAGAAGTAGTAACAGGGTCAAAATAAGCTTTTGGAAGAAAGGAATATAGGTATGTATATTTGAAGGCAGAAGAGAGAGATTAAATGACTCTAGTATGGAAAGAGAAAGTAAAATGCTTTAAAAGTCTCTTTTCTATGCATTTGCTTTATTTCCTTATTGCTGTTTAACTAGCAAATATTCCTTTCTCCATTTTAAATTCTTTTGGAGGTTGAGCTAGCATCATTCCTGCCTATATTTAATACATAAATCACACAGGAAATAAGCTTAGAGGGATTTGTGGCAGCTTACCTTTCTCCTTGACCAATTGAATTCAATTCAGTTCAATATTTATTAAACACTTTCTATGTCTCAGGAGCTATGATAGATGCTGGGAATGTAAAGACAATTTCTGCTCTCAAGGAGCTCATTCTTTTGCTGGGGGTATACAACATGGTCACAGAGGAGGAAATATAATTACTGAATGAGTAATTTCAGGGGAGAGAGAACATTAACAACTAGAAGGATCAAAAAAAGTATCATACTGGAGCTGGCTGAGTGTAGAAGGAAAATGGCAGTTCTAGGGAGTAGAGCTGAGGAGGGTGAACATTCTAGGCATGGGGAAGAGCTTGAGCAAAAGCATAGATAAAGAGAATGGCATGTTGGGTTCAGGGAATAGCTCTTAGGTCAGTTTGCCTGGAACATAGAATGTTTGGAGGCAGGGCAGCAAGAAGCAGTGGATAGAGCATTGACTTGGAGTCAGGATGACCTGGGTTAAATTCTCACCTTAGACAATTACTGGCTGTATAGTGAGTAGAGAGAGTATGGGACTTAGAGAAAGAAAGACCTGGTTTGAAATCCCACCTCAGATGCTTCACTGGCTAGGCGGCTCAGGACAAGTTGTACAGTCACTTTTTGCTCCAATTTCCTTACCTGTTAAATGAGGGGGATTAGGTTTTGATGGCTTTTATGGTCCCTTTCTGATAGAAATCAATGATACTATGAACTATAAATAAAGGGGCATGATTTGAAATTAGTCAGTCAAGGGAGGTGGGAACCAGATGGTGGAAAATTATAAATGCCTGGCTTGAAATAGAACTTTTCCCCAAATTCCTTCATCCCTCTGCATGAGGATTTGTTAGGCAATTCTCTCCCCCCCCCCCCACTATCTATGCTCTGGTATCATACCTGTAATACACAAAAAATGAATATAATAAAATGAATATAATATGGAAAAAAATGAAATGAAGGAAATATCAGGAACAGTGAGAATTTTACTTTTTTTCCACTCCAACTAGAACTGAAAAGAAAGATCAGTGGAAGGAAGGAAACAAGTATTTATTAAGTGCTAATTATGTGCCAGGTAGGGTATTAAGTACTGGGGATACAATTACAAGCAAAAAGAAAGATGATTCCTACTCTAAAAAACTTAAATTTTAACGGGGAAGGTAACAAACAAAAGGGAGGTGAAAAATTTGGGGGTTGGGGGGGAGAATGGGCTATGCAGGGATGGAGAACCTGTGGCCTCAAGGCCCCATGTGGCCCTCTACATCCCTAAGTGTGGCCCTTTGACTACCCTTGGCAGAACAAATCCCCTTAATAAAAGGATTTGTTCTATAAAGCTTGGACTCAATCAAAAGGCCACACCCAAAGACTTAGAAGGTCATATGTGGCCTGGAAGCCACAGGTTCCCCACCCCTGGGCTATGATGTTGAAGTCTTGAAGCCAAGAATAGGGCCTGGAGGAAAATGATGGTATAGAGCATCACGTGATTTAAGATTTAGACCTCTAGTTCCATCAAAATAAATTGCATTCACCGTGGCAACCTCTGAATCAGATTTATAGCACTTCAGAGCAATGCTATTGACCACTAGGGAAGGCAGTGGAAATTGAAAGTCTGTCCACAACAATCTTCTATAACAATAGTATGTGGTGTTTTCTTAGTCTGTTGATTGACTAAATTTGTGCAAAGGAGTAGAATGCAGTGCCCTAGATCTTCAAAAAGATTAGCACCTGCTTAAAACAACAAAGAACTTAATTCTTGGCTGTTCCTAGAGGCTTTAGCAAAAAATGCTGGTTCATAGTGATGATTGACACAATTTTCTGCTTCTGTGTTGGGAGTGTGAACTGTCTCAAGTGGATTTCGTTTGGAGAATTTTCCTCTGCAGAATCATTGACATTCTTTCTGAACTGACAAAAGAGTATGAATCAGTCTTTAAGCACATGGTCATTACTAGTCTGAACTAAAACACTAGAAAGATGAAATTATATACACACCATGCATAGTTGGGGTGGCCTGAGCCAAGGAAATAATAGGAATTAGAGTTGGAAGAGGGGTTCTTTGGCTTCTCAAGTAGCTCACTTTTATCAAGGCAGTATTGTTCCCTATAGTGTACACATGTTTAGTTTTTTGCTTTTGTCCAGTAAAGATTTAAAAGACCAAAACTGTAGGCCTTTACACATTTCTTTTGGGGCTCATTTCATATCGACTAAACAGCTTAGGGGTCATTTTCATGTGGTTCAACTTTTAGTTTTTTAGAACTCAAAATGGGGAACATATTTTCAAGGTGAAAATTTTACTTTTAACACATGTAGAAATGAACTCATCTTTTGGATTTAGAAGATTGGACAAAAATATGGGAAAACAAATTTAAAGAATATCTTTTTCACTGGCCATGTGACTTCATTAAGTCTCTTGATTTCACTCTAGTGGAATATATTTTCATTTTATTTTTTATTTTTGGTGTGGGCCTGTAATTTCATAGGAACTCCTGGAAACCCATACTACTTTGAATTAGCATCCTGTGTTAAACTGAGTGATAGAGAGTTTCTTGGGCACTGAAATGTTCATAGTCTTACAGCTATTGTGTGTGTCAAGGGCACAATAGGATCCCGGGTTTTCTTGATTCCAGGGGCTGATCTCTTTCTACTAGATCACATTGCTTCTCATTCGATATATCTTGTAAATGGAATTCATGACATTCATTAGAAAAGTCCATTTTTCTGCTAGCATATGAAAATATTAATAGAAATATCAGGAAAAAGCTCTATAATTCAATTTAGGCTTGATGTCAGGAAAAACAAATCCTTATACAGGAAATATTGAGTTCCCTCTGATTAGACATCTGCAAGTAGAGACTGGATGACCATTTTTTATTTATGTTACAATGAAGATTCTTTTTCGAGTCTGTATTAGTTTGGACTTATCAATGGACATCTGTCCACCTAAGTAATTTCAAACTCTAAAATTTTGGGATAACACTTTACTAGCAGAAGAAGGGGGTGGAACCAAAGAGAGAACCCTTGAAAGAGGAAAGGGCTTGCTATCCACTGAAACCCAGAAGCAAAAACTGAGATAGACAGAAGGCACTCTGAAAAGGTCCAAAAATTGGAAGTAGCTATTAAAGTTGCAGAAACTACAAATCTGGTGATAGTAGAGGCAACAATTTCATCAGGAGCAATTTAACGTTGTTGTTGTTCAGTCATTCACTTGTGTCTGACTCTTCACGAACCCCTGGACCATAGCATCTAGGCCCTTCTTTCACCCACTATTTCCTGAAGTCTGTCCAAATTCATGTTCATTGCTTCCATGATACTATCTATTCATTTCACCCTCTGTTGTCCCCTTCTCCTTTTGCCTTCAATCTTTCCCAACATTAGAGTCTTTTCCAATGAGTCCTGCCTTCTCATTATGTAGCCAAAGTATTTAAGCTTTAATATAATGGCTTTATCAGAAAATAACAGTAGTCCTGCAGTATCAGAGAAAAGAATGGACTTGAGAGATATACTCTGGCCAAACACATTCCCCATCTGTATGTACCTCCACACTTATGCCCTTGCATATGTGTTCACCATGACTATACCCTCCACCCTAATATTTGTACCCAGGCCTCATGGGTTTCCCACGTGAGGCCATAGTCATGTATTCCCTAGATATAAACATTTTTCTTATCGATGGTATATGTATTTTGGGAGACGATACGCTTGGTTTATTGGGGGAAGTATCCTATTTCTATTTGCTTACTATCTCTTTTCCTCAAAATATTGAAGAAAACCAAACTAAAAACACCTTTTTGTTGTCCTTTCTCCATCAAACTCAGTTCATCCTAAGCTTTAGCATATCTGACATATTCCTGCATAACCATTTCATGTTTTTGAATTCATTTTCTGTTATCTATTTTTACTTCCATTTTCTGCACATACCTTTTAAAAATCTAAGTTGCTTAGTGAATTCTCTCAATCCATGTTGGTCACTTCAGAATCTATTTTTTCCTTCCTTATTAGAATTGTTTCCGAATGTAGCGGAATACTTCTGTGCTATAAGAAATGATGAGCAGGCGGACTTCAGAAAAACCTGGAAAGACTTGTATGGACTGATGCTGAGTGAAGTGAGCAGAACCAGGAGAACATTGTATACAGTAACAGCCACGTTGTGCAATGACTAACATTGATGGACTTAGCCCTTCTGAGCAACACAAGGATCTGAGACATCTCCAAAGATCTCATGATGGAAAATGCTATCCACATCCAAAGAAAGAAATATGGAGTTTGAATGCAGATCGATGCATACTATTTGCTATTTTTTTAATTCTATTTTGTTTTGTTTCCTCTTTTTGGTGGATCCTCCTATTGGTTCTAATTTTTCCTTACAATATCACTAATGTGAAAATATGTTTAATAGGAATGTATGTGTATAGCCCATATCAGATTGCGCACTGTCTTGGGGAGGGAGAAGAAGGGAGGGAGGAGGAGAAAAATTTAAAACTCAAAAGCTTATGGAAGTGATTGTTGATAAAACAAAATAAATTAATTAAAAAAAACTTGTTTCCCTTTGTATCTATAGAAATTAATTCTTGAGAGATCTCTGTCCCACTGTGGCTGACTTCTCCTGCAGAGTTGTAGTTCATGTTCTTCTTCCTATACTTCCTGTGAACCTTGTTTTTCCCAAACCCAGCTGCACTTCATATTATTCCTGGATCTCCACTTTTTATCTCTGCCACTAGATGAATTTGTCATCTCTTATGGTTCCCGTTATTTTTGTCCCACCAACTCCAATTTGGAGAGAATTAGTTTCAGAATGGAATTCCCCCTGTTGGTTTCTCTACCTTTGGAAAGATGAAATAATTATCAAGGAAAATCAAGATATCATTAACAGTTAAAGTTTTGACAGAAAGACAGAGACAGACAGACACAGACATAGACATCTGTATACACACAGACAGACAGAGAGGAACACACAGACAGAGAGAGACAGAGAGAGAAAGATGCTGGAGATGTCTGGCTAATGGATCCATCATAATTACACTATTATGAATCTGTTCCAGACTTTTGATCTGTTTCCTGCAGTCCTCTTCTATTTCCACTTTCTGTCTAGGAGGTCTATATTATACTTTGTTGACAAAATTGCTTTTGTTTCTCCCTCTATTATCTTCACCCAAATGCTTTCAACCATTCTTTCTTTTCCTCTTTCAATAGTTGTCATTTTTCTCTCATTTCTACTCCACTGACCAGTTCTTCTAAGTTAGAGAGATTTAGATCCAGAATAGAATTTTCCCTTCATGACTTGTTTTGGTTTCAATTTCCTTGCTTGAGGGTATCTTCTTAATGCACAATGTGGCCTCACTTATTCTGTTTCTTTTGAATAATGCATGCCTATATATCAGTTGTGGATTTCATGCTATCAAGGCTCAGGGACACCTTTGTTGTTGTTGTGGTTGTTTTTGCTATACCTGTGATTTCATTGATTTAGGGAAATTTAAATGAGGAAACTACCTCTAGCAATGTAGATCTGCAACTATATTTCAACTTGTATTTGTAGAGAGTTGCTTGGGGTACTGAGATGTTATGTAACTCGACATCACACTATGTGTCAGAGATGAGATAAAACTCACATTTTCCTGCCTCTGAGGGCACCTCTCTGTCCACTATATCATGAGGCTAGTGATACCTTCAAAGTAAAAATGGTCTCCAGAGCTAGGCCCCACTAGTTCACCTTGCTTATTGTTTGCACTTTATTCATTTGTATTAAGACAGTTGAGACTATGCGTGTCACCACTGGCTCTGAATATCTTACTGATTTTTTTTTTCCTTAACTGTAGCTTTTTCTTCTATAGTATTTAGCTCAGTGTATACACATAGACAATTTTATCCCTCTCTCCACACCCTTCTTAGTTTAAGGCCTTTTTTGACTGGGTTAGCAAAACATAAGACAAATAAAATCTTACCTGTCTTTATTAGCTGAGCATCATCCTTGGCCAGGAGACTGTTCTGTATTTTAAGCAGTGGTCCAGAAATCCAAATTAAATTCTCAGAAACCATCTCTTAGTCAGCAATTCTTCTTAGCTTGCAGCCACTTAATATGTGCTGAGAGTTCTTCATATAGGATATGAATCATTGCACTCAAAGAAAGACCTAAACCAGGTTAAGATTATATGTGATTTTTCAATTCCTTATGTGTAGAACTTAACCCCTGTCTTTTGTCCCAGGATTTTGTTTGTTTTTGTTTAGTCATTATAGCTGTGTCCAATTCTTTGTGACCCCATTTGAGGTTTTCTTGACAAAGATACTGGAGTAGTTTGCCATTTCTTTCTCCAGCTCCTTTTTATAGATGAGTAACTGAGGCAAACAGGGTTAAGTGCCTTGCACAGATCCACACAGCTAGTGTTAGGGGTCTCATTTGAACTCAGGTCTTCCTGACTCCAGGCCCTGTCCTCTATCCACTGAGCTGCCTAACTGCCCTTGATTCAGATAGCTACCTCATTTATGGCTAGAAGGGTCTGGAGATCCCTTGGTCTCTACATCAAACATAAGGAGGGAGAAAAGCAAAACTGAAATCCTTTTATATGAAGCCAAACCAAGGCAGAACCCTACATCTCAATATTTTACTCCAAATTCCTGCCTTTATTAAGTTTATGTGGCTAGGAAAAAGTTTCCAGGCTTTGATTAGTTGTATAAATAAATAGAATTTCAACTGCTTAAAGGCATAGACTACTTATTGTTTATGTCTTTGTATCTTTAATGCTTTATATAATGCCTTGTACAATGTAGACATTTAATAAATATTGTTAAATTGTTTACTTAGTTTCATTCCATTTGAAACTCTACAGCTTTAAATAGAATTGATTGACATTGTGCTTTCAAGTTCCAGAACAATGCAGAACCTTCTAGAAAAGATCTAGAACCACTCAAAAGAGGTTGGCCTAACCTTCCACTTAGGAAAAAAAAAACCTAATGAGTAAAGATATCTATTGACTGATTACTGATTGAATTTTTGTATGGAGATAACGATGATAAGTTGAGCCCCAAACTGAAGGACAATGAAGGGAAGCATGTAGGACTCAAGCACTTAATATAGTACCTAGCACATAGTAGGCCTGCTTTAATGAGGAGAGAATAAAAATAGAATTAAAATAACGATCCAACAACCAGTTATCCTTATGTATTATGTCTTTATTATTACTGGTATTGTAAGCACAACAATTGCCATAGAAAGTTATGAAATAGCTACAGCTGGTACAGAATTCAATAGTCATATTGGGTAGAGCAAATTTGTTACATTTCATTCATTTATTAATTTTTCATTCATCAAACAACTATTAAGTACTTGGAATGTGAAGATCACTGTGTTAGGTGCTTTTAGCAATTATCAAGTGCTTTTCGATTGTGATGGAAACTAAACCTACCTTTTTTTTTTTTTGGGCTAGGCAAATTGGTTAAGTGACTTGCCCAAGGTCACACAGCTAGTAAGTATTAAGTGTCTGAGGCCGAATTTGAACTCAGGTCCTCCTGACTCTAGGTCTGGTGCTTGATCCACTGTGCCATCTAGCTGCCCCCTAAACCTACCTTTTAAAAAACATCATCATTCCATTGGTGTTGCTATGTGGCAGCAGGACATGGAATATAATGATCTCTAAAGAATTAAAATTAATTTCATCTAAAAGAGCAGGGGAAAGGTGCATGGTCGTTGTGAGAAAGATGTAAAATATAATCCACGAGAAGCATACAAAAATAATAGGAGTAAAAGAGGTGATGAAGAGATTGTATGATAGGAAGGAGAGATGGGTTGTTCACATGCCAAGGAAGAAGAATCACAGATAGACTATTCAAAGTGTTCTAATAGTATCCTTTCAAAGTCTGGTGAAAGTGAGAAAGGCTCTATTACGTGGAGCATACTCTCTGTGGTTAACTTATGGGAGGAAATGACAAGAATCTTATAAAATCTTAAAAAGAATCATAAAATTGGCAGGCATGGTTGGAGGGAATTTTCAAATTAATAAGATTACATATTCTTTTGAATATTAAATTGAATTAATTAATATTTTGGGAAACAAATATTTCTATCACTCCTAGCACCTAACACAATGATCTACACATTCCAAGTACATAATAATTGTGTGATGAATGAAAAATTAATAAATGAATGAAATGTAACAAATTTGCTCTACCCAATATGACTATTGAATTCTGTACCAGCTGTAGCCATTTCATAACTTTCTATGTCAATTGTTGTGCTTACAATACCAGCAACAATAAAGACATAACACATAGAGATAACTGGTTGCTGGATCTTTAATTTAAATTTTTTATTTTTTCCTTTATTTTTTCTTCATTAAAGCAGGCCAACCATGTGCTAGGTACCATATTAAGCTTGAGATAAAAAAGAGGCAAAAGGACATCCCTTCCATCAAAGAAATTTACAGTCTCATAAGGGAGACAGCAGACAAATGAATATATACAAAACAAGCAATATGAAGGATAAATAGGAAATGATTAATGGAGAGAAAGCCCAAGAATTCAGAAGAGTTTGGGAAGGCTTCCATTAAAAAATAGGATTTTAGTTGGAACTTGTAGGAATCCAGAAAGATCAGTAGGCAGAGCAGAGGAGGGAGAGCATTCCAGGCGTGGAGGGCCACCAAAGAAAATTCCCGAAGCAGAGAGATTAAGTCTTGTTCGAAGAACAGAAAGAAAGCCAATGTCACGGATTGAAGAGTATGTATTGGTTAATAAGGTGTTATAAGATTGAAAAAAGTAGGAGGGGGCTTTATGTTACTATTTGCAGTATTTTACATATATATGTATATTACATATATGGTTTATATATATGTACACATACACACATGCAGCATTATATGTTTGTACATCTATGTGTATATGTTATCTACATACATACATAAATATATATACAAGCTATATAGATTTTTATATAGAATGGAATCTTTATATAAAGCATAAATATATGTGTGTAGATATATATACACACACACATACAGACTGACATGGACATTCACAAAACCTATATTTTGATTAATTTTTTTAAAAATAATAGAGCTTGGGCTAGAAGTCATGTCTCAGGATTCCTGGTCTAGTGAGAAACAAGAGGCCAAAACAAGCTATAAAGAGTAATGAGAAATCAAATTCTGCTATGTGGTTATCCCTTAGGATTTAAAATAGATGTGTTCTAGCAAATTTCTATGTAGCAAATCTCATTTTATATTGTTTTTTTACTATAAAATCACACACCAAGTTCAAATTACAGGACTTAGTGCTGAATGAGACATCCATTTAGTCCAGCCTCCTTACTTTACAGAGTGGTAGACTAAGACCCAGAAGGAATTAATGATTTGGATAAGGTCACAGAACAATTTAGTAGCAGGGCATGCATGAGAAACTAGGTCTTTTTGCTATTTTCTACCACATCAAGCTACTTTTCCTTAAATATGTTTCTTCACAAACTTTTGGATTAAAGATTTCATGAAACTATAGTAAAATAATGAAACTTAAAATTACACATTTAAAAATAATGTATGAATAGTAATACTCAAAGTTACAAAATATGAATGTTTAGCTAGAGTTATTTTAGTTTAAAGGATCAAAGGAAAAAAGAATAAGGACTTCAGTGACCAGAATACAATAGATTCAAAATATCAATCAGATCAGACGACACGTAGAAATGGGTGGCAAATTTAAAGTGAGTGGCCAGGATTGACGAAGCCTTCTTTCAAAGTCTGGAGATATAGGTAAGAAAAAAGAATGAAAAGTTAGCCTGGGTGTCAGCAACAGGCCACTAAGTCTGACCAAGGGCATGAACATTAGACTAACTGTGGAAAAGAGAGGGAGAATGTTGGTGGTGGAATGGGTACAGAATAAGAAAATAGTGTCCTTCATTAGGAAGCAGGATCCTGATGCAAGGCAGAGGAATCTAGAAATCATGTCTCAGGACTCCTGGTCTAGTGAGAAACAAGAGGCCAAAACAAGCTATAAAGAGTAATGAGAAATCAAATTTGACTTTGTGGTTATCCCTTAGGATTTAGAATAGATGTGCTCTAGCAAATTTCTGTGTAGCAGGAGGAATTTAAACTTGGGACGAAGAGTAACAAATAGGGAAGGGGCTCCATAAACCAAAGATCAGATTCAACATGAAACTCCCTGGGTGTTTAAGCCCTAAGTGAAAACATGTGACTTTTGTAAACAAACAGATTGATTTCAATCAATGTGAGTAGGAGAACCTGTGAACAGATAGATACAACAAACTATGTAAAGGAATGAGAAATTAAGAGAATGCTAGGAAATAGATTCAAAATATCAGATCAGGCCACAGGTAGAAATGGGTGTCAAATTTAGGAAATCGTGGATCAGCTTAGATTAAAACAAAACTAAACAACAAGGATGAAATGTGGAAGCAAAAGCAAATAATAAGGATGAAATATACAAAGGTAGGGGTTCAGTCCTTTAAGAATATTGTTAGGAATGCTAAAGCTGAGAAAAAGCTGAGGCTGGTAATAGATGATAAACTCAACAAAAAAGAATATTTTAGAGTTGTAAATGAGACAGATTAAAGAAGGGATAAGATGGCTGATTAGAGTAGATGGGACAATGAATATAGATATTGAAAAGGCTGAACCATTTAAATTATATTTTACTTCTATTATCTCTGTAAGGAGAATTATCTTTGTACTGAGATACACAAAACTTATTTATAAAGAATTGAAAACCATAATAAATGAAAACACTGAGCTACTACTTAATGAGTTCCAGTCACCTGGCTTAGAATTATTATAACCCTAAGCACTGGAAAGAACTGGTGGATCCTGTTGCTGAGCCACTATCAGTTACTTTTGCAACATTATGAGGCACCGAAGAGGTTTCATAGGTCTAGAGGAGGTTAAATGATTTCCTTTTTTTTTTTCTTAAGGATTCTAAAACCTGTAGATTAGTGAACTTTATTTCAATTCCATGAGCAATTCTAGAATGTCTTATTAAAGGGAGAGTTGTTGATAAAAGATACAGGAAAAAAAAACTTAATGTAATCAAAGAGCCATTGGTTATTTTCTGGGCAATATCTAATGGTTAAATCCTACTACCCTGATAGTTTAGCTAAGATGACAGTGGGCAGAGTACCAGGCCTAGAGTACCAGTTCAAATCCGACCTCAGACCCTTACTAACTGTGTGAGCCTGGGCAAGTCACTTAACCCTGTTTGCCTCATTTTCTTCATCTATAAAATGAACTGGAGAAGGAAAGGGGAACCCACTCAAGTATTGTTGCCAAGAAAATACCAAATGGGTTCACTAAGAGTCAGACACAACTGAAATGACTAAACAACAAAAAGTTTACCTAGATTTTGATAAGGCACTTGATGAAGTCTCTTATGCCATTCTTGTAGAAAATGTGGAAATGTGGGTGAGATGAGCATACACATGGATACCACAGTGTGAGTTGATGGGACTGAAAATATTTAACTGTGGGGGGGGGGGTGAAGAAAGATAAGTGTGTCTCTGTTGAATTTGATTTCCTCAATCAACTTGATGAGAAGGATACATCCAAAGGGAAAAATATTCATGCAATGTGGGTATACCCACTGATAACATACAGATAATTCCTATGATTGGGGATGCCTCCAATATGATAGACTGAGATTTAGGGGATAGACTTATCATAGAAGCAATCCCTTTTCACAGTCTATAAAAGTGAGGTAACAGACGAGCTCTTTCTCAGACTTTTTCTCTGCTTCTCTGTCTCTGCCACTACCTCTGCCTGTCTGCCCGTTACTTATTCTCTCTTGGGCTTTGAGAAGCCATACCAGAGCATAGCAGACATGACCTGCGTTCTGGGGTAGGTGAAAAACCATGTTCCTATGTGCAATTTTCTCGCCTTGGGGTACTTGACAACTTGGTTGAAGCATAGGACAGAGCTAGACAGGTGCTTGTGTATAGAAAGACTGAGAGGAGAAATACTGAGAGTGTGTTCTAGCTCAGTAGATGGTTGCAACTATGGCACTGATAGATTTTCTTCAGAAGTATAGAGAATGTGAATGCTCATTCAGACCAAAAGGCAAGTTTCGAACCTTAACTCCTGTGTGGTTTCTCTTTTTCTCTTTGGTGGATCATTGCAGATTACTGTGCCTAAACGAAGGAAATAGGGTTTGCATTTATTTATTCAGTTTTCAAAGATAAGCATCGTGAGCCAAATGAAGCATTCCAAATGAAGCATTGGAATCCCCGGTTGCAGTTTGCAGTGATAAGAATTTTGTTATTGCTGATAGAAAATGTATGTGCATCTAGATTCAATAGCTCAACATTGTTCATACCTGGGACTATGTGTCAAACAAAATGTATGATCTGTGTGAATTTTGTCACTGCTAAATCAAATGAGACAAAGTGTGAAGTGCTTTGCAAACCTCGAAATATTATACAAATATCACCTATTTATTAAACTAGAAAACAAGGATTTTATTCATACTTATGGACAACAAGAGCTAGTGGATATTTAGAGGGCTCCATAATAATGTCCATATTTCCCCCTTATTGCTAAATTACATCTGTGTTCATTTAAACAAAGCTGTCCAGCATGTTGGAAAGTGATCTGACAATTAAAATGCAGAGAGATAATAGGTCCTTGTGCTTCCTGTATGCTATATTGTTTAGCTTTCATCATTTATTTTGTCCTTCCCACAGTGTTATTAATCATGTTTTCTCATTTCTTTTCACTGCTGGAATTTGACAAGGATTTTCTTTCACCTTGAAAAACTGCACATACTGAGGAGTGGCTTTGCCATATTCCTGTGGACTTAACACACCCTACTGAGTAAAGGCAAATTGTTTTCTGCTCAATCCTTTCTTTTTTTTTTAGAATGGTTTTCAAATTACAGGTTTGATCTCTTTCTTGGTATTGAAAGATCATAAACAAATATGTTTCTCATGTTATTTTTCTTCAGTAAGCTTTTATGATTTTATTCGAGACAACTGGACTAATTCAATAAGCAATGGGCCATAAGGCAGTAAGCTGATACACTATTAATTTTTATTGCCTAAGTTTCTTCCTCTATACCATTCCAGCTAAAGATGTTATTCACATTTTTATGATTATACTGGCAAACTTGATAAAAATCCAGATCCATAACTCTTCTTGTGAATGGCTAGATATCATAGACATTAAAGCAAAGGGAATAGCTACAGAAAAAGAATAGCTACAGAAAAAAAAAGCAGAAGGGCCAGTTCATTAAATGAAAAGTCTTTGTGGAAAAGTGAAAGCCATCTTGAGTAGAATACAGTTCAGTAGACCAAGCAGCAGACTGCAACTGGGGAGTTTTAACTAAAATTCCAGGTCTAAATTCCTACGAGATTGTGGTAGGACATTCAGACTTTTTTTTTTTGCCCACCTGCAAAGTAAATATTCTAATTCTGAATGACCTAAAGAATAGCTACTTAAAATGGATTTGATCTTGGGTTGTTTATTCATAGGATAAGCACCTTGACCACAAAAATAGAATGACCAGATTGTGTTTTGAAATGCAAGTGGAGAACATGTCAATAAAGAAGTTTAGCTCTCCAGAATATCGTCGCCTGGCTGCTTTTCAGCCTACATATCCTACTAACCCATGGTTAGGGAGGAATCTTCCAATTTTGGTGTTCACATGGACCAATAATAAATGGAAAGATGAATGCCCCTTATTTCTATGCTCCATATTTTGAATAAAAGAAGCATATCAATCTAAGTGATTATCATTTTAAGAGCTAGGAGGGTCCTTAGAAACCATCTATCCCAATGCCCTCCTTTACACATTAGAAAATTAAAGTATAGAGAAGTTAAATATGTGGGAAAAGATAATAGGGCAGTTAGGTGGCAGAGTAGATAGAATGCCGGGCCTGGAGTCAGGAAGACTCATCTTCCTGAGTTCAAATCTGAGCTTATACACTTACTAGCTGTGTTAGACTGGGCAAGTCATTTAACCCTGTTTACCTCTTTTCTTATCTGGAGAAGGAAATGGCAAACCACTCCACTATATTTGCCAAGAAGGCCCCAAATGGCATCACAAAGAGTCAGACACAACTGAAATGACTGAACAATAAAAACAACAAAAATAATACAGGGAATATATGTCAAAGCTGGGGTTTGTATTTAAGCTTTTAAAAGAGAGTCACCCAGGGGTAGCTTAGTGGCACGGTGGATAGAACACCGGCCCAGAAGTCAGGAGGACCTGAGTTCAAATCTAGCCTCAGACCAAACTCTTGACACTTACTAGCTGTGTGACCCTGGACAAGTCACTTAACCCCAATTGTCTTAAAAAAAAAAGACTTCTCTTTAAAACTCTCTTGTATTTTTTCCTAGCATGTAACTGTATATATATATATATATATATATATATATATATATATATATACACACACACACACACACACACACACATACATATATACATACATATATACATATATATATGTATGTATATGTTGTCTCCCTATCTAGACTGTAAGGTCCTTGAGAGTAAAAACTGTATTTGTTTATTTTTATTTTTATCTCTAGGACCTAGGTACAGTAGATAGAGGGCCAGACCTGGAGTCAGGAAGACCTCAGTTCAAAGCTGGCCTCTGACACTTACTAGCTGTGTGACCCTGGGCAAATCACTTAACCCTGTTTGCCTTAGTTTCCTCATCTGTAAAATGAGCCAGAGAAGGAAATGGCAAACCAGGTATTCTTCTAGGTTCTTCAAGATTCTGGATTTCGGGTTCCAAGCTTCTGGCTGCCTTTTCTGCTCTGTATTTTTTTTTGTCTTTTTTTTTTTAAGGCAATTGGGGTTAAGTGACTTGCCCAGGGTCACACAGCTAGTAAATGTCAAGTGTTTGGTCTGAGGCCAGATTTGAACTCAGGTCCTCCTCTATTTATTAATGGGGAAAGGATGACCTTAAACTATATATCCAAGGCTTGATTTTCTTCCCAGCAAAAATCAGTTCCACAATGAATACGAATAAGAAATAGAAATGCACTTATCCAAATCATAGCTAAACAGAAAGAAGAGAAAGCACAAATAAAAGAATGTATAACACACAATACTGAATGAAGATGCTCTCCCACTCAGAGCAAGGTAACTCAGCTCAACCAAAAGAGAGTCCCAGATCTTATCCAAGGGGACATGCCATGAAGTTTCTAGTGTAGCAAGATGAGGATGGGGATGGTAGAGCTTGTCAGTTCCTCTCATAGTTTCTCTTTTCTCACTTTAGCAACCTGAAGTGGGGTTGGCATCGTCCATCTTTTCTTTTGAAGCTAGAAGCTGGAAAAACCAAAAGAGACTGGAGAACCTGTAGAGACCAGATCTTTTTTCCTCTCCTGATCTCACCTACACCACACACCTCTTGGGACATGGAGGGTTGATCTCCATTAATGCGGTGGGGCTTGGGTTACAAAATGTACACTAAATAATATACTAATGTATACTAAAATCCATATTCTTTGCCCTCAAAAAACTGAAACTCTAATTAAGGAGACAAGATGTATATATGTAATCTGCCTCAGAGGATTGTAAGGAGAGATAAGTAAAAGGAAACAATGTAGTTTAAACACGAACTATTATATGAGTGACAAATAATTAAAGATGACAATTTGAGAGCTGTCATAAATGATTATATGATTGCTTGATGAATGAATGGTGGTTTTTTGTTGTTGTTGTTGTATTCAGTTGGCACAGTAAATAGAGCACCATACCTGGAATCAGGAAGACCTGAGTTAACATCCAGCCTTACTCACTATGTGACCCTGGGCAAATCACTTAACCTTGTTTGCCTCAGTTTCCTCATCTGTAAAATGAATATATGGGCAATAAATAATATAAAAATTCAGAGGAGGAAGAGAAGAGAGTCTGGTTGGTATGTTGGAAAAAGCACTAGATTGTAAGTCAGGAGACAATTGTGCCACTAACCAGTTGTATGACCTTGTTAAGCCACTTTACTGTCCAGGTCTCAGTTCTCTCAGTTGTAAAATGAGTGAGTCATATTAGGTGATTTGTAAGTTGCCTAGCTCTAAATTCTGTGATTGTTCTATAATTTTAGCTGGATTCTAAAAGATGCTTAGGTTTTAGGAAAGTGAGGCAGAGAGGATTGCAGGAGTGGGAATTTTTCTATCAGAAGTGAAGAAGGGAGTATGTATGTATATATACATATACACATACACACATATACATATACATACATATATATGTGTATATATATATATTATATTCAGGAGCTAGTAATTTGATTAGTTTGGCTGTAGCATGGGGATATAGGAAAAGAAGATCAGGTTGGGTAGGTTAAGAGTGATCTGTTGAGTGTCTTGAATGCCAGTCTAATTAATTTGCACTATATCTGGTAGAAAATGAGCACTCATTGAACATTTAAGAGGGGGAGAATGATATGATATGATCAAAAGTTAATTTGGGGGAAATTGAAATTGAAATATCCTGTGATATTGTATAAGACTGCAACAGGGAGATCAGTTTGCTGGCATGATGTGGTAAAGATCTGAATTAAGGTGGTGGTTATGGGAATGCAAATAAAGGAACAGATGTGACAAACTTTGGAAGGAATCCCTAACAAAAATTCCTGACTAATTGGATTTGGGGATTGAGAGGATTCGAAAACGACTCTGGGGCTTTGTGCCTAGTTCATTTGGAAGAATGGTAGGTCATTAACAGAAATCAGGAAGTCAGGAGATAAAGGTAGTTGTAGGTGAAAATAAGTACAGCTCTAGACCCAGATTTGAACATAGGTTCTATCAGGTCAGGACTCTTTTTTCACTGCCACCATGATACCTCCCAGTGAGCTGTCCAAAGAAGTAGAGAGTTTCCCATCACTGGAGATCTTCATGAAAAGACTTTGTTAGGGATTAAATAGAGGGTAGATTCACCTTCAGGCAGAGGATGAAGTATAGGCTTCTGAGATCCCCTTCCAATTCCTATATTTTATCAATTGATGCATCTGTGAGAGGTAGAGAGGTAAGGTTGTGTTGTAGATAGAGATTTGGCTATGAAAGCCAACAAGATTTTGGTTCAAGACACCCCTCTGACACATACTAGCAGTAAAATCCTGAGCAAATCACTTAACCTCTCAGTGCCAGGGGCCATTATACCAGACAGCTAAGATCATAAGATGCAAAGATCATGTTGGCTTGCATTGGTAGAGGGAATTTCTTTATCCTGCAATTCCATTTACTATTCCTGTGAAATCACAAGTCCAGTCTCTATTCCCCTATTCGTCTATGCCCCTAAAGGCAGCATGACATGATGAGTAGTAAGCCAACCTTGGAGTTGGAAAGACTTGGAATCAACTCCTTTCTCCAACATTTATGAGCTGCATGGTGTGAGGCAAATCATTTAATATCTCAGTATCCCAGGGAATTCTCTGAGATTATAAATTACAGAAAAGTTGCTGATCTGCATCAGTAAAGGGATTTTCCACACTGGAAGTTTCCCATGTTAATGAAATCATGAGTCCAGATCAAAAAAGGAGGAAGAATTTATGAAAAGATGTTTTTTATTAATTGGAATCGAATTGGGCAATGACCTTTTGGATCCACCAGCTGAATGATGGAGACCTCTACTTAAAAAAAAAGCATAGATATTTATGTGAAAATAGAAAAAAAAGTACTTAGTAAGGTAGCAATTCAGTAAACACTAAAGGAAAATGATATGTGATTTCCAACCCCCACAGAAGCATAATACTTTTGATCAAATTTTATATTAGTTCAAATTACATAAGGGAAAAAAAGTAAAGACAAAAAACCCCCTCCCTTTAGGCTGCAGATCTCCTCCCATCTGATCTCTTAGTTCCAAGCTCCTTCTCACTCATCAATGAAATGCCTAATTAACTTCCCCAGAGTTGTTCATAATATTACCTGAGAAGCAAAGCCTTGTTGAAAAGTGACTGTGGAGAAAGAAATGACTACACTTTATAGTCAGTTTAGCCTTCCAAATTCCAAGCTAAACACTGTGATTATCGTAGAGAGCTTTCATACTCACGGGATATATACAACACCTCTTGCTCTTACCTCTTGCTGTCCCATTGTGCCAGGGCCAACAAAACTTTTATTTCTGCAAAGCCTTCCATAATGACTCTTCTCTGTAGTTTCTATGACCATTTATTATGGTTATATGGATATAGTTTTGCTTCTTAGAATTTTGGAAAGCACCAACTTGCATTAGTATACACCATATGATCATCTCTTCTACCAGTTAAATAGTGAGTCCAGTCTCACCTGACTCTGAACATATATTCAACAAACATATAAATATATTTTAATAATATTTAAATATTGATGATAAATATTAATAAATTAATACATTAAATAAATTATTATTGAATGTATTTACATGTGAATATAGTTGATATACATTTATGAAGTGCCTACTATGTGCCAGGCACCGTGCTAAGCACACATTGAACACACGTGTATATTATACATATATACACACATTCATTTAAATATATACATACATGTATATGCAGACATTTATGTGCATACATACATAATTTATATTAAGTAAGGTCTTTCTCCGTCATTAGGATCTCTGTGTATGATGAGTTCATTTCCCCTTCCCTTATTCAATCTGAGGTGGCATTTCATGTGTAGCATCTCAAAGGGAAAAAAAAACAAACCTCTGTGAGACCTTTGATTTCTTTGCTTTCTTACTTCAGGGAGCAACCCATTCTACTAGGGGATATGAGGGGATATCCCCCAAGGTCATTCTACTGGCACTTGCTGTATAATTGGCATGTATCCTATCAGTGTTAATTTGCCCTTGCTTTCTGCTTTCATCCTAAAATCAGTCAAAAAGGTCTACCCTCTTTACCCCCAAATAATTTCACATATACAAGTCTATCTGGATCCAGATAATCCCATAAGCATCTGGTATTGTAGATAAGACCTTTATGTTCACTTGTTGGCTAACCTTGGGTAAATCAAGGTGCATTCCATCTCATGCTCTCATGTCACTCAGCTAGTTACTGTACTTAAAAATCTCAAAGCATAGATCTGGAAGTAAAAGGGGCAGTAAAAGTAAAAGGACCTTACTCTTCTATTCACCAGACTGGAATCAATGAGAATGATATGTGCCAGAGAAGGGTCTTCTGTCATACAAAAGGAAAAGCTGAAGAGCCATCTTTAGGGTTGCCATACCAATGCCATTTGGATGGTCTGCCATAATAATGCCCTAATGTGGATGTAGCTTTGAAGGCTTGTAGTTTCTTGCTCTCATCCTTTGTAGACTATAAATAATTCTTTTTATTATTTTTTTTCTTCCCCCCCCCCTTTTTTTTTGCTAGGCAGTGGGGTTAAGAGACTTGCCCAGGGTCACACAGCTATAAATAATTCTTTTTAATACATCTCCTCTGGATATATAAATCTTATTCCTGGGTTTCCCCTGCCTCTCCATAGTGTGGACCTATGAATTAGCATATACTTTTGAAGTGTGGCCCTAACTTATTCACCCCTCCCCTTTTTTGGTGAAATCTTTGCTAAAAATCAGTAAGTAGGATTTGAACTGACTTACTGATTCAGTTTCCCAGTGAGTTATCATTTATCCTCTACTCCAGTATCATGGACTTAATCAACTAATCAACTTCTTTCTTTACATTCTTTCTTTTGGCGACCTTTTCTTCCTTTGGATTCAATGATCACTTCTATGCAGATGTACCTGGGAGGTTAGGTGGTACAGTGGATAGAGCGCTGGGCCTGGAGTCAGTAAGACTCTTTTTCCTGAGTTCAAATCTGGCTTCACATACTTCCTAGCTATGTGACCCTGGGCAAGTCACTTAGACTTGTTTTCTTCAGTTTCTTCACCTGTAAAATGAACTGAAGAAGGAAATGGCAAACCACTCCAATGTCTTTGCCAAGAAATTCTCAAATAGGGGCATGAAGAGTCCAATGTAATTGAAACAACTCAACTAAAACAATGAAGATACTTCCCAAATTTACGCATCCAGCTCTAATACTAAACTCTAGTCTTCTATCTCCAAATGTCTGATCTCTTCACCCAAATGTCCAACCAGTCCCTTAAACTCTACATGTCCAACAATGAATATACCATTTCCTCCCTAAACCTCTTCAAATTTCCCTATTTCTACAGAGGGCCCCAGTTGTTCCTGTTCACCTAGGTTCACAAACTTGAAGTCTGAGCTTCATAATTTCTTAGGATTTAGTTGTCAGAGCCCCAGTTGCCTTTAGGTATGTTTCTGTAAACTTGGAATAAAAATATGTAAAATGGGGAGAAAAGTACTTCTACTATTTAATTCACAGGCTTATTGTGAGTGAAGAACTTTATGAACATTAAAGCTCTAAATATCTGTTATTATTTTTACCTTATACTTATTTATGTACATGTTGTTAATCCCTCATATCCCCTAGTAGAATGTAAGGTCCTTGAGGACAGGGGGTGTTTTGCTTTATTCTATCACCTATTCTGAGCACAGTGGCTGGTGTATAGCAGGCATTTAAAAATGCTTGCTAAACTGATTTTAGAATAAGAATTGTCTCTGTAAGGGAATGTCTACTAAAGTTAAATAGGCAGTTAATTCATGAAAAGACAAATTAATAGGTCTGTATTATAATGAAATACATTTTAAACTCTGCAAAATGTAAATTAATTTGAAAAATTGAAGAAGTGCAGCAAACTATAAATGCAGTAAAACTGGTTTACCTGATTAACCACATTTTTTTTTATTTGCAATTACTTCTAAGGTTCTTACACTTAGCTATGATTTCTTCCTGTGACTGATAAGAGAAAAGTACTCCTTTTACTTACAAATCACTTTTTTTTAACTTTATATTCTACTCTATTAAGGGAAAATAGAAGCAGGATTAAATAGTGGATAGAGAGTGGCCTTGGAGTGAGAAAGACCTGGGTCAAGTCTTACCTGTGGTGGTCCATACTTGTATGAGCCTGGACAAGTTACTTAACTGCTCTGGGTAATTAGGCACCTTTCTAAGAACATAATAATTCTCTGATCTGCATTGCTGGAGAAAGTTTCTCACTGAAAGCTTCCTACACCAATGAAATCATCGATTTTGTCAAATATAAATGTATGCTTGTGTGCCCATGTGTGTATTTGGACACATGTATGTATGCATTTGGGTCTGTGTGTCTGCATACATGTCTATGTGTGTACATATGTGGATGTATGCACACATGCATTTATGTGTGAATGGTGGCTTAGTCTTCATATGCTTAACATTATGCATAGAATGCTAACTTCTTGAATTTCTTTGAAAGAGAAAACTATCTTAAATTTTAGCATTAGAGACTAGTCTGCACCAAAATCTTCTTTATATGTCTTACTAAAGGCATAGGGGGTGACCCTAGGTACTTGGGGGCAACTCCAGAGAATACAAACTCTTGCAGGTTCAGCTTTGCTAAGAAGGCTTTACCTTTTGGCCTGGCAACAGGTTAAGTCTACTTTCCAAGAATGAAGCTATCTAACTATAAAGAGGTTCACTCATTATCAGTGTGATGACCTCTTGATAAATTCTTTGGCTCTGTCACACACAAGACAGATTAAGAAACAGAAGAATCCTCAGTCTCCTGTTATTCTTTTGAATTCTGCAGTTCTGAGGTGAAAGGTAAGGAAACAGTGCTGAGAATCACATAGTTCTAGGCCATCTGAAAACATCAACTTAACCTTTGACTCTCTAAACGTGAGATCCTTGTCCAATGACCAATGAGTTAATGTACTGCTGGAGGAAGTAAATTATATTAATTATATATTATTATATATTAATTATATAATTACACATCATATATTAAATATTTAATTAATTAAATTATATTAATATTGACATTCTTGGTATAAATTAAATCAAATGAATATGTTGCAATTAAGGGATAGGATGACCCCTTGGAGACAATGAAAAAAAATTGTAGGATTTTGCTTTATTGTGTGTCCTAAAACAACAACAAGCATAATTTAATGGGCCTTATGATCATCTTGCATGGCAGTATTCATTCTGAGCATATGCAAAAAAAAGTATAGTCAGAAGTTACTACAACTTATATGGCTAAATTTTTTGCAGAGGATGAGAAAGCACTGTGGTGTAATAGAAAGGGCACTGGATTTGGACTCAGAGGAACTAGGTTCAAATCTTGACTCTACCACTTACTATTGGTGTGACCTTGTTTAAGTCCCTTAACCTTTTTGGGCCTCAGTTTCATCACCTGTAAGATGAGGGCTACATGAGCTCAATGTTCTCTTCAATCTCTAAATTTATTGTTCTGTATGAATGACTCAATGGAATCTTCCAAATTAAATCAATATGCTAGACTATTCAGAGACTTTAATGCAAAGGTGGGTATAGGTAAGATATCAAATTGTATGCCATAAAGTTTAAGGAAAAAAAGAAAGGCCCAAATCTTATGCCACAAGGAAGCTTCGTGCATATATGTACATATATGTATATATACACATATAAGCACATACATATATACATATATATATCATGAATGCTTTATTCAAGAAGGAAATTAATAGATGCTGTACATGGTAAGCCTGGAATATCATCTCTAAGAATGAAGTGGGTTGTATATAAACAGATAGTAAGTGGCTCATTATGTAGGAGTCATTTCTAAATCAACTGTGTGTAGTCAGATCATTGACTTTTTAGAGCAAAAATCAAAATCGAGACATATCACATTAAAAGAGAGATTAAAATCAGATTTGGTATGCAATTATGACAGATGTTCAGATGTTCAATTGTTTTTTAGGCATGTCTGATTCTTTGTGATGCCATTTTGGGTTTCCTTGGCAAAGATATTGGTGTGGTTTTCCATTTCCTTCTCCAGCTCATTTTACAAATGAGGAAACTGACGTAAACAGGGTTAAGTGACTTGCCCAGGGTCATATAGCTAGTAAGTGTCTGAGGCCAGATTTGAATTCATAAGGATAAATCTTCTTGACTCCAGGCTTGATGCTCTATATACTGTGCCATCTAACTGCTCCAGTTCAGATCGAAACTATTTAAATAACAAAAGATTGGAAGGGAACAAAGGAATAGACATGAGTGTGAACTATCATTGCTTCTTATACAAGTTTAATCATTATAGAACAATTGCCACAAAGAACCTTGAAACCAATTCAGGCAGTAAACACCACCAAATGGTGAGATATGACAGCCAAAGCAATATCAGTTTACAATATATACTCATTTACCAAGTCTTATGAAGGAGGATGTGTGATTATGAGCAATGTCACCTCATTGTGAGATGCAGTAATGGAAAGAAAAATAAGCTTGTAGAAGTTTGGTGTGGGCATTTAATGATGAAACCAAAAAGAAGACAACAAATGGACTCAAACTGTGAAAAAAGTCCATCAAAGTTCTTACAACAAACTATTTTATCCTTCAGTGAAATATTTAGATGCTAACACTACACTGCTTTATGTGCTGAAGGAAAGAAAGTAGAAATCATGGTAAAGAAAATAAAGCTGGGAAGAGAAGCTGGATTAGACCAATTAAAAAGAGGGAAAAGTATAACTAGCATTTGTGGCAAGTAGGGTTAATGCACCTTCATATCAAGTTTGGAAGAGAGTTAAGTATAGAGACTGAAGTGAACAAGGAGGGGGCCTATCACACCTGAGGTCACTTCCAGAGAGGCTACTAGACATCAACACAGGGAAGAAGGTTGGGGCTTAACTGGTGGGATACCTTGGTAGGGTTAGGTATAACTTCCTATTTAGTAGCATCATAGGATATTAGATTTAGAGCTAGAAAGGATCTTAGAGGTCATTTACTTTCCCTGTATTTTATAGACAAAAAACAAAACAAAAACAAAAAACTAACTAAAAAAAACTGAGAAAGACTCAAAGAGGTTAAACTATTTGTGTAGGATCACATAGATAGACAGTGGGAGAGCCAGGATTTTAACCCAAGTCTTCTGACTCTAAATCCAGCACTGTTTTCAGCATACTACAGTTAATTACTCCTTGCTAACTAGGTATTGAACTGAGTTATTTCTATGCTGAGGAAATGTAAAAGTGTTGGCAATGCAGTCTAAATTTCTGTGCCCTGGGTCAAAGCCCTGTTCTTCCCTCTCCTAGTTAGAGTTTTGCACAGCAGAAGTCACATGGAAGGTGACATGATTTTGAAAACTTTGAGGAATTTATTCTTGTTACATTTGAAAGAGAAGATACTAAACAACTGGAAAAAAATCACAGGCTTTATTAATTTAAAAAAAGGTGATTGTGAAAATATCAATAGCTATTGACTCACATGCCTACTTTCTCATTTCTACAAAATCTATATGAAAATAATTTACACACACACTGAGGGCATCCTTGTTGGATATATGGAAAGAGGTTAGACAGGCTTTTAAAAACTAGATATTCTAAGCAAACCACATCTTTACAGTCACATAATTGACTGAGAGGCTTACAGAATGTAAGATCCCACTGTACTTATTGTTTGTTGACTATAAAAAAGAATTTGATTTTTTTAGATGAAAATTCTTAAAGTTTCTTTCCAAACAAGGAAGATATCTTCTATGCACATACAAAGTTAATCAAAGATTCTTTGTTAGATGTAACAACATAGATATCTTTGTTCAATGATTTATTGATCAAGTGAAGCAGAATACAGGGGGATGTATGTTCATCAAAGGTGTTCGCCACTGTCACAAAGGATGTCCATCACAGAGTCCAAGTAGAAGAGTGATTTATTATAGATGATTAAGTCTTCCTGATTCTGCACTTGTTTGCAGATGATATTTTGCTGATTGCATCAAGACCTGAAAAACTTTAGAGCTTATTGTATGAAATCCACAATCACTTAAAATAATATTGCTTCAGGAAAATCTATAGATGAAGAATTGATGATGTCTAGACAATGACATGCAGTGAGATGTATAGCCTATAGAGTTAGAGCATTGGTACATCTATTATGAAATTGGGCCCAAATTGAACAGGAAGAAGAGAATGGGCTAGGTTACATTCAAACAAGTTCTCACAATAACATCAAATTTCTCTTTCTCAAACAAAAACCCATGTTTATAACATTAAGATTCTTTTAGTTAAGGTTCTGGATGTGAATCATGTAATTATAGACTCTGAAATTTTAGTGTTGTAATTAACCTAAAAGGTAACAGAGAAACATATGGTGGGAATAGATAACATCATTTTAATCATGATATAACTGTATACAAAAAGCAGGCTAAAATGTTATTTTTAAAGATGCATAAATTGAAAAGGAGGTGAGTTAGTCATATAGTGAGAGAATAGGACAATAGCGAAGCTGCCAGTATGGCATAGACCTATGGGACTATCCACATCAGGTTGGCTGAGTCTTCCATGGAAGATTCACAGGAGACCATGGAGGAGAGTCACAAGGATAAGAAAGCATAGAGGGGCTAAACTTGACATCGCTGAATAGAACATTACAATCACAGTCTGAAATCAAGGTTCATTTAGGCATTAAAGTATGAGGGTTTTTTCATGGTGCAAAATGAAAAATTTCCCAGCGATCAATTATGAATCACAATGATGGATTAAGGAGCATATATTTTGAATCTCCAGGGAGTCTCCATAAACCAGCCTAATTTGAGATGCTTTAGCTTTGATATTGAGCAATGATAGGGGGGATGGATTAGATGACCTCTTGGTGTTTGACCTAGTCTCACTAGACTTTCACTGACTCAACTAATTGCTTTAAAAAGCAAGCCAAAAATTTGAGTTATTTTATACCTAGCAATAATGATAGAAATTATAAATATGGAAGTAGTAGCTTAGGAGGCAGCTAAGTGGCTCAGTATCTAGAGCTCTGGAGCTGGGGTCAGGAAGACCTGGGTTCACATTTGACCTCAGACACTCACTAGCTGTGTGACTCTGATCAAGTTGTTTAACCTCTGTTTGCCTTAGTCCACTGGAGAAGGAAATGGCAAACCACTCCAGTATTTTTGCCAAGAAAAGCTCATACTGGGTCACACAGAGTTGGACATGACTGACAACAACAACAACAAAACCACACCCAACTTAGGTCATAGTCTAAGAGAGTTGCATTAAACTAAATTCTTGTCCACAGTGAACACAACTACATAAGGGTGCTAGTGTATGCTGAAGTTGTGCAAAGTTGGCACTTCTATAGTGCTTTAACATCTACAAAGCACCTTCTATGCGTTACTTAATTTATTCTCTTAAGAAGAGAGGTAGCTAGATGATGCGGTAGAAAGAGTGTTGGGCCTAGAGTCCAATCCATCCACAGGCACTTACTACCTGTGAATTCCTGAACAAGTTCACTAACCGCTACTTTCCTCAGTTTCCTTATCTGGAAAATGGGGATAAAAATAGCACCTACTTCCCAGGGTTGTTGTGATGATCAAATGAGATATTTGTAAAGCAATTAGCATCATGATTGACAAATAGTAGGTGCTGCTAGTTATTATTTTTACTAGTTACTTGTAAAGTAGGCACAACAGGTATTTTAATCTCTATTTTATAGATGAGGAATTTGAGACTCTGAAATTTGTGACCTGCCTTTGATGAAACAGCTAGCAGACGTCTGAGGCAGAATTCCAATTCACATCCCTTGACTTCAAGTCCAGTGCTCTCTCTGGCATACATTTGCTCCTCTCTGATGTTGTATGTCAGTATTAACATTCTTCTGAACTTCACAGTTGTGTCACTTTGACAAGGGATGGCTTAGGGTGCAATGCAATGTCTTCTCTCTTCTCCTTTCTTAGAAAAAATCTTTGTAATATTTATTTTTGTGGGGGATGCTACCTTAGATAGCATTCATAACTTTTAAGGTTATGATATCCTGGTGGCAAAATTGCAAAAGTGCTACTAATTTTTTGAGATACCAGTTTGAATGACTAGTTTTTCGGGAAAATTTTCATTCTGGCTCTGAACATGTAAATTGAATACATCTTTTAGATGTTAAAATAAAGTTAAGTATTAATACTGGGAATAATTATTTGAGATATAAAAATAAAAATGTTAATAATAAAATGACATTAGAATATAGATTTGTGAAATACGTTTCTGACTAGGTATCTCAGTTAGTTATGGAGAGCTGTTAACACGGTTAAGATTATGGATTTAATCCTTGCTTCAGCTCAACTCTACAAACATTTTTTTTAAGTGACTGCTACCTAAAGGTCCTATGCTGGGCATTGGGGAGACCAAGACAAAATAGTCCTTTTCCTGGAAGAGTTTCAACTCCATTTGGAATGGTGAATTCTACCTGAGACTCAAGTTTGAAACTTTGGAGTCCTCTTTGACTTTTCTCTAACCCTTAGCCATCACATAAAATCAGGTGCAAAATTCCTTCTATCTTGCCACTACAATGGATCTTACAGCCATCTCTTTTATAGTATCACCGTGAGCCCTCGGTGGAGGCTTTCATGTCCTCTCACTTCAATTATTGCAATAACATCCTAATTTCTCTTCCTGATTCCACTCTCCCCTGGCTAATCTATTTTTCACACTGTGACCAAAGTCATCTTCCTAATGTTCAGGTCTGATAACCTACCAAATCACTCATTTACATAGTCAACCAATATGCATTTGTTCAACATTTAATGTGAGAGAACAAGCATTTATTAAGTATCTGCTATGTGCCAGACATTGTGTTAAACACTTTACAAATATAATCTCATTCGATCCTCATAACACCTCTGAGAGGTAGATGCTATTATTATACCCACTTTACTTGTGGGGACACTGAGACAAACAAAAGTTAAATGACTTGCTTAGGGTCACATAGATTACCTTCAGGTAAGATTTGAACTAAGGTCCTCCTGGCTTCAAGCTCAGGGCTCTATCCACTGTGCCACCTACTCGCCTCATTTCATATGTATGCAGATCCATGTTAAATTCTGGGGATAAAAACAAAACAAAACAAAACAAAAATGAAATAGTTCCTTCCCTCAAGGAGCATGCATTCTATTGGAGGAGGGAGAAAATGCAAACGCAGACACACACACACACACACACACACACACACACACACACCATATATAAATAGCAGACTTTTTTTTTTTGGTATGTGCCCTATACCAAATGCACTATACCAAACCCTCACCTTTCATGTGCTGCTTACATTATTAATTCTCACCCCAGTTTCTAAGGCAGAGGTGGGGAACCTGTGGCCTCAAAGCCATGTGTGACCCTCTAGGTCCTCAAGTGGGACTCTTTGACTGAATCCAAACTTCACAGAACAAATCCCTTTAATAAAATGATTTGGTCTGTAAAACTTGGACTCAGTCAAAAGGCTGCACCCAAGAACCTAGAAAGCCACATGTGGCCTTAAGGCTACAGGTTCCCCATCCTTGCTCTAAGGCAATCAAAGGATATGTTTTGATATTTCTTTATTAGTTAATACAAATTCACTTCTATTTCAATAATTAATCAATTAGCTCTGATCTCCCACCCCAATTTATTAAATAAACTGGAAAAAACTTCTCACAAGCTTTATTCTCCACTTCAACCCCAAATCTTTCAGTTTCATAGAGGTTTAAATAAATATCAGTGTTAATGTCTTCTCAGTATATTATACTATTTCAATATAAATATATTTAAATGTCATATTAAAAGACATTTCCATCATGTATCACAGTGAGAAAGTTCACAGCTAGAGTCACTTCTAATTATCAACTACGTATTCCTGACTTTTCCTAAACTCTGGAAATACAGTCCCACTATGAACCTCTCAGGATGAAAGTCAACATCTCTCAAGAACTCTATTCAAGACATCTTCACACGACAAGAGTCTAATTCAATTTTCCAAGAAAGATGTTCTTTTAGTCCCTTTTATTTGTCCTTAAATAGTCTCTCTCCAGTCACAGTCAAATTGTACCCCTCTCTCTGAGATTCTATTTCTTTTTAAAGGTATGGTGATATTATTCATATTCTTTGTGGGAGAGGCTATTGAAAATGAGATTAAATTTTCAAAGTAAATACAAAGTAATTGCAAAGACCAGTTAGTTTGATCTCTTCCATGATTACAGACTGTATTCTTAATGTTGGCAGCAATTTAGAAAATGCATCTCATTCTTTATTAGGGCAAAGTTACTTCCAGTATTAAGGAAAAAAATTCCCTTATCATCAGGTAGGGAGGTATCAACTAATAGCATCTTCCTGGGATGAAAGGGTCATTTAGACATTCTGGTCCAATCTACTCTTATTACATACAAGAAAACTGAAGATTAGGGAAGAATTTTCCTCAAGATAACAAAGTTAGTGGCAAAATGAGAACCAGAATTTTTTTTCCATTATACCTCATTGTCTCTTTGATAAACCAACATAATTTTTTTAAAGGATTAACAAACATCACCTGAAAGGTCTAACAATATTTCTTCTCTCTCAGAATTAAAAAAACTGTATTCTACTGACATCCCCAAGAAAGTTTTAAAAAATTGTTTATGTTCTATTTAAGAATTTGTACCAAGTCAGGAATATACACTGGCTTTGTAGATTTCCACCCAAGCATTGTAAAATTGTGGAAAAAGTAGACATAATACAGAAGAACTCAAAAAGCCTGGGGCCATTTGTAATAGAAGCAATGTGTCTTACACACCTCAATTGCCCCTGAAGGCACAGTACAGTTTATAATCCTGATTCTGTGTCATCAAGAAAAGTTGGAGAAGCCAAACTTATCAAATTTTAAGATGACATAAAATTAGGAGGAATAACTAACACATTGGGTGATAGTCTGGATATAAAAGCAGTTCAACAGGCTAGAAAATCTTGGGCAAAATCTGATAAGATGAGATTTATTAGGTATAAAAGTTAAGTCTTACCATTGAACTTTTTAAAAAAATCACTTTTTCAAGTATGAGATGAGAGAGGTATGGCTAGATCTAGAACTCTTTGGGTGATTTTAATGGACTTCAGGTTCCATGTGTGGCAACAAGGTGATACAGAAACCAATAAAACTCAATGGGTCTTAGGTTGCACTAAGTTAGAAAAAATGCTAAGAATAAAGGATGTAATGATCTTGTCATAGGAAGGCAAGGTGGTGTAATGGAAAACCTGGTTTCAAATCTAGTTTCTGCCACTTACTACCTATTTTATCTCAAAAAAGGCACATCATCCCTCTGATCTCAGTTTCTTTACCTATAAAAATGAGAGTGTTGGACCACAGATCTCTGAGGTCTGGTCCAGATCCAAATCTATGTTTTATTATAATCTCCTACTCTTCTCTGATTAGACCATATCTAAAATGCTCTGCTCATTTTTGGATGCCACAGCTTAGGAAGGGCATTGATAAACTGGAGAATATCTACAGGAAGGTTGAGTAGTTTGGTGAAGAGAAACATCTATCAGATCTGAACTGTAACTTCCGCTAAATGACCTTGGGTAAATCATTTTTACTTTTCTGCACCTCATTGACATCATCTGAGAATAAGGACGCAGGATGGGAAGACCTGTAAGGTATCTTTCAGATCTCTAAGCTAGGATAAGGCCTTATGAAAAGGATAGAGAAGGATCTTCAGATCATGCCATATGATTATCAATTGAAACAACTGAGAATATTTAGCCTAGAAAAGAGATGACCTTTTTTTGGGGGTGGGTGAAGAATGATGCTGTTTTCAAAAGCTTGAAAGGTTTTCACATGGAAGAGGGATTAGGTCACTTGGGCTTGGTCCCACAGGGCAGAATTGGAAGCTAGAAATTATAGAGAAACAGATTTGGCTCAATTCAGGGAAAACCTTCCTAACAAAAGTAGAAAGTGCTGCCTTAGGAGATAATGGATTTTTTTTTCTCATTGGAAGTCTTCAAGGAAAGACTGGAGGATCATTTATGTTGGTTTTAGAAAAGATTCTTATTCGGGGATGATTTGGATGAGATGACCTTGGGAGATACCTTTCAAATCTGAGATTCTGTAGGATTTGTGTGTGTTTGTGAAGTATGTATATGCTGTTTTGAAAGAAATATTCTCATGTGGATGTATATTAGGTTATAGTAAAAATGGAGTTATTCGAACATGGTATGATAGGTGGCATTTTGAAAACTCAGGTGTAGATTGAAATCAAAGCCCAGTACAATAATGATCATCACTTGCCATTGCCATTTACCCATCATCACTTTTGTCCCAGGTTCATTTTGACAGGTTAACTTAACTCTGTCTGGGTCTGTAATTATTATTTTTAAAATGTACCTTGAGTTTATTTTCATAGCTAATTTACTATAGAGTGGAAATATACATGTTTACATTTATGTAAAATATTTGAAGTGTAAAGTTCTATAGTTTACTCTTTAAAAAAAACCCCACTATATTTAAATAGGAAATTAAAGTCAGCAATTCTTAAAAAAAAGAAATTATGCCTAAAGGAATAAACTCAGCTTGAGTTTGAAAACAACTTATTATCTAACAATTTTTAATTGTGGTCACCAGGAAGTATTTGGAGGTAAACCTTTTTAAACTCTTGAATGTGATATATAAGATAATTATAATTCCATTTTTTCAGATGAAAAATTGAGATATAGAGTCAGCGTGACAAAGCTAGTCTATATTAGAGTATGGGCTAGAATGCAAGTCAAGATCTCCTAATCTTCTCTTTCTACTACAGGTGGAGGCAATCAGTATGAATAAGAGGACATAAAATGAGCTACGGAGGGATGATGAATTGTATTAAAACATTTCGTGCTCCTGACATCAACTTTAGAAAGAATGACTGGGAATTAAGAAGAAAGTTGAGCTTTTAGAGATGAGGTAGATAGAAAGTCAATACTGGCAAAAGTTGGACAACCATTAGAATGCCAGTCCCTCAAGGGCAAGGATTGTCTTGCTGTTAAATTTGTAACCTCATTCCTTTCTACAGTGTTTGTGTATAGTTAGTATTTGATAAATGTTTTACATTCATTCATTCATCTAAGATAATGTAGAAGAAAATTCTGCTTTGGGAGGTAAATGGAATTAGTTGAACTCTAAAAGTCCCTTCTTACACTGTTTCTGTAATGTCTACATGTAGAGGTAGACTTAGAATTTCAAGATATTGTAATACAAAACAAAAAAGGTTGCTTTATGGTGCCTTTTTCTATTTGGTGGAAGTAATTACATGAATTTTCATTGGTTGCCTATGTCATAAAGAAAGTAAACTGAAGCTGGTGAGGGGTTAATTTCATTAAGCCTAAAGGAAGTGGACTGAAAAAAAAAAAGCACTCACCATAAGGCACAGCTTTCTCAGATTAAGAATGAATGAAAATGATTTAAAAAAAAAAAGAATCTAGAAGGGAAATGTTTGAGATCATGGGGAAAATAAAGAAAAGAAAGTAAGAGTTAAATCAGTCCTATAGAGTGGCTAAAATTATCTTTCCCTTAGGTCCAAGCCCGCAAAAGAATACTATCAATCAGAGCCAACCTTATGTGCCTGTTGCGTAGTTGACAATTAAATAGTTAACATAACAGTAGTTAAATGTTAAATAGTTGTCAATGGAAGTAACCTATTATGATGTGACCAGGAATACCAGGAAAATCTCTCACATCTAATGTGATTAATTCTTTAACAGAGAAGCTACAGTATGTTTCTCCTTAATATTAAAACTGGAGCAGGCTGCCATAGAGTCATGCTACCAAACTAATGCCCAATTATTTATATTTTCTGAATGATCATTACTCTTCTGAAGAGGTCAGGCCATTCAGTCTCCCAATTCCTTTTGAACACTGAAAGATAGATCACAGTGCACCTTCTTTTGCTTGTGTCTGAAGCTTTGAGTTAGAGAAAGACACACAAAACTCCCATGATGGGTCATCAAAGGAAGAGATTTCTAACACTGTGGTAGCAGAAGCCCTTTGTGTTCATGGTTCTATATATATCTTTGCTACAGAATCAATCACATAGACTTCCTACTTATGTAATGATTTTTCCAGAAGTTGGAAAAGGGCAAATAACTCAGTTTATCAGTATCAGACTCCTTCCTGACACGTTGCAATAGATTGAGTCCAGGGGTGAAGAACCCGCAGCCTCAATGCCACATGTGGCCCTCTAGGTCCCCAAGTGTGGCATTTTGACTAAATCCAAACTTCACAGAACAAATCCCTTTAATAAAATGATTTGTTCTGTAAAACTTAGACTCAGTCAAAAGGCTGCACCCAAGGACCTAGAAGGCCACATGTGGCCTCAAGGCTGTCTAGCCTAAATATTTCTAGGCAGTGGTGATAGCTAATGGGCACCATAAGTCTCACTGTTATCTGAAAAACTGCTTTTAATATTATTGTTATGCACAAGCTTGTTTGAATAGGTTGTCTCAACTGGAGGCTACCAATGATTGTAATTCCTGGGAATATCATTACTTGAATGCTTATAGGGTTGTTTATAATTTGCCTTACCTCTGGGTTCTTCAACACAAATGCATCTCCTTTGTGAAGCTATCTACTTTGAAAACCTCAAAATACTAACATTTCCTAGGTTTGTGGGTTATAGGATTGGACAGTACAAGATAGATGTTTTGCAGGAAGAATTTAAAGAATTTTTTTTTTTTTTTTTTGGTGAGGCAATCGGGGTTAAGTGACTTGCCCAAGGTCACACAGCTAGTACATGTCGAGTGTTTGGTCTGAGACCGGCTTTGAACTCAGGTCTTCCCGACTTCAGAGCGGGTGCTCTATCCACTGTGCCACCTAGCTGCCCCTAGAGTTTAAAGAATTTGATGATTGATTAAGAAACAACCATAAGGGATCACAAAACACAGGGTATTCAGGGTCAGGGTGGGGAGGGAAGAATGCCAAAGAAAGGGAAAATGGTTAATAAAAGGTGGAAGTTTTTTATTCTTATGCCAGACTACATCATATATGAAAAGTTAGGTTGAACAGTACAAGGAAGGATGATAGTGCTTGTTATTTTTATTTTAAAAAAAGTTTGCTTGCAATGAATTATATCCAATCTTTATTTTATAAATAAAATTGACTTACTCTCCATTAGGTCCTTGCCTGTTACAGTTTACCTTGTAAGCAATTTATATTCTTTCCCCAATGTCTTCCTTTCCAATTCTGAACCACTTTTAGCACATAATGTATTGTAGCACTACAGAAATTAATGCTTCTAAGTGTAAATGTTTGTATGAGTCAGCATTGCTAGGATGAAGTTGATGATACCATGGATGCCCAAGGGAACTGCCATTCACAGCTTAATACATCCCCCACTCCCATCCTCTGGAAGATCATAGCATTATAGACAAATGGCCTAATGAGTATGTCGAAAGCATCAACCTGTGCTGACATTGCAATTTGTGAATCCTGGATTACAGAAAAGCAAACTTTAATAAAACTTATGAAAGATACAACTCAGGAAGAGTCTTTATTCAATTTAGAATCCAGCAGGTTTAGTTTATCACAGATGAACCCATCTTAATTTTTCCCCTGATTTCTTGGTGATAAATCTTTTCATGTGAATCAAGTCTTGTCATTAGCAATTTTCAATCAAGTCACATACAGAAACTTCCTCTATTACTTATCAGTATATTTGCATTTTGTCCAATGTCTAATGTTTATTAGTTTTTTCCACCAAGAAAAACAAAAGAAGTTCTCTTTTATTCTCGGTACACTCCAACAGAAATAGTTATAAACACCTGGGAACCACAGAGGTAAGAAACGCATAAAATCAAACATTTCTCTTCTTATTTACTCCACTCTCAAATGCCATATTGTTATACCAGTTATTTCACTCATCCAAAATATAGCTGCAGGAAAAATTGGGAATACCTTGGGAATTACAGTCTCTTAAGCAATCAGGATCCTTCCAAAATTCATTAATCAAACAAATTCCCTGAGAAAGCTCATCAGACTAACTCTAAACATAGAATTTAATATATCAATATATCAATCAATACATTTATTGAGTGCTTACCATGTGGAAGATATGAATTTCACTTTCATTATAGCTAGCATTTATATAGTGCTTTTTGGTTTCCAAAATATTTTGCAAATATCTCATTTGATTACCACAAAAGTCCTGTGAGGTAGATGCTATTATTATCACTATTTCAGATGAGGAAACTGAGGCAAATAGTTAAATGACATGTCCAAACTCACGCAGCTAGTAAATCTCTGAAGCAGAATTTAAACCTAATCATTCCTGACTCCAATTCCAGGGTCTATCTATTGCACAATCTAGCTTTCACAATTGAACTTTTCCTTTCCCCTTCAATAACTGACTCCTCCCCCATATCATATGGAGATCTCCCTTTCCACACAATTGTCATACCAACATTCCCTTTTGCTTTTCTGGATTGAAATGGCAGCCTTGCCCTCATCCCAATTTTTGCAGGTAGGACTCTGATACACATGTTCCTGACTCGTGTGTCTACTCCACTCTTCCCTATATGTGTTGTCTTTCTTAATTAAAATATAAGCTTTTTGAGAGGAATGGTTGTTTTGCTTTCTCATTTGTATCTCCAACACTGAGCACAATAGTACATAGTAAGGGACAGCATAATGCCTTTCACATAGTAGACATTTAATGAATGCTTGTGGACTTGTTGGTTGATTTCTTGAGTAAAGTAGGCAAAAGTTAAGAATCACAATTTGGAAGATGTGGGAAAAAAAAACACTTGTCAAGAAATCAATGAATTGCTAAATTTCATAAATCAGTCAGATTGTTCAGGAAATTCATACTCAAGCGTAATTGAGGAAGAATAGTTTATCTTTGGAAAGAGAGACTCATGGGACTTGGGTGGTTAATGTCCATAGGAAATATACTGTGGCTGTGTCTGCACACTACTAAATTGATTGCCTTTATTTTAAATGGCAGTTAATTTGATTGATCTTTCTGTGGATAAAAATACCAGACTGACTACTTTTAGTCTGGAGTTCCTTCCATTACATAGATATGGTGTAATTTTTTCTTCCATTTCAACTTTTATTCTGAATTCAATAGTTAGTAAGGTGCTTTAAAGAAACTTATTCCTTTTGACAAAACTGAAGCCAAGATTTAGGGAGGATGGGGGGAAGGAAATAACCAATTATATTGTGCCTACTATGTTCTGGTAACAGTGCTAAGGATTTTACAGATATTATCTCATTTGATCCTCACAACAACCTTGTGAGGCAAGTGTAGAATCAGAGTAATGAGAGAGCCAGAAGGTAAATTATAGTAAGGTCATCACTCATAGTCTTTAGGACTCAAAGAGTCCTTGAAGGTCTTTTAGTCTAATCCTTTTATTTTACTGATGAAGAAACTGGCCCAGATTCTCTTAGGCTTTCTCTTGAGGTCTGGTACTGTTTAGAATCTCAGGTCCATTTCCTTTTGTTTTTTATACAGAAAGGGACTTGGAAATATCCCTTTATCTTCAAAGAGGAGAGACAAAAGATTAATATTCTTTTCCCTCATCATTAAATCTTTGGGACAACCAAACCTGACATATGATATTTTTATTCTGGATAAATGTCTTATCAAAGAGGATTTAATGTTTCTAAGCCACATGGGTCATCTCTTATGTAAAAAAAAAAAAACAAACAAAACCCTAGCACTAACACTGCCACAATGATGATGACTAATAAAGGGCATGTCATAAAATTCCAAGTGTATATCTTTTTTTGGGGGAAGGGGGAGGAGGACCTGTTATTTCCTTAATGAAAGGAAAACCCGATGAAACCTCCCTCTTCCCCCTATCCCTATAATATAGATCAACTTATAGTCTGAGATAATTGCCTGAGGGGGGGGTGGGCAGTGGAGGTTTAGTTATATCATCAGAATGTATCAGAGATAGGATTTGAACCCATGTCTTACTGACTCCAAGGCTTGTTCTCTACTCTCCACACACCACTTCCTCTCCATACCTTTATATGACTGAGTGAAAGAGACCAGACTACTAGGAAGAAGCAGTGATACCCTAAGTCATGCGGCAAATACATAGCCACAAAAATCTGAGCACCTGGATTCAAGCCCTGCTTTTTACTAACTCTGTGACCTTGGACAAGTCACTGAAATTCACTCGGCCTCAGTGTTCCAATGAGTAAAATGAGAAAAATGGACTTTACTCTTAAAAAAAGAGGTCTTTCCTTGAGGCCCCTTCCAGTTCTACCTGATCTGCTATCATCTTATGAAGAGCAGAGCAATTTGGGTTCCCGGGAGTGATCAGGTTATCACAAAGTTTACTTCTGAAATACCTGTCCCCCTGCAAATTCCATTATTTATTTCAACGAGGTTTAAACTTGAAGAAGTATGGCAGCTGTAAGCTGTCCCATTTTTCATTGCTTTCATGGCTGAGAGAACGTGGCTTCTTCCTCAGTGATGCCCAGCTTGAAAAGCAGTGCTGTAGGTTACAAGGGTTGTCTGTCAGAGGGTGAGAGAATGCTAAGTAGTTTGGCATTATCAATACAATATTAAACTATGTTTGGCTTTATCATGTCATGCTCTTTGACATTCTGTTTCGTGGGTGTGTGTTCTGCCTGTCAGTCAACAGAAGACACCGTGTCAGGAGGGAACTTTGCTACAGAAATAGTACATCTCAAAGCATTTAAATGAGGTAAGGGGGAAAGAATAAGGCATATGTGTCAGCTGAGGGAAAAGATGAGGTGAATCTAAATTCATTAAGCTAAAACACACTTACCAAGCCTAGATGTTTACAGAAGGAAATAAGAAATGCTGTTTGTATTCTGAATCTCTGTAAAAAAAAAGCTCTTCTCCTTATGCCTTTCCCTCCCCTACCCCTCCTTTTTCCCACAGAGAAAATTGATTAATTTGGAGAATAAAATTTGGAGTGATTTTTGGTCTCAGACATTCACTGAGTTTATGAACATAAGGATATTAGCTAGATTAAACATATGTGATTTTAAGGCATGGTGAAGAATTAATGCAACAGTGAGCTTCTTCATTTTGATATGACTTTATCTCTAAAGAGGTGCTTCTGAGACACCAGATCACTGAGCAGTATTTGATTCTTACACTTGCTAATGAGCCCAGGGAGCTAACTAGGTAGAGCTGGCTCTCTCTTTTGACGGTAATTAGCATGGTGCTGCAGCAGCTCCCAACCGTACCTGAGTCTGGCAATGCTGCAACTGCTTGTCTCTTCCTGGTATATGTCACTTGTCGTTCCTTAATAACTAACATTTACTGTGAAGCTTATTTTCACTGGGATGTGAAAGGGACTGACTATTACATTGCAGTTTTACAAATATTTTTATTTAAGGAAAGAAGTAATAGTGTAATTTAGTGGGATGTGGATTATTCTCATGGTGTAGTAAGACTACTACCAAGAATAACATTTGTATAGCACTTGAAAGTTTGTCAAGTACTTTATTCATTTGCTATCCATAGCCACCTTGTGGAGTGGGTGCTATTAATCCCTCCAATTTACAGATGAGGATACTGAGTCAGAAAAAGGTTAAATGACTTGCCCAGGGATCACACAGGTAATATCTGAATCAGGATTTGAACTCAGGTCGCCTGGCTCTAACATTCTCTGCTACCTATTTTTTCTGTGACCTTGGATAAGTCATTCAACTTCTCTGTAGCTCAGTTTCTACATCTGTAAAATGAATGAGTTTGAATAAATTATCTCTCCAGTATAACCATCTCTAAACCTGTCATTCTTTATGATGTCATTCTAAATATTCTTACCAATATTTGCCCTAAATAAAAATACTGGACTTCAAAGTTTGACAGTAAAGGAAAATATTATGGCAACTGATTGTGGTCCTAACTTCCTAATCCTGGAGGCCAATCTGATTTTGCCCTAGATCTGGAGGGACAAATATATTCTGGGGCAGGCCCATGCATTTACTTCCAAGTGCTAAAGTGTTCTGACTGACCAAGAAGGATTAGAATGGTCTCATTTTAGATTGTGGTTTTCACTCTAAGGTAGTCTCAGGTACAAGAAGATACAATAATTGTAAAGAATAGGCTCAGTACTGTAGGGAGCAGAAAATTGAGTAAGGCAATGATTTCTGTCCTCTAGGAGTTCAAAATCTATTAGGAACTTTCCACATTTAGAAAGGTTGTCCTATTTTTTCCTTCAAACTTCATTATTTTTCCTTTTATTTCCTTTTTCCCCATGCTAGCCTCTCTACAAACTCCATGAAAGAAACTAGTGAACAAATTAATATGTTACTTAGATCATGGCAAATTAAAAACTAAGGACTAACTTTTGAAATGAGAGTTATACTATTGAATTGTTCTAGAGAATCTGAAATGATAAAATTACAGAATATCAGAATTGCATTGAACCTCTGAGATCATCTAATCCCAAACCCTCACTTTAATACTTGAGAAAAGGAGTCCCAGAGAGGTTTGATTATTTAGCTGATGTGTAATATTTTATTGAAATTTAGTACTATTTTGTTACATGGACATTTCTTGATTTTATAAATCAATCAATCAACAAGTCTTTATTGAGCACCCACTACATACTGGGAACTGTCCTACAGGCTGGAGATGCAAGTTCAAGGGCTGAAATAATCCCTATTTGCAAGAAATTTATATTCTTATCAGGGAGATACAAATGTATATAGAAAGTGTAAAAATAAAGTGAATAAATAGTAACCTTAATGTGTCCTATTACACTGAATCCATGAGTTGCCATGGTAAAAAAAAAAGAAGAAGAAGAAGAAGAAGAAGAAAAAAGAAGAGAAGAGAAAGGAAAATAGTAATCATCACGTGGTGTCCAGGCCAGCAGGTGTGGTTAGTAAACACTTATTTCCTTTTTTCTACCTTCTAGTGATAATCTTCTTTGGACTTAGCTAGGCTGGTTCTCAGGCAACAGAGAAATAGTTTATGACTAGACATTTAAAGCATTTCCAACCTGGAAGAACTTATGTTCTATTATCATAAACTTTGAGTGCTATTGTGAGACATCATGGGAGGTCTTTAGAGGGGGGGGCTATTTGAAATATTAAATGGAAAACCAATGAGGCTGTGAGGGTACATCATAGTAGGGCTTTAGCCACCAATCAATGCAGTTTAAGTTTTTGAAATGGAGGGCAACTGATATGAGGCCAGACTGCAGACAGTACAATCATAAGGACAAACCACATGACCCTTGCTTGCTTGCTTGCTCACTTCATTTTTGTGCTTTCTCCCCTTCCTAGCATATTGTCTTGGAGCAGGCACCCTGACTCCTTGAAATTTCAGTATCTGCCATCTGTAAATGGGAGTAGAGTATTTGTGGAGTGCCCTAACGCTCTATGTGAAATAATGTGACATAAGATACATATACCTTTCCCTTGTCAAATGTATCTGCCAGTTAGCACCTAGAGAAATAAAGGTCATGTGGAAAGAGATGACAATGTCATATTTGTATGTCATATTTGGTAGGGGGAGAGATGGTTTTTCTTCCATGTACACATCTCTCCCTTGCTTCCAAATGCTAAAATTATATTTATTGCAATGTAAAATCAATCAGAAGGTTGGGGACTAATACATATTGTCAACATGTCTTAAAAACATTGTCTTTGGGAAACAAAATGTTTTTTTTTAAAATCCAGCATGTGGTCAAAAGGTGGAGTTCTGTATATCCTTTGTGGTTGTATTGGAAATATTCAGTGAAAAACTATGAGAAGCAGTGTGTTGTAGTGGATAGAAAACCTCAAAGTTAGAAAAACCTAGATTCAAGTCCTACTTCTAATGTAGGTTGGGCATGTCTCTTTTTGTGTCCCCTTTCATGAGTCAGTCACCTCTACATGACTCTAAGATGACAAACTGAAGAGAGGCTGCCAATTTGCAGTGTCAGAGGGCATTCTTTCATTGGGAGTTCTTTATATCAATAAAATCACATGTTCAGTAAAAAAAAGAAAACAGAAAAGAAAAACAAAAATAAAAATGGAAAACACTCATTCTCATCAAATTTGCTTTTCCTCACGCATTAGACTAGGTGTGACATCAATAAAGAACTAACCTCAGATTTGGAAATCATTGATATTTCCCACATCACCAGAATTACTTATTGAACTCAATGACTTACTTTGTACAGTAAAATAATAAATATACATTTATGTATATATATATATATTAATGACCTATCACTTGAAGACATGAGTAGCAAAATATTCCTTTCATTTTCTTCAAAACTGATTCACATGCCTCCAGTTATAAGAAAAAAAAAAGATAGCTACTGTTGAGACTCTGTCTGAGAGTATATTTAAAAGTCTCCTTTTCAAAAACTTGGTATCATTTGTGAAACAAAATTGTATCTTGATAACAGTACCACAGTAGATTTCATGCATCATGTTGCATTCAATTACTTTTAAATTGGTCAAATACCAGTATGTGTCATGAATACAATAAGTCAGTGTAAAGGCCAAATTGTGAATATTGGTGAGAGTCTAAAAATATCACTTACTATAATAATTCATTATAGAGCATGTAGTTCTGTTCAGAAATGATCCTTGCCAAATATTGACTAAACAAGACACAGACAGAAAACCACTGCAAATTTTTTTCTTCATTTCTTTTTCCCCCCATTTCATTGCATCTTATCTTGTCCATACTTTACTTTTTTTCCCTTTCTATTGTTTTAGCTTTTAACAGCAAGGTCTTTGGAAGAGAGAAGTACATCTTTCCAGAAGAATTTTGGTGTTTCAAAATAAATCATGCTTGGTTTCGATATTATTTTTTAAAAAATACCATTTCTAAGAAATATTTCACATAAGAATGCTGATCCTTGACATCAGTATTATATGTGTTTGCTCTTAAGGTAGTCCTTTTAATTGGAGTAGACAATATTTTTTCCTTTTGCTCTTTGATTACAATGGGTGAATACCTGGGTTCAGCTCCTGGCTCTATTTATATGACATCAGGTAACAATTTCTTCATCTGCAAAGACAGGAGGCTGGAATCAGTGACCTCTTAAGTGTGGTCCACTTCTAAACATATAATCCTATAAAGAAAGATACTTAAAATAATCTATGCCTATGTCTTTATATTACTAATAGTCATAATCTCAGTCTAGAGGTATGCAACTTAAGCACTATTTTTATTAGATTGGAATCTCTTTGAAGATAGAGACTATGCATTACTAATTACTTTTAATTAAGTAAATTATTAAGTGCCTATTATGTGCAAGGCATTATTAGAGAGGAATGGCACCAAGGGTGAAATTTAAAAGCTATTAAAAGTGAAAGTAACAAAAAAGAAAAAAATTGAGAAAGTAAGAAGAAATATGGAAAGAAAAACATCTCCGGTGCTATTTTGTTTAAATAATTCCCTTTCTCATATTACAATAATTGATAATACATAACAACTAAAAGCACTTAGTAAATGCTTGTTGAATGAATGAACTTTAACTTGAATTCTTAGTAGCACATTTAAGAAGAAAATTCTCTCTATTCTCTGGCCTACTTAACAGTATTAGATAAATTGACATTTAAAATTAAAATGTACAACAACATTCAATTTTCCCATTCTCATAAGTTTTCTTTAACTCCTTAGTAATCTGTACTTGACCTATAGTTAAAAAATTTTCAGCTCATTAAAATTGTTACCTCCTTTTTGGAGTGCTTTTTTATCCCCCCATCCACTAGGGAAGACTATATTCAATTTATGAAGTTCAATTGATTCTTATTTCTCCGTCTCCACCTCTTCCCCCTTTTAAGCTAAAAGTACATTAAAAATTTTAATTATTTTTTAATTTTATACATACATACATACATACATACACACACACACAGACACACACACACACAGACACACACACACACACACATATATATATATATATATGTATATATATATATATATATACACACACATATATTCTCCAAACTGAGATCTTGGGTGGCAAAGGTTATACTTAATATAAGAGATCTTTTTTATCCTTCTATGCATTAATTCCATCAACAGATATTCTGTATCTATCTTTTTACTCTTACTTCCTTCAACCTCCCATAGAAGCAGGAACACCAATGTGTTGCTTACTTAGTCTGGTCTCTGAGGTAAAACTTCATGCCTGGTTGGGGGGAAAAACTTGATGTATATCCTTAATGCTGATTTGTATGGTGCCATGGACAGTTCTTACTGGCTTCCTTGGAACTTTTCTTCTTGCATATGGAAGTAGTATCTTTCCTGAAGTGGTTATTTTTGCCTTGTGGTGAATAGAGTTGTAGGCAGTAACCTGCTGGTTCTGCCACTCTGGCTAGGCATTGGTCAGGTTACACTGGAGACTATGAAGGGGCATGAGAGGGGGTGTTTGTTTTTGACCCTTTTCCTCATATTCGAGAAGGGGGCAGGAACAGAAAAGAATGGGGTAGTGAAAACACATTGTTAAATATTTCTAGGTTGAAAGGGGATTTGTGAAGACACAAACTCCCCTCAAGTATCCCAGTCTTCATCCCAATTCCGCATATTCAACATTTATGATATGCTTTGTCCCCTTTCTACTTTTGCAGTCTTTTATCCACTTCGTTCTTCTCTATATCTATTATTCAGGAACACTGGCCTTCTTGCTGTTCCTCATACATGACAGTACGTCTTCAGACTCCATACCTTTTCACTGGATATCCCTTGTGACTAGAATTCCCTCCCTCTTCCCTGCTACCTCCCAATGCACTCACAGATCAATTTTTACTACTCTTAATATATCTTATATGCACGTAGTTATTTGCATGTAGTTTTCCCAATTAGAAAGCAAGCTCCTTGAGGACAAGGAATGTTTTTGCTTTCTTTGTATCTCCAGCACTTAGTATAGTAACTGGTGCATAGTAAGCACTTAATAAGTGCCTGTTTTTGTTGTTGTCTCATATCCAGTGGTAGGGATGGATACAAAAATTTTAAAAAAATAGTTTCTCAGGGAGTTTATAATCCAGTAGAAGGGATATGGCATGGGAACAAATGAGTATAAGAGAAGATGGAATGTGATAAGACAAAGTAGTAGACAAAGGGTTCTAGGAATTATTAAAGATGAAAAAAATCACTTTTAGCTTAACATGCAGCTAGGTCCTTATTAGTGCAGATGATGAATTCAGTGAAGTGGTTACATTATTCAAATTTGCACTGCATATTTCTATAAACCTGAAACCAATTACCACATTTTACATAATTATAATTTTGAATAGTATGGACTTGAATATGTCCAGCTATGTCAGAGCATTTATTAATTTTATTAATTAATTTATTAATAATTAATAATAATCTTTATTAATTGATACAGCTTATCTCATAATTGTGTAAAGTCCCATATTTGAATTTTTAAAAATCTACTGTATAAGTACAGGATGGGGAAATTGCATTTCACATCATAGCACTGTCATTTGTTACCTTTGTGATCCCAGGAAAATAATTTAGTCTCTTTGGACTTTACTTTCCTCATCTATATAATGAAAATACTGACTTAGATTATAAGTGAGGCCTCTTTCAGTTTCAAATCTTGGATCCCCTGGGCATATAAACCTTTGCTTCTTTGATCTGGCAGCTTTCGTAGATCACAGCTCAATGTTAGTCAATTATGTGAAATTGCTTTTGAAAAACCAATATTCACTCTAATTCAATGAACACTTATTAAAAGTGTAGTAGCTGTCAGACATTGTGCTTGACACCAAAGACACAAAAACACAGAAATGAAATAATTCTTGTCTTGGACAAAAACAACATAGGCATAGATCAATTAATATAAAATACATTAGAAGTCAACTCAAAGTAATTTGAGGAAGGGATGAGGAAAGCATTGGCTGCTGAAAGGAAACAGGACAGGACTTATATAGGGTTTGGTACTTGAGCTGAGCCTTGAAAAAAGCAAGGATTCTAGGAGGCCAAAGTCAAAAGGGAGTGCATTGTAGACAAAGTCCATAGTCTGCACAAAGGCAGAGATTAAAGATGGAATACCATGAACTTTGAATTAAGAGGGCCTTGTGCACAGTATGTGCTTAATCTGTATTTGTTGAATTGAATTGAATCAGGAAAGCTTTCTTTAAAAGCAAGTAATCTTGAAACAAAATTTCTATACTGATGTAACCTGTGTCCTATCTCCTTACCCACCTCCCACAAGGTTATGGATATGCTTGATCTTGAGAAAGATCTAAGAGATAATTTCCTCTTTAGTTCATTGTTAGCCCCCTGAGTTTTTCCCCAGGAAAATCTCCTAATACAGGTAATATCTAGATTTTCACAGATGATCAAATCACTTAACTTTTTAGCTTTCTCATCTGCAAAATGTGAACAATAATACTTACAGAGCAGTTATGAAGCACAAGTTAGAGAATATATCTAGGGCATTTAGCAAACCTTATTATAATGCTATATGAACAACAGTCAATATTATCACTATTATTGTGATTATTAAAGAGACTGCCTGATCCCCCACCAACCCTTCACTAATTCTATTTTGAGCACAAGGTGACATACACTTTTGGGAAGAAAAAGAAGAAATGTCCTCTGTATTCTTGACTATAAGGGTCTACAAGTAATTGTTGACATTCAGATATATAGCTATGAACTTCACTGAGACAAAGTGTGTGTTAGGGGGACCTGTTTCTTCTGAGATGGATTTATACAGGTATGTGATGCTAGAAATCTATAAAAACCTGGTCTTCTTTAGACTTGTAATTTTCAAACCTAATGTGATCTTTCAGTTGGAAATTGGTGGAAAAGCATTGGATATCAAAGGTGATGTCCCAAGAAGCACTTTTCCAGAGCCCATGCCCTAGGAGAACTTAACTCTTTCAGTTTTAGAACTCCCAGTCTGGAGTCCAATGCTCTAATTGGTGAGTGCCTCTCATGGGAAACTATATCCAGGCCAACTCCAGCTATGCTTTTTTTTTTTAACACCTTGGTCATCTTCTTGACATTTATTCTGCCACTGTAGGTATAATGTCCCCTTACCTTTGTCAGCTCTGAGAATACAATAAAAATCAATACTACCTTTGCTACTGAATATAGGGTGTATCAATATAATCTCATATGGCTCCATTCACCATTCCTGTGACTATCCAAACAAAAAACATCTCTCCCCGGATACCATTACCCTATGTGTGTTGTCTCTTTTCATTAGAATACAAATTTTCAAAGACAAGGATTATCTCTCTTTTGTATTTGTATCCATTCATTTGTATTTGTATTAATTCATTCACTCAAAAGATATATTATGGGGTTTTAATGTTGAGAGGTACCTAAGAAACTCTAAATATGCATCCTTCCATATGGAACTGTTAAAAAGACTCCTGCATTTCATATCTGTTTAGGGCCAGTTCTTTCTACCTAGGTATCTTTTAAAGCAAACGTGACAGAGCACCTAGCAGATCAAACCCAAATAATTATTAGAGAAGGAGAGAGAGAGAGAGAGAGAGAGAGAGAGAGAGAGAGAGAGAGAGAGAACAAAATGCTGTGCTCCTATCTATCTGGAGGAGTGGAGAGAGAATGCTATACCTTTTGCATTTAGGGTCAATTATGAAGTTTAATGAATATATATTTTCAAGGGACAAGTTAGTATTGAATCAAGGAATTCCTGTCTTATTAACAAACAGAAGTTACTTCCTCAATTCAGACATATAACTCCTTTTTTAACCCACTTTCTTTAGATGTATTATTCTAACTGGATCCAAATAGGGGAAAGGTGGATTATTCTGCCTCTCTTCTAATTCCAAATATCTAGAAGATAATTGTGTGTCAATTTTTAACTTGTGATTTAACTGAATATAGCTGAAATAAACTTCAATAAGCTTCAAATAAACAAACCTATGAAATTCTTCATTTGACTTTACAAATTCTTTGGCCAATTGTTCAATTTTCCCCCTTTTCATGGGCAAATTTCCTTAAGGTATAATATATATCCACTGCCATAACTTCCTTTCTATGAATTGCTTTAATAACTTCTTGCAACTTGACTTTGTATCTATCACTCTATTGAAATAATATCCTAATGTTATCATTGATTCCCTTCTTTCCCTAACACATTTTTATTAATCTTCATTCTCAAATCTTCTGCAACATTTGCCAATGTTGCTTATCCACATCTAGAAACTTAATTTCCTTGATTTCCAATGTCATTGCACTTTTCTAATTCTTCATTTATACCCTCACCTTTTGTTTCCATTTTTTTCTATTCTTCTCCCCCCCACCAATTCTGGATATTCCCTCAGGCTCTATCCTTGTTCTGCTTTTTAGCTCTCAATTCACTTTTTGGTGGTCTCATTTATCCATTGCTTCAACCACCTCTATGTGGATGACTCTCAAAGCTCTATCTCTGTTATTGGTCTGTCATTTTTTTTTATAATTCCACCTTTCAAAAGGCCTATTAAACCTCTACTTGGATGTCTTTTCATATTACAAATTTTTAAAATTTAAAATAATAATCTGCTTCCATAAGATTTATATGAACTAAAATTGGGGGGGGGGGCAGAGCCAAGATGGCAGAGTAAAAGCAGTGACTTGCTTTAGTTCTCCCCCAAACCCTTCCAAATACCTGTAAAAATGGCTATAAACAAATTCTAAAGAAGCAGAATCTACAAAAAGACAGAGTGAAACATATTTCCAGCCCAAGACAACCTGGAAGGTTGATTAGAAAGGTCTATCATGCCTGGGAGAGAAACACAGTTCAGCGTGGGTGCACAGGCAAAAACCAGGCCTCAGCAAACCTGGAGCAGGCCTCAGGGGACTGAATCACAGGATTCAGGACAGCTTCCATACTTCTCAACCCACAAAGGCAACTTAGAAGGTCTGTAGGAAAAGTCTGTGACTCTGGTGAGAGAGAAGCTAGATCCTAGCCACAGTCCTGGTGAAGCGCTGGAGCAGCGGCTGCTTCCTGAGCTTCCAGCCCACAGACTGAGGGAGAATCAGATGGCTGATCAGAGGGGGTTTGCAGGGATCTCTTTTCTGGTGCTGTGGCAGGATTCTCTTGCTTTGCCTGTGTTTGGATCTAGATCACAGGTCTGGGTGGTGATCCTGGGGCAAGGAGGAGTGCTGGCATGGTGGAGCTTGTGGTGGCAGTGGAGAGGGAATTCTCCTCACAGTTCAAGGCAGAAGAGAGTGCTTGTGGTCACTCATAGACCAGAGCACAGGCCAGGAAAGGAGTAAACATCTCACCCCTTATCATACTACCTTGGAAGAGCTGAAAATTTGCAGGTCCCTAGAAGTATCTCTGAAAACAGCTACACAAAACCCCTGAAGCTTGGGACAATACATTCTCCACACTGGAAGCAGACCACTCCCTTAACAAAGAGCTTAAAACTCAAGTAATTGGCTGGGATCATGAGAAAACTTCACAAAAAAAAAGTCAGACCATAGAATCTTTCTCTGGTGACAAAGAAGATCAAAACAAACAACCAGAAGAAGACAACAAAGTCAATACTCCTACATCCAAAGCTCCAAGAAAAATATGAATCAGTCCCAGGCCATGGAAGAGCTCAAAAAGGATTTTGAGAAGCAAGTAAGAGAAGTAGATGAAAAACTTGGAAGAGAAATGAGAACGATGCAAGAAAATCATGAAAAACTAGTCAACAACTTGCTAAAGGAGACCCCAAAGAACACTGAAGAAAATAACACCTTAAAAATAGTCTAACCCAAATGGCAAAAGAGGTCCAAAAAGCCAATGAGGAGAAGAATACCTTAAAAAGCAGAATTGGCCAAATGGAAAAGGAAGTCCAAAAGCTTACTGAAGAAAATATTTCCTTAAAAATTAGAATGGAGCAAATGGAAGTTAGTGACTTTATAAGAAGTCAAGGCACTATAAAACAAAACCAAAAGAATGAAAAAATAGAAGACAATGTGAAATCTCATTGAAAAAACAACTGACCTGGAAAATAGATCCAGGAGAGAGAACTTAAAAATTACTGGTCTATCTGAAAGCCATGATCAAAAAAAGAGCCTAGACATCATCTTTCAATAAATTATCAAGGAAAATTGCCCTGATATTCTAGAACCAGAGGGTAAAATAGAAATGGAAAGAATCCATTGATCACCTCCTGAAAGAGATCCCCAAAGGAAAACTCCTAGGAATATTGTAGCCAAATTCCAGAGTTCCTGGGTCACAGAGGAAGTATGGCAAGCAGGCAGAAAGAAACAATTCAAGTATTGTGGAAACACAATCAGGATTTAGCATCTTCTAAAGTAAGGGACCACAGGGTTTGGAATATAATATTCCAGAGGGCAAAGGAGATAGGATTACATCCAAGAACCACCTACCCAGCAAAACTGAGTATAATCCTTCAGGGGAAAAAGTAGACATTCAGGGAAATAGAGGACTTTCAAGCATTCTTGATGAAAAGACTAGAGCTGAATAGAAAAACTGACATTCAAATACAAGACTCAAGAGAGGCATGAAGAGGTAAACAGGAAAGAGAAATCATAAGAGACCTATTAAGGTTGAACTGTTTACGTTCTTACATGGAAAGATGACATTTGTAACTCATGAGACCTTTGTCAGTATTAGGGTAGTTGGAGGGAGAAATTATACATATAGATAGAGTGATAGATATAGGGCACAGGGTGAGTTGAATTTGAATGGGTGATATCTGGAGAATAAAATTAAGGGATGAGACAAGATTATACGGCGAAAAGGTGAAAGAGAGAGGTAGAATGAAGTAATTTATCTCACATAAAACAGACAAGAAAAGTCTTTTAGAGTGGAGGGGAAGTGGGGGAAAGTGAGAAGGAATGAGTGAATCTTATTCTCATTGGATTTGGCTTAAGGAGGGAATAACATACAAACTCAATTGGGTATGGAAAGATATCTTACCTTACAGGAAAATAGGGGGGAAGGGGATAAGAGAGCTGGGGGATAATACAGGTGAGGGCAGATTGGGGGAGAGTGTAATCAGAAGCAAACACTTCTAAGGAGCTACAGGGTCAAAAGAGGGAATAGAATAAATGAGGATGGGATAGGATGAAGGGAAATATAGTTAGTTTTCCACAGCATGACTACTATGGAAATGTTTTACATGACTACACAAGTATAATCTGTATCAGGTTGCATGCCTTCTCAATGAGGGTGGGTGGGGAGGGAGGAAGGGAGAAAATTTGGAACCCAAAGTTTTAAAAACAAATGTTAAAAAAATTGTTTTCACATGCAACTGGGAAATAAGATATACAGGCAATGTGGTATAGAAATCTATCCTGCCCTAAAGGAAAATAAAAGAGGAAGGGGATAAGAGAAGGTGAGGGGAGATAGAAGGGAGGGCAGATTAGGGGAAAGGGTATTCAGAATGCACGCTGCCTTGGGGGGTTAGTGGAGGGACAAGATGGGGAGAAAATTTGGAACTAAAAATCTTGTGGAAGTGAATGTTGAAAACTAAAAATAAATAAATTAATGAATCTAAAAAAAGATTTATATGAATTGATGCAAAGTGAAATGAGCAGAACTAGGAGAACATTTACATAACACAATCAATATAATGATCCATGACAATTCCAAAGGATACAGGCTAAAAAATGCTATCCACCTTTGGAGAGAGAACTGTTGAACTCTGAGTGAAGATTGAAATTTTTTTACTTTATTTTTCTTGCCCTTTTTTTTTTGCAGTATGGCTAATATAGAAATATGTTTTACATGACTTCCCACATATAATGGGTATTGTATTGCTTGTCTTCTCAATGGGTGGTGGAGGGGTGCGAAGATAAAGAGTATTTGGAACTAAAAATTTAAAAATAAATTTAAAAATAATATCCTTCTATAAATTGGATTGCATTCTAGATTATTTTTATGATTCTGACCTTATTTCTCACTACTCTTCAAAATGAGACTTCTAGCTTATATTGAATATAGTGCATTATAATTACAAGATACTTTCATGAATACCTTCTCATTAAGACTTATAATAGCTCTGTGATATATCTGAGTATCATCCCATTTTACAAATGAAAAAAATGAGGACCAGAGGTAATTAACTATTCTGTGTCAGACTCGAATATACCCTAAACGAAGAAAGGCAAAACTCCTGCCTCAGTGGAGCTCACACTTCTCACATAGACTTAATAGCTGTAAGGGTCAAAATGAACTCCTCCCTCCCTCACCAAAGAAAGGCTGCTGAGAAACCTCTGAGCCAAAAATAATTATAATTGCTGTAACTGCTGGGCAATGCTTTGTTTCTTATTGGTGGGATCTTGATCTAGACTAGAGCAAGTAGGGTCATTGGAGATGATCTAAGCCAACTCATCCATCTTACACATGAGCAATCTGAGACCCAGAGTGCCAAAATGTCTTTTACAAGATCATGCCTTAGTAAGTTGGAGACTTTGTTTTCCAACTCAGGTGATATAAGTTTAAGTTCAGAGCTCATTTGGCATACCCAAGGTATTTCTCATGAGAGGGCATTAGAGAAACTCCCCAAGGACAAGGACTCTTTGTTTGCCTAGGGTCTGGCATAGTGCTTTGTATACAGCAGATATAGAATAAATATTTCTCAAATTAAATTGAATAATTTGATTCATTTTAGCAAGAGAACATATGGCAATATCTGCTCTTTCATTTTTCAAGAGATTGTGTCTTTGCCTTCTTTATCCCTTCTAATCTTCATTTTTGAGAGCTTATCTGATATTTCCAGAAGCATTATTTCTGGAGCTCAAGTATTCTCCCAAAATGTGATGGTTTTCATCTCTCCACAGGTACATTAAAAATAAGTATGATTTTTTAAAATGTTTGGCAGATTCACATCCCTTTCTGTGCCCAGAACTATGGAGTTCTGAGGGTTAAGGACGAGATGATTGTCACTTACAAAGCTGAACTAGTTGGAACATTCTTTGTTACTCTGAGTGTCTTGTTCTGGATGTCTTTTTGAGGCCTTATGAATTTTGAAAAATTTGTATGTATTTAACATAGCAGTGGAAAGAGAAGACTCAGTTTTGGGAGTTGGTATGTGCTGTTCTTGTCTGAGCCCAAACTTCACATCTAATAAGGAAATTGTGATAACATAATGAGATAATATAGGTGAAGCACTTTGCAACTCTAATGCCCTTTGTGAATGCTAATTATCATCCTTCTCTTCCTCCTCATCTCTTTTATTTGAAAATTTTGTTGTTCAATTGCTTCAGTCATGTCTGACTCTTCCTGACCCCTAATTGGGATTTTCTTGACAAAGATATTGGGTTGGTTTGCCATTTCCTTCTCTAGTTCATTTTACAGACGAGGAAGCTGAAGCAAACAGGTTAAGTGACTTGCCCAGGGTAACACAGCTAGTATGTGTCTGAGGCCAGATTTGAAATCAGGAAGATGAGTCTTCCTGACTCGAGGTCTGGCACTCTAACCACTGCACCACCTAGTGGCCCATATTTGATTATACTAATGATAATTGGAAATTCAATACCTTTTTAATGACTGCATCTTTTTTCTATTTTAAAATAAGCATTCGTATTTGTTGCTAGATCCATGAATTCATTTAATTTGCATAAGGGTACATTAAAATTATTAAATATAATAAGCATGTGCTTTTTTTGACATTCTTATCAAGGAATCATAAATGTTTAGGAAAGCTAAGTAATTTAATTAACTTAGCCATATAAGAGTTAACAACCAGAAACATAACAGGTCGCCTAAAGCACACAATTGTCAGATTGTTGCTAGGCAACAGACATCATGTTTGGCTGCTATGCCTTTCTAGGGGTAACCTATAGTGTGAGAAGAGGAACAAATTGTATGACACCTGCATTTTTTTGTTTCACATTTAAAATAAAAAAAAAAAAAGTTGTGTTTGGAGAAAGAGAGCCTTGACATTTCTCATGCACCACTTGCATACCTCTAAATGCCAGAACGCCATTGTTCTGTGGTTAACTGATAAGGGGAAACAAATTGAATTGACAGATGGCATTTTATCTCTTGTGAGGCCTTGGATGTGGATCCTTCAAATGAACAAGATCTTTTTGTATCTTGTTACTATGCGAATCAATTTGTGAAACATAACAGAATTGGAGAACCCCAAAGCAAAATATAGTTCAAACATAATATGTGTATGATATACACATTAAATTTTACTAAAGGAAATAAGTGGGAATAATACATCCCTTCCCCAGCTACCCCCAAAGAAAAAAAAGAACAATTATATCAAACATCTAGCCAAAGATAGAAATGTTTGGACAAATGGGATTTATCTCTACCTTAGCAAGGATGCAAATATTTTATACCCTTTAAGTGATACAACTTAGGCAGTACTGGGTTAATTCTCATTTCTATTATTTATTAGCATTTCTTGGGCTATGCCAAATTGACACTGTCACTCCTTTTTACTGGCACCAAAGGTCAAGTTAAGTTATTGCTTTTGGTCTATTATATTGCAAGAATTAATGGAGCAAATAGATCAAAGTTACACTTCTGATGATTAGGGGAAAAAGAAAAAATATTTTTGCTGGGTATTATCTTTCATGAAGATATTAGAATTATCATCTCATGAAATGTGAAAAAACAGAGCCCATTTTATGTTACCTTTAACTACAAATTTTAGCCTGGACAAATTCACAAAAATGTAATTATGATTATTGAGATTATGGATTAAAAATATAAACAAGAGTTACTCATATTCTGATCAATTCTCTGTCTCTCTGTCTCTCTCTCTGCCTCTGTCTGTGTGTGTGTGTGTGCTGTTGCCTTCTTTTCTCTCTCTTCTGTATCTAGATATAGACATAATTAATAAATAAATATAAATATATCTATAGATCTCTCTCTATATCTATATCTATGTATATGTATCTATATCTATGTAGCTCTGTCTCTAGCTATATCAACATCTGTGCCTACGTTTATGCCATGTTTCTCTCTTTCTCTCTCAAATGGCCCAAATACCTTCTAGAATTATCTTTTCCATGCTTAGAGAGGTGCCCCCTAACTTCAGAAGGTGCAGAGGGGAAATAAGTCAAGGAAAAATGAACTGATTATAATCATTCTTTAAAATAAATGTAGGATTTTAAGGGGAAAGTAATAATTTAACAAATCAACTAGAGAAGTGATACTTCTGTTTTTTCTGAATTGCCTCAAATTATATATTTACATATATTTAAAAAATAGATAAAGCCTAGCAGTGGCAGAGAATGATTAAAACCTTCTTAAATTTAGTTTTGTTTATAATTTCACTATTATTACTATCAATCACTTGTTTTTAAGTAAGAGATTCTGACTTTATTAAATTCATCTAGGCCAAGGGAGTCCTTCAATGACCCCACCCACTCTAAGCCTTCTCCCTACTCAGATCCCATTAGGATCGTCCCTTCTATTAACCTTATTGCCTGTCCTTCTTACTACTTTTGTCTTTTTAGGTGGATGCTGACCCCCTCATTTTAACCCATTATAGGAATTATCTAGGTTCTATTTACTTGGGTTTATTCTTCATGGGTCTATTCTGTTCTTCCAATTCATCATGAACCTGGCTCCTCTATCTACCCCCTTAGCTGCTTACACCACTTAGATGAGCAGGGAATCATCAACTTTAATTCTTCTTCTTTTTTTTTTCTTTTTTTGCTTTTTGGTGAGGCAATTGGAGTTAAGTGACTTGCCCAGGGTCACACAGCTAGTAAGTGTGGTGTGTCTGAAACTGGATTTGAACTCATGTCCTCCTAACTTCAAGGCCAGAGCTCTATACACTGCGCCACCTAGCTGCCCCAATATCAACTTTAATTCTTTCAGGAAAATGGAGAACCTCGTCTAGCATCTACCCTGTACTGTATCTTAATGACCACTGAGCATTGCCATGTGCCTTACCACAGAACCCTAAGGCATCAGAACTTTTCATTTGCCTTGAAGCTGAACCCTCTAAGCTGAACAATCTCCTCTAATTTCTTGAGAGCATGGACTGTCTTCATTTTTAAATTTAAATCCGGAACACTGGGCACAATCCTTGGCACACAGTAAACATGTACTATTTTTTTGTTCACTTATTCATCAATTAATAGAAGTAGACTAGTGGAAACAGTACAGGTGGGAAACAAGATCCTAGCTTCAGGATCATGTCTGCAAGTAGCTACTTATATGATATTAAATGAGTCATCTAATATCTCTATGCATTGGTTTCTTTACTACACATTTTCCATTACTTATTTGTGCATAAACAAAACTGCCACAACCTAGAAAACATTTCTAGGTTTGTAATGCTGGCTCTGGGACTCATTGTCCACTCCTTCCTCCGCTTGCAGGTCAGTTCTTTGGAGATCAGCTACTACTTCTTTCCTTAGGAATCTAAGGGTAACCCTTGGTGACTGTGAAGCTTTCTAATACTATTTCTCACAGTCCCTAAGGGTTACCCTTAGATCCTCTACCACTTTGGCTCCTGAGAAGAAAGGGCTTAAACTTAAAGTTTTGTTAAAGTATTATTATTCAGTTGTTTTACTCCTGTCCAATTCTTCATGACCCCTTTTGGAGATTTTCTTGGCAAAGATACTAGAGTGGTTTGCTATTTCCTTCTCCAGCTCAGATGAAGAAATTGAGGTAAACAGAGTCAAGTGACTTTCTCAGAGTAACACAATCAGTAAGTGTCCGAGGCCAGATTTGAATTCAGGAAGATGAGTCCTCCTGACTACAGGCCCAGCATGCTATTCACTGTGCCACCTAGCTGCCCCCCAAACTTAAAGTTGTTTCTACAAAATATTCCCCCAACAAAATTCACTTCTGGACGTGTCATAGCAAATGGATATCTCTTGTTTGTGGGACATGGTATCTTGACTGCTGGGACCATTAATTGCTTGGCAGGGTCAAGCAGCTTGCTCCTCAGGGCTAGACCATTACTAGACTTGGCTATGGTTGCTTCTGGCTCTGGTTGTTTAAGGGGACCTTCCAACCTTTTGAAGTTCACAAGGCCATAATCTGTCTTAACACTAATACTTATACACTTAAGATCAGAAAAGAATGAAACACAACACAGATAGAAGAAATAAAGACACAGTATATTCATGCCCTTCTCATGGCAAGATGAAGTGGATAAGATAGTTATGGCAGGAGGTTGCTGCCATTATTCCTACCTCTCCCCAACCTGGATCTCTAAGGGATTTCTTCTTCCTCCTTACCTGAAAGCTTCCAGGGGAAAGAGAGAGAGTTTATCAGGTTGAGTCTTTTATATTCACAGTTGTTCCTACTTCAGTGGTCAATTAAAAGACTTTGTCACCACACAACAATCAGAAAATACTTCCACTTACTTCAAAGTGAGGAAGGAAAATGCTGGGGCCTACCACTCATTTGAGGAAGGATGGCTAGGCTTCCACAAAGATTGATGCCGGTCAAAACATATTGTGCATGCTCTAAGGACTGGATTGTCATTGACCACTTTCTCTGGTACCCCACCCCATTGTATATTTAAACTTAAAAGGGAGAGAGTGTTAGGAAACTGCTTATATATGCTCACTAAGTTATATGGTAGTGATTAGAGACTTCAATTATCCAGAGACCTGAAGCTTTCTCTTCAGCAAAAACAGAGTATCTGCTAAGTTTTTGTCTAGACACAATGGTGATTTCATCCTTCAAAAGATGGAAAGGATATTAAGAGGGATTGATATTATGGATCTGATTCTCAATAAGTTGAAACTGGTTGTTGTTGAAAGCTATGTAGATTTTAAAAGGAATTGATGACTCCAT
>NW_020954590.1:106400829-106453689 GCF_900497805.2 Vombatus ursinus
TATGTAGATTTTAAAAGGAATTGATGACTCCATCTTTGAATCTGGGATTCCTGTCTGATAAAAGAATGTTCAAAAATGTTTCTACAGATGAACTTTGAAGTTGTTTTTATTTTAAGGTCAGTTTTATTAATAACCACATCTAAACTAAGCTGGTAAAAAGATAATTTAGAAAGTAGTTTGGGAAATACAAACTAAAGTTTATCTTCATTTTAGAGCTGTGGGAATTCCTGTCTGATCTTGGGCAAGCCACTTAACTTCTTTAGGCTTCTGCTTCTTCATCCATAAAATGGAGGGGTTTGGTCGAGATAACCTTTGCAGGCTCTCCCCGCTCTAGATCTATGATTTAAAAGGTGAACAATTTTTAAGTGAAAAAAAAAAGTTCAGGAAAAGAACAATTTTATTTATAAATTATTGTTTACAGATATTGCCTGTGCCCAGCTAGTACCCAATTATCTCCCCTATATTAGGACCTATACAGGCTCCATGACTTTTCATATTGCTGTAGACAGAGCTCCAGATGGGGATAATCAGAGCTGGGAGCTTCATTTTTGTGCCATCTCCATGGTTCTGATGCACCAAAGTGCTTGTTTTCAGTAGTTCTCTCTGCCCATCTCCTCCTCAACAGGCACTAGTGGTTGCTGACCTCTCTCATTACCCTTGTGTACTGTCCCCCTTTATTGCTCTACTGAAATTCTTGTTCTTTGGCTACAGATGGCTTTTCTGGCCGATCTCCATTCTGCCAATCAGCTCTTGTATTGCTGTTTCTGCTCTCCACAGTTTGGCTCACTTCCAATACATAGCACTCACTCTCTTTTCCAGGGGATGAGTTTGTTTAACCTGCCCCATATGGAATAATTCTCTGAGAGTGGGTTTTATAGTTAAAAGAGAAAAGAAACCCTAATACCTTCTTCATTCTTAAGACTTTTTAATTTGCCATCAGCCCAGACCCACAAATTACACTGCAGGCTCTTTGGAAGCTATGGGAACTCATTCTTCTTACAATGACTTAAATATCTCTAATCCTATGCAGGTTTATGGTAAATCATTGCTATTTGCCTCCCCCATGCTCCAGTATTTTGACAGTATACCTCTCATTGTTTTTCTAAGCCTCAGGATTTGGGGATCACTCACATTCTTTTCCAGTGTCCTGCCATTTCCTATCTTCAATAGTGGAAGATCTGACTGTTCAAGTTATTAAGGAATGCTTCTTAGGACATAAAAAAGGAGGTGGCATGGCACCAGTTACCTGAGACCAGGGAAGATGAAAGAATTTGAAGTCAATGCTAAGTAAGGATTTGTCTGTTGTCAATGCATGTTTTGGTGGAAACATAGGAAGAGAGTTATCATATTTCTTTTTCTTTTCTTTCTTTTTTTTTTTTTTGGCTAGGCAATGGGGTTAAGTGACTAGCCCAGGGTCACACAGCTAGTAAGTGTTATGTGTCTGAGGCTGGATTTGAACTCAGGTCCTCCTGAATCCAGAGCTGGTGCTCTATCCAGTGCACCACCTAGCTACCCGAGAGTTATGTTTCTGAAGAGCCAATCTGGGACCAAAAATCTGGGGAGGATGGGTGAAGATGGGATGAACATTGTTGTTCTCTACAGTCCCCAGTCTGAATGTGGATCTTGAAGTCAGGGAAGCACATTTACATAGCCAAATATAATGGCTTCAGGGAACAGCCTGTTATGATTCCTTTGGATTCCATCCTGAGGTTATGAGATTAGATAAAGGATACAAGAGTTTAAATCCAGGATGATTCCTATTTAATTGACTATTGAGGTTTCAGCATTTAAGCTCTGGAAACAAAAGTCAAGATAGATGCTCTACATTCTGACCAATGAAGTTCATGAAGTAAGGAAAAGGAAATGCCACTGGGAAAAAAGGGTGACAGATTTCTGGGTTCAGAGATGGTTAGCAAAAATCATCAAGAGGATGAATATTGGGACATATATGAAGAGGGTGAAGCAATAGGGATTTTTTTTTAGTGTAAAGAAAAGAAAGCTCTAAACAAGAAATAAAAAATGTGCATGAGGAACTTTTGTTTTATTTTGTTTTTAAGACAGTCCAGAGTAATTTTCCACCTACAGAAGACCCAGAAGCATGAAAGATTGATTTAACATAGGAGAGATTTTGTTGGCTATGAGAGGGAATGCAGTGAAGTAGGAAAAACATCAGATTTGAAATCCAAAGAAGTAGGTTTGAGCTCCAGATATTTTACCAGCCAGCTGGTGAGAAGTGGGCAAAAAACTTCTCTGGTACCCACTTACCTCACTGGTAGCTATGGGTTTGTAAACTGTAAAATATCATATAAATGCTTCCACATACTACTCCTACTTCAACTCTTCCTGTTTCTGCTGACTACTATTCTTATTGCTACTACTATTAATGCTTACACTATTACTACTACTATTTATATTATGCCTACTTCTTTCTATTACTGCTTCTACTACTACTACTACTACTATATTCCTATTCCTTTTACTACCCCTTTTCTTTTTCTTTTTGGTGAGGCAATTGGGGTTAAGTGACTTGCCTTGGGTCTAATTTGTACTACTATACTCCTATTCCTTTTACTACTCCTTTTTTTTTCTTTTTCTTTTTGGTGAGGCAATTGGGGTTAAGTGACTTGCCCTGGGTCACACAGCTAGTAAGTGTCAAGTAAGTGTTAAGTGTCAAGTGTCTGAGGCTGGTTTTGAACTCAGGTCCTCCTGACTCCAAGGCTGGAGCTTTATCCACTATGCCACCTAGCTGCCTCCCTTTTACTACTACTGTTACTACTTTCCTTTTACTACTACTGTTACTACTACTACTACTATTACTACTTACTACTACTATTACTATGATCATAATTACAATTACTACCATCCCCAAACCCCACCCTAAAAAGCATTTTTTAGCCTTAGGAGAGAGAAGGTAGGCAAAATCCATGTTCTAACAGAGAGGTCCCAAGCTCTAAAATGAAGATAAACTTTAGTTTGTATTTCCCAAACTACTTTCTAAATTATCTTTTTACCAGCTTAGTTTAGATGTGGTTATTAATAAAACTGACCTTAAAATAAAAACAACTTCAAAGTTCATCTGTAGAAACATTTTTGAACATTCTTTTAGACCCTGGTTAAGTCACCCAAGTATTTTCCAGGTACATCTACTAAGCTAACAACAGAATACCAAAAATCTTCATCTGTGAGGGTCATATGGATGAGTCATTTTGTAACCTAAGAAAAATCACAACATGACCTTTGATATTTTAATTTCCTCAGATTAAATAAGGATACCACCATGTAATAAAATGACATGTCATAATCACAACCCCTAGCAAGACATTGGCTAGTCACAAGGACCTGGGAGTTGCAGCTCTCTCCAGCTCAGGAAACTAAAGTGAGATCAGCCCTCAGATTAGAGGGTGGAGGTTTTTCATATACAACTTAAAGCTGCAATTTTTGCAGAACTATGGAGTGAAAACAGTAGAAGAGAAAGGAGGTAGATATCCTATGCCAGCAGCATGGAAAACACAAATACACATGTTTCTGTTTATCCATGTAAAGGTTTCCTCTTTTGGCCTTGAAGTAGATCATGTCTTAGGGCTGGCTCTCATGATAATGCTAATGCCTTAGGACAACTGCCAGCTGTTCCTTTTCGTCTCCTTGTGCTCAGAATTCCTCAAAAACTCCAGTTGTTTGCTGTATGTGAAATACCTCTACCCTTTAATCTGAGGGTTGATATCACTTTTGTTTCCTGAGTTGGGAAGAGTTGCAACTCCCAGGGTCTTTGTGGCCTGCCAATACCTTGCCAGGGATTATTACATAATCAAAATTATAGCAATGCCATAAAGACATATAAAATTATGTGGTATTAATGTACATTCTCTCTCTCTCTGTCTCTCTCTGTCTCTCTCTCTCTCTCTCTCTCTGTCTATGACATTAAGGAAAGTCATGGACAGCAGCTTATTGTGTGAATTATTTTTTGAATATTTTTTGAAATCTGTCATTGTGGGCACAGAGCTAATTATTATTTAACACATACACAATGAAAGAAACTAGTATGTCTAAGAATAAATACTGTTAGTTCTCAGAATGTTTCAATATCAGTTATGAAATAGACATACTTAAAAAATCTGGGTTCCTTCAAGTTAGGGATCAGAGAGGTCAAGGCTGCTTTCAAGCTCATTTCTTTTAAAACCAATAATGTGTCAAACGTCATCACTCGCCTGTGAACCCTTCTACTAGGAAAGATGAGTGCATCACTTGAGTTCAAGACTCTTGATAAGCAGCAGTGCCAGAACTGATTAGGTGTACAAAATAAGCCTGCCACCAATATGATGAGCCCCTGGGATAGCAGTGGGGGGAACCAGCTCTCCTAAAAAGAGAAGAAATGGCCCAGGTCAGAAAAATGGAGAAGATTAAAGCTTCTGTGTTGACCAACAGTGAGCCTGGAGCTGGGTGCTTTGTACCTCCAGTCTGAGTGAGATAGGGAGACTAAGTCATAAAGAAGCAACAAGCAAACAAGTGTGTTCAATTTCCTCATTGTCATCCTCCTTTTCCCCCTCCTCCCCTTCATTCTCTTGTTCCCTTTTCTGCTCCTTTTACTTCTCCTTTTCTTACTTTTAATCTTCCCCCTCCTTCTTCTTCTTTATTCCCTTTTTTTTGGATATATAGAGACAGAGACATATCAAAGTAAGAAATGATTAATTTAAAAGACAAAGAAGACTTGAATAGCATGTATAAAGGCATTAGGTTTATTTTTATATTATTGCCCTATTTGTTTTGATTTTATGGAAATTAGCTAATGAAATGAGTTTCAGTTTCTTATCTTTTCATAAGACATATTGTCCTTTCACAGTTAGGAATATGGGAAGATGTCTAGCCAACAGAGAATCATTAAAAAACAAAACCCTATATTGTAGATTGGCAATTTTAAAAATTATTTATTACTAACATTCTTTTCTTTCTAAATTTTGAGTTCCAGATTTTCTTCCTCCTTCCCACTCACCCCCAACCACTGAGAAGGTAAATAATATGATGTCAATTATACATGTGAAATCATGCAAAACGCATTTCCATATCAGCCATATCACAAAAAAGCAAAAAAAAAAAGAAAAGAAAGCAAGAAAATTATACTTCAATTTATACTCAGAGTTCATCAGTTCTTTCTCTAGAAGTGAATAGCGGTTTTTCATCATGAGTTCTTTGGAACTGTCTTGGATCATTGTAGTGATCATACTGTACAATATACAATGATCTCCTGTTTCTTCTCCTTCACTTTGCATCAGTTCCACATATGTCTTGCCATGTTTTTTTTTTCTTTAAACCACCCTGCTGTTTCAGTGGATGAAGTTGGAAGCCAGACTGTATAAAGTTAAAAAGAGAGTAAGAAGAAAAGAGATGGAGATATCTTTTGTAGATGACCTTCTCAAGGAGGCTAGCCAAAAAAGGCAGGGGAATTATTGGAGGACAGCTAGTGGTAATGGATAAAATGAGGTCATTTTTCCCCCTTTTTTATTAATAAATTTGTTTATTTTTTGTTTTCAACATTTTCTTCCACAAGATTTTGAGTTCCAAATTTTCACCCCATCTTGCCCCTCCCCCCACCACAAGATGGCATGCATTCTAAATACCCCTTCCCCTAGTCTGCCTTCCCTTCTATCTCTCCCCCCCTTTTCTTATCCCCTTCCCCTTCTGTTTTCCTGTAGGGCAGGATAGATTTCTGTACCCCATTTCCTGTATTTCTTATTTCCCAGTTGCATGTGAGAACATTTTTTTAAGCATGTGTCTTTAAAACTTTGGGCTCCAAATTTTCTCCCTTCCTCCCTCCCCACCCACCCTCATTGATAAGGCAAGCAACTAAATATAGGTTATACATGTGCAGTTATGCAAAACCCTTCCATAGTAGACATACTGTGAAAAACTAACTCTATTCCCCTTAATCCTATCCCACCCCCCATTTATTCTATTCTTTCTTTTGACCCTGTCCCTCCTCAGAAGTATTTGCTTCTGATTACCCCTTTTCCCAATCTGCCCTCCTCTCTATTATCCCCCTACTTTCTTGTCCCCTTCCCCCCTATTTTCTGTAGGGTAAGACAGATTTCCATACCCAATTGAGTGTGTATGGTATTCCCTCCTTAAGTCAAATCCTATGAAAATAAGATTCACTCATTCCCTCTCACCTTCCCATTTCCCCTCCACTGTAAGAGCCTTTTCTTTTCTGTTTTTTTTTGTGACATAATTTACCCCTTTCTACCTCTCCCTTTTTCCTTCTCTTAGTATAATCCTCTCTCACCCCTTAATTTTATTCTCCAGATATGATCCCTTCATCTTCAACTTACCCTGTGCCCTCTATCTATCTATCTATCTGTCTATCTATCTACCTATCTATCTATCTATATCCATATATACATACATATAATTTTTTTTCCTCCAATTACCCTAATACTGACAAAGGTCTCATGAGTTACGAATATCATCTTTCCATGCAGGAATGTAAAAAGTTCAACCTTAATAAGCTTCTTATGATTTTCTCTTTCCTGTTTACCTCTTCATGTTCCACTCGAGTCTTGTATTTGAAAATTAAATTTTCTATTCAGCTCTGGTCTTTTCATCAAGAATGCTTGAAAGCCCTCTATTTCACTGAATGACCATTTTTTCCACTGCAGAATTATACTCAGTTTTGCTGAGTAGGTGATTCTTGGTTGTAATCCTACCTCCTTTGCCTTCAGAATATTATATTCCATGCCCTGCAGTCCTTTAATGTAGAAACTGCTAATCTTGTTTCATCCTGATTGTGTTTCCACAATACTTGAATTGTTTCTTTCTGGCTGCTTGTAATATTTTCTCCTTGACCTGGGAACTCTGGAATTTGGCTACAATATTCCTAGGAGTTTTCCTTTAGGGATCTCTTTCAGGAAGAGATCGGTGGATTCTTTCCATTTCTATTTTGCCCTCTGGTTCTAAAATATCAGGGCAGTTTTCCTTGATAATTTCTTGAAAGATGATGTCTAGGCTCTTTTTTTGATCATGGCTTTCAGATAGTCCAATAATTTCAATAATTTTTAAATTCTCTTTCCTGGATCTATTTTCCAGGTCAGTTGTTTTTCCAATGAGATATTTCACATTGTTCTCTAATTTTTCATTCTTTTGGATTTGTTTTACAGTGTCTTGATTTCTCATAAAGTCACTAGCTTCCAATTGCTCTCTTCTAATTTTTAAGGAAGTATTTTCTTCAGCAAGCTTTGGGACTTCCTTTTCCATATGGCCAGTTTTGCTTTTTAGGGCATTCTTCTCCTCATTGGCTTTTTGGACCTCTTTTGCCATTTGGGTTAGGCTATTTTTTAAGGTGGTATTTTCTTCAGTATTATTTTGGGTCTCCTTTAGCAAGCTGTTGACTTGCTTTTCATGATTTTCTTGCATCACTCTCAGTTTTTCCTCTACTTCTCTTATTTGCTTCTCAAAATCCCTTTTGAGCTCTTCCAAGGCCTGGGACTGATTCATATTGTTCTTGGAGGCTTTGGATGTAGGAACTTTGGCTTCATTGTCTTCTTCTGGTTGTATGTTTTGATCTTCTTTGTCACCAAAGTAAGATAATACAGTCTGACTCTTTTTGTCCTGCTTACTCATGATACGAGCCAATTGCTTGAATTTTAAACTCTTTGTTAAGGTAAAAGTCTGCTTCCAATGTGGAGAATGTACTGTCCCAAGCTTCAGGGGTTTGTATAGCTGTTTTCAGAGGTACTTCTAGGGACCTGAAAATTTTCAGTTCTTCCAAGGTGCTATGATAAGAGGCGAGGTGTTTCCTCTCTACTGCCACAATAAGCTGCACCACACCAGCATTCCTCCTTGCCCCAGGACCACCCCTCAGAACTGTGACCCAGATCCAAGCACCAATAAAGTAAGAGATTCCTGTCTTAGCACTGGTAAAGAGATCCCTGCAATCCCCTTCTGATTAACCACTCAATTCCCCCTCAGTCTCTGGGCTGAAAGCTCAGGAAACAGCTGCTGCCCTAGGCTGTGCTCTGGACTTGCAGCTGAGACCTAGCTCCTCTCTCCCTGCAGTCACAGACTTTTCCCACTGACCTTCCAAGTTGTCTTTGGCATTCATGGGTTGAGAAGTCTGGAAACCACCACAGCTGCCAGTGATTCAGTCCTCTGAGACCTGCTCCAGGGTTGCTGAGGCCTGCGTGCCCGCACTGAACTGCACTCCTCTCCCCATCTGGTACGATATACCTTTCCAATCAACCATCCAGGCTGTCTTTGGCTGGAAATTTGTTTCACTCCATCTTTTTGTGGGTTCTACTGCTTTAGAATTTGTTTAGAGCCATTTTTTAATAGGTATTTGCAGGGGTTTGGGGGAGAGCTCAAGCAAGTCACTGGTTTCTCTTTGCCATCTTGGCTCTGCCCATGTATATCCAATGAGGTCATTTTAAGGATGGAGGAGACATGGAAGCATTTGTAGGCAATAGGGAAGCATCCAGAAGACAGTGGGAGATTGCAGATTAGTGAGAGTGTGGATGATTTCCCATTCTATCTTATTTTCTTCAAGCTGCTGGAGAAGACAGGTGGAATGGGATAACTTGTGCATGTAGGGGGACTCAGTAAAGAGAAGGGCTGCCTCTTCACAAGGGACAGGGATGAAGGAGTAGTTACTACCAGAAGTCTGAGTGATGTGAGATGTGGAGGAAGGGAAAAGAGGGCTCTCTTGGTGAATGGATTCCTGAGTTCCATTGTTATTCTCATGCAAGAGTTCTTAATCTTTTTGTTTTGTTGATCCTTTTGACACTCTGGGAAAATCTATGTGTCCCCTTCTCAGCTTTTAAATGCTTAAAACATTTGAGATTACAAAGAAAACCAAAGATCCATAAAAATGAAGATTTATTTTTCCTATTCAAGTTCATAGAACCTCGAAATCTATCCACAGATTCCCCCTAGAGGGAAGGTCCATAGACTTCAGGTCAAGAACATCTGGCCTAATGTTTTGATTATATTTGCCCTTGCTTGTCTGCAAAAAGCTTCCTGCAAAAATTAAAAAAAAATGGTACAAATATCAAGATTTCATGGCAAAGATATTTTTCTAGAGTTGAATTGAAGGGTTGGTATACAAGGGAAAATTTTCATCCAATAACCAAACTGTGATCACAGAGAACATTTTTTTTTTCTGAACTGTTATAGAGTTTTCTTGACATTGACAATGAGGTTCTACATTTATGTAGTAATATCACCTATTCATGGCAGTTTACCATATATTGTATATCAATTTACTCCATTAATAATAATAACAGACATTTACACAGTACTTGAAAATTTGCTAAATGCTTTATATAACTTATCTGAGTTCAACACCAGTCCTATGAGATAGCAGATACCATTGCCCTCTTTTTACATAGGAAGATCCTTAGAGATAGAGAAGTTACAAGTTAAGGAGATTAAGGAAACTTGTCGATGGTTGTGCAGCTAGTCAATATTAGTGGTACAATTTGAACTCTGCATTAAGTGGTGCTGTGGATACAGTGAGGGGCCTAAAGTTAGGAAGACTCATATTCCTGAGTTCAAATCTGCCCTCAGACATTTTCTACTTGTGTGATCCTGGACAGGTCACTTAACCCTGTTTGTCTTATTTTCCTCATCTGTAAAACAAACTGGGGAAAGAAATGGCAAACCAACATAGTATCTTTACTAAGAAAACCCCAAATGGGGTCACGGGGTCACTAAGAGTCAAATATGACTGAAAAATGACTGAACAGTAACCACAAATGAGTAGGGAAAAGACTGACCCAACTGGCATCCCACAGGATGTAATAAGCTCACAAAAAATGAGAGTGGAAAGAAGGGATTTCAGATGGGGTACATTTGGCTATTCCATTTTCTTACATATGTCATTTGAAAGTATTTTCCTGAAAATATTGTGATAATTAGGAAAGTCTTTGGCAGGAAAATGACTACATTCCAGAAAGAACAAGGAGGGATATTTGCTGGCTCCCACAGGTATACAGTACTTAGGCCTCCTTGAGGAGAAAAAATCAGTAATACTAGAAAGCATACAAGTTACTTGTCTTAAAATTATATATAATAGTAGTAGCAACAAGGAAAGCAAACACTTAGCCACTGATCTGTCATAGGTGATGAGCAGAGAGAAGATCACAGATTATCCTATGCCACAGAGTACAACATTGGTGTAAATATCTTTATACAAGACAAAAACCCAGTAGATAGGGAAGGGTTAGGGTTAGGGTTAGGGTTAGTCTTCCTCTTCCTTCTTCTACTAAGCCAAGAGATGACTCTCCACTTCATAAATGTATGTGAACTAGAAGAGATCAATACAAATGTTAAGTATGGCAGTCTTCTTTAAATGCAGACACTTTATCACAAAACACTAGATCGGGATAGCTCATCCTCTGACATTTTTGTAGAAGATAGAATACTACTGGAAAAGACAAGACAAAAACAAATCTGTTACTCATGTTGACCTTTTGAAACCTTCCATCTATTTAAATCTCTTCCACTCTTTTCTAGCCAATCCAACTTCTGAATACTCTACTCGTCTTTGGATCTTTCTTGGTTCTCCCTTTTCTTCTTCTCTGGTGCCTTTTTGTCCTCCCGTCCCCAAGTAAGTGCGATTCCTAAGGCTCTGTGTTTTGCTTTCTCTCTTTCTCCTCAGTACTCTTTCTCTTGGTGACTCATCTACTATTTTGACTTCAATTCAGGAGCCTCAATGCAGATTATTGCATGATATCTGTTTGAAAGCAAGGCAAACCATTTAATGTCACAGTAAGGCTAGTCTATGCTCCAAACACTGATGCTGAAGAGGCCAAAGTTGCTCAATTCTATAAAAACCTACATCTTCTAGAAATAACATCCAAAAAGATTTCACATTCATCATAGGGGATTGGAATGCTAAAGTAGGAAATCAAATAATAAGTAAAATAACAGGCAAGTTTGGCCTTAGAGTATAAAATCAAGCAGGGCAGAAACTAATAGAGTTTTGTCAAGATAACTTGCTGGTCATAACAAATACTCTGTTTCAACAACCAAAAATGTGACTACACATGGACATCACCAGATAGCCAATATAGAAATTGGATTGATTGTATTCTTTGCAGCCACATATGGAAAAGCTCTACACATTCAGTTAAAACAAGATCTGGAGCTGACTGAGGTTCAGATCATGAGCTTCTTGTGGCAAAATTCAGACTTAAATTGAAGAAAGTAGGGAAAACCATCAGACCATATAGGCATGACCTAAATAACATCCCTTATGAATGTGAAGTGAAGGTGATAAATAGATTTAAGGGATTAGATCTGGTAGACAGATTGCTTGAAGAACTCGAGGTTCACATTATTATACAGGAGGCAGCAACAAAAAACATTCCAAAGAATAAGATGAGCAAGAAAGCAAAATGTCTGACTGACGAGGCTTTACAAATAGCTGATGAAAGAAGAAAAATGAAAGGTAAAGGAGAAAGGGAAAGATATACACAACTGTATGCAGAATTCTGGAGAATAGCAAGCAGAAAAAAAAGAGAATAGCAGGCAGAGATAAGAAGGTTTTCTTAAATGAGCAATACAAAGAAATTGAAGAAAACAATAGAATTGGAAAGATGAGAACTCTTCAAGAAAATTAGAGATGTCAAAAGAAAACTCCATGCAAAATTAGCATGACAAAAGGCAAGTTATTAAGAAGTGGCCAGAGCAGACAAAATAACTATCCAAGAAAGATCTTAATATAACACATAACCACGATAGAGTGGTTACTGATCTAGAACTAGATACCCTGGAGAATGAAGTCAAGTGGTACTCAGGAAGCATTGCTAACAATAAGGCTAGTGGAGGTGATGGAATCCTGCTGAGTCATTCAAAACCCTAAAAGATGATGCTTTTAAAGTGCTTTATACAATATACCAACAAATTTGGAAAGCACAACTGTGGCCATTGAATTAGAAAAGATCGGTTTATATTTCAATCCTAAAGAAAGGCAATACTAAGGAATGCCCAAATTACTGAACAATTGTACTCATTTCACATGTTAACAAGGTTGTGCTTAAGATTCTGCAAGATGGGTTTCAGCAATATGTGAACCTAGAATTACCAGAAGAGCAGGCTGATTTTTGAAGAGGCAGAAGAACTCAACACCAAACTGTCAACATTTGCTGGACTATAGAGAAAGCAAGGGAGTTCCAGAAGAACCTCTACTTCTGCTTCATTGACCACACTAAAGTCTTTGTGTGAATCACAACAAAATGTGGCAAATCTTCAAAGAGATTGGTGTACCAGATCACCTCACTTGTCTCCTGAGGAACCTGTATGTGGACCAACAAGCAACAGAACAACTGTTCCAACAAATGGAACAACTGATTGGTTTAAGATGGGAAAAGGAATATGACAAGGCTGTATATTGTCACCTTATTCATTTAATTTATATGCAGAGTACATCATACAAAATGCCAGGCTGGATGAATAAAAAAGCTGTAATTAAGGTTGCTGGAGAAATATCGAAAGTCACAGATATTCAGATGATACCACCCTGATGGCAGAAAGTGAAGAGGAATTATGAAGCCTCTTGATGAGGCTGAAAAGGGAGAGTGTAAAAACCGGCTTGAAGTTGAACATAAAAAGCAAAATGAAAACAAAACTTAAGATCTTGGCAACCAGTCCCATCATTTCCTGGTAAATAGAGGGAGGAAAAAATGGAAACAGTGTCAGATTTTATATTGTTGGGCTCAAAGATTACTGCAGATGGTAACTGCAGCCATAAAATTAAAAAAAAAGCTTACTCCTTAGAAGAAAAGCTATGGCACATCTGGATAGCATACTAAAAGCAAAGGTATCACCTTGTTGAAAACAGTTCCTATAGCAAAAGCTATAGTTTTTCTAGTAGCAATGTATGTCTGTGAGAATTGGACTATAAGAAAAGCTGAGCATCACAGAATTGACACTTCCAAATTGTGGTGCCAAAGAAGACTTTTGAGTCCTTTGGATGGCAAGGAGATCAAATCAGTCAATACTTAAAGAAATTAATTCAGGTTATTCACTAGAAGGTCAAATACTGAAGATGAAGCTTAAATACTTTGGCCACGTAATGAGAAGATGGGACTCATTAAAAAAGACCCTGATCTTGGGAAAGATTGAAGACAAAAGGAAAAGGGGATGACAGACAATGAACATGAGTTTGAACCGACTAAGAGAGATGGTGGGGGATAGGAGGGTCTGATGTGCCACAGTTTACGGGGTCCCAAAGAGTTGGACTTACCAAACAACAAGTGCAGATTACTCCTAAGTGTCTATCTCCAGTATAAATCTATCCTCTGAGGTCTAGTCTCAAATTTACAATTATGTGTTTGACTTCTCTATGTATATGACTTAAGAATGTCCTCAAATCAACATGTTGACAGTTGAGTTCATTATTTTTACCCCCTAAAGTGCATTCCTCCCACAACTATTTCTTTACATGTCCTATGCCATGAAAAGCAGTCCTATTTCCCCAGACATCTAGGCTCAAAATTTTGTAGTCATTTTTTTATTTATCTCTTTCTCTTGCCATTCAAATCTAATCACTTTCTAAGAACTCTTTTTTTCTACCTCCATAAAATCTTTCTTATTTTTCCTCACTGCCTCCACACTAAATTGAACTTTCATTATCTGCCACTTGAGATATTATAATAGCATCCTAAATAGTCTCCCTAACTCTAGACTCTCTCCTCTTTACCATATCCTCTAAAAATGGCCAAATTACTCTTCTTAATAGACAAGTATGAACATGTCACTCTGCTCAAAACCTCTCTGTGACTCCCTAGCATACTGGAGTTACTGCTTCCCTATTCACAGTTAGGAGGCTTAAACCTCAAAGCTTAGAGTCCCTACTTCATTAATGAACTAGCCCAAGCACATCTACAAAGAAACCTTATGGAGGCACAGAGCAAATAATAGCATCTCCAACTTTTAGTCAGATTGTCTCTACATACCTTCTGTCAGTTAAAGTCTGATGATGAAGAATGCCACATTAACCAGTCTCCCATTGTATGGTTCCCCAGTCCTTTTTATCCCATGTTGTGACTTTAGGTATAATCAGTATGATCATGTAAGATTCTTTTAAACCTTTGCCTCTATACTAATTACCCTCATTCTTTTCCAGTCACACTCAAAATCCACTTTTGTCTAGTTCATTCCATTGCATCCTTTGAGATTCTTATTCTATATTGGGGGCAACTAGGGGGTGCAGTGGATAGAGCACCAGCCCTAGAGTCAGGAACACCTGAGTTCAAATCCAGTCTCAAACCAAACACTTGACACTTACTAGCTGTGTGACCCTGGGCAAGTCACTTAACTCCAATTGCCAAAAAAAGAGAGATTCTTATTCTATTTTCAACAAAACTCCAGATATCCTCCAACTTTTCAACCAATACTCCCTTTATCTCCTTACATTCTTGGAAACATAGCTTTTCCTTAAATGTGTCTCATGGCTTCCATCCCTTTCCATAGACATTCTTACTTCCATTCTACTGTCTTATCTCTAGTTGTTTGTCCTTTGTTTTGAAGAGAACCAATGGTATCATGGGATGATATCTTGACTCATGCATGAATTGGATTAAAGTGAGGCTGAGTTGTACAAAGTTGTTAGCACCACTCTGTCTTCCAGAGTCATTGAAGTCCAATGGCAAGATAAAAGTCAAAACAAGGATGCAGTAGATGACCTTCGTATCTTCAATGTCTGACAAAGTTCTAAGTTTTCCACAGAGCCTGTAATAGCTGCCTTCATGGACATTGGAAGGAATTGTTCTTATTTGCCCATTTCACCAGGGCAAGTCTTTATTTGCTTGACATAAACATTCCCCACTATCATCCCTCAATAACCTTTCCATTACCTAATTTTTTTCAAAGATGGTAGTACTGGCATGTTATTTCTCTCTAACCTATTCCTTGCCATAATCATTAGGAATATCAATATTCATGTTGACAGCCCTTGTCATGATCTGACCAAATACCTTCTAAACTTGCTTAACTCCAATGTCATCCTTCTCCGTACTTCACTGTTCATTATAATTGAACCACCTTAAAAAACCAAAAACCTAGAACTTTGAAGCTGTATAATCTATTACATCATATCCTTCTAGAAAGAGACAGTGTAGCATGCTGGAAAGAGTGTCAGACTTGGAATTAGAAAGACCTAGGTTCAAACCTTCCCTTAGATGTTTGCTAGCTATGTGAACCTGGAACTTTCATTTCTTTGAAATTTTCTCATCTATCAAATAGGGCAAAACCAAACATCTATAATTGTTGTGAGAATCATATAGGATAATTTATGTAATGTGCTTTGCAGACTCTAAAACTATATTAATGTGAACTTTTATCATTTTATTTTCCTATGCTTTTTAAAACTAACCCTATTCTTTCACATTACTCCTTTTAGCCTCATCTGTTCCCCCAGTCCATTTCTTTGTTTCAGCTGAACTTGCCACCATACCAAGCACTGAACTGATGGTTTGGCACTTTAACATTTCAGTGGCTACCTCCCTAGAAATGTTTACCTGTTTGGCTTTCTGACATTTTTAACTTTTGAATCCTCAACCATCTCTGAACCCCAAACCATCTTGGAATTTAGAAAGTTCTAAGACTTTATTTACAGATAGATTTTTTTCCTAGCATAAAAGAAATCAAGTGAAACTGATGTTTGAATATATGATCTTTTTGAAAATAGCATTTCTGAAGTGATAATTTAAGTCAAATTCCATATTCTGAGCAGCACTCTGTGTGTGTGTGTGTGTGAACCCGAGTATTCTAATAAATTCACAGAATTATCACGTGATCTCTTTATTTACAAGCATTAGGATTTATGATGTTCTCAGAAATTATATCTTATTACATGGCTTATTTTTCTTTAATACTAAAGGTGTTCCCTAATTATGCTCTAATTAAATGTGATTCATCAAATAGAAATAAAGACAAAACTAGTAATCAGAGCTTCTTTTTCCATTCATGGAAATTTAGTGGAGGTGTATCTTGTAATTAGTTTACCAATGTTTACACTAGAACAAGTAGAATAAAATTGTAATCATTTTTCTTCTCATCATCTGACAGCCAGTTAGGAATTCATTTACATAGTATTACAATGGTACTTATTACCCTGATCACAGACCTGCTATTGTATAACTATCAGTGAACTGTGAGTTCTATGAAGAGGTCAGAAGTAAGGAGAAGTGCATAGAATGAATTCAAATTTGATGATCCACATTCATGTTGAGTACACAGAGATCAGAGCCTTTTCTGTCCAGAACCTCTATGCCAGGGCCAGGAAAGGCAGAAAAACTTCTTTATCTTTCCAAATACTTCTCCCACTCATTGCCTGATTTCTAAGATTCCTTTAATGGAAAAACTTTTTATCCCATAATCAGAGATATTATTTAAAATGCAGATAGTCCTCAACTATATTCTTACTCATATAATGTTTAAAACTTGAAGAAAGGCCTTCAGCATATTGGATAGTTCCTCTATGAGGGATTTATAAGAGGGCATGGGTAAAAGTCTTGTGCAGGTCATCCTGGTGAAAAGCTTTCCATGTCATCCCAGGACATGCTGCTGCAGTCCTAGGAAAGGGTATTCTCTTAGTTCACACCCATCCTCCTGCACACTATTGAGGTGCTTATGTCTTCTCTTCCTTTACAAGAAAACTATCACTAGAAGGCAAAATTGTTTGTTACTACATAGAGTCTTCAGGTGATAAACTTCAGTAACAGATACAAACATTGAAGCATTGTGGAAAATGACTAGTAGAGGTAATAACATGACTTGAAATCACACTAACGCATTGTTAATTGATACCTGAATGCTGTTATGATATACTTTTCTAGGGGAAAATATGGTGGGGACATGAGAACACTGGACATTTTACACTTGGCAAGAAGGAGGTGCCATAATGTATAGAAAGAGACTCAGAAAAGTGAGGCTTCCTTATTGCTCAGTATTACTTATGGTTACCACCAGTATCCTTAAACAGATGAAATACTTAAAAATATGGACTTACTACATGTAGAAATTGGCATTCTCCCATCTAGAAAGGGACATTAAAATGATTATTAAAAGTATTTTATTGGATGTATAAGTTCATCCCAACAACACATGGTATATATATTCTGAAGGACATTTTCAACTTTTCATTTAATAATGGATCTTTGCTATTCATATCTTATTCTAATATATCTCTTTCTTAATACAGATATTAATAAACTCATAGTAGCTAACATTTATATGACATGTCAAGATTTGCAAATCATTTTATGAAGTGTGTATCAATATCATGAGTAAAAAATATTTAAGTGAAATATAAAACTGTGTTTCTGTGGAGCAAGAGAGAGTTTGTGTACTTCTCACGTCCCATCTCACACCCCTAACAAGAAAGGTGCAGAGTCAAAATTTTCAGAGATCACACCTCATGGGCTGACTCTATGTGAAACTTTCTCCTCTGTTCCCTCCTTCTGCTCCCTTCCTTCTCCTTTCCCCTTACCAACCTTCTCTAGTATCAGGGAAGTCAGCTAGGGTTTAGTTCCAGGAATCTACTGCTCATAGTAACCTCCAACTATAGTGAAACAACAATGAAAGTTAGGGTTTTTTAGTCTTATGGAATGAAAGGTTCTGAAATCCCATATAAAGCTCTGCTTTTGAGATCTTACGATGATGTAATAAAAATGCAGGCTTGAACAACAACAACAACAAAACTCCCAAGTTAGAGAAAGATTCTCTAATGTAAGTCAGCTTTTGGGATCTCAGCCCTGATCCAGAAAAGTTTTTTTTTTCTTAGTCAACTTTCCTTAACTACCAGAGCTGTCCCATTTCACATTAATATCCTGAAACAAAAGAACTCAAGGAGATACTATATACATTTGGGTTGACTATAGCTATTTGGAGGGGTGAGCTGAGGAAAGATACTGAGGAATACATTTTGGCTATGTTGAATTAGACATGTCTTTAGAACACATGAAAATAGAAAACAAGCTGTTTGAGACATAGGATTGGACCCCAGGAGAGATTAGAGATGTTTATATCGATAGGTGAGTCATTTGCAAAGAGATGACAATTGAAACCATGACAGCTGATAGGATCACTAAGGCAGAAGATTTAGAGAAAGAAAAGGAGGGTCCAGGATTGGTTGGTTGTTGTCCTTAGGTTCTTGAAGAGGACCAAAATGACATCACTGTGTTAGAGTCAAGTTACAGTGTGTCTGACTGGCTGATCAGACCAATACAAGCTCAGAATGCTCTACCACAGCTCAGGCACAAATAGTCTATGTGAACATTTGGGATGGATTCTCTAAATTTGTGCTTCTTGCATTTCTTTTGAGTTATTTCAATTCTGTTTTGCTCATAGAGCACAGCATCTTCTCTGATGAATGCATGCCAGGATAATGACTTAGTGAATGGCTATGCCTAGGGAATGGGGTATAGGTGGCTCTATCAAAGAAGAGTAAGAGAGTGGTTAGATAGGTAAGAATGAGGAAAAAAAATTGAAGAGCAAATCTGAAAAATAAATATTTCTCTTACTGGCTGTACTCTTGTCTTATTATGCAATCACATTGTCTCTTTAAATATGAGATTTAAAAATGTTTGCTTTGGTTAATTGTGATTTTTTTGTTTAGCTTAAAGCTAAGCACTTTTTCCTGTGGGAAAACTTCCAATTTTGTAATGTAAATCAATGGCAAAATGTATTTGAATAATAGAATTTAACTTTACACTCAATTAAGGTTCAGAGGCTCATGGGATTTAGATCTTAGAAATTATCTAGACCAACCCTTTCATTTTTTAGATGAAGAAACTGAGGCCCAGAGAGTCTAAATTATTTATCCAAGGTCAAACACATAGTAAGAGGCAGGATCATTTTTAGGGAGTGTATCTTTTCTAAGTAGTGCATCTATTCTAAGCAAAGCACTTCTGCATTAATATAATAAATGGTTTTAATAAATACTGTGACCTGATTTTCTTAAATAGCTTTTAGCTCATGTAATTATCTTTAAAGGAATGTGCATTGCAAGACTAGAAGGCTTCTTTATTCAAGATATCTCTGCTTCCCTTTATCAGCTCAAAATCATTTCCTTTTCAGCTAATGATTATTATCTACAGTATGTTTGAAAGTAGTGTATAACTTTGAAGTCCAAAGGTCATTCATTGTTGCATGTTTGGGGACAGCTCTCAGACTTCATACATTTTTTAAAGTTGAAATTGAAGGAATGGACTGGGAAAAGAGGGAAGAGGAGGTATATCAAATATGTTCAGTCTATCCTATGACTTTAATTTTCTCTAGTTAATGGTAGAAAGTTTAAATGGTTGCTTATAGAATTCTGGTTTTCTTCTTTAAAGACAAACCTAATTCCTCTCCTTTCCTCTTTTCTCTTGTCTCCTTTCTTCTCCTATCTCCTCCCTTCTCTCCTCCTCCTTTCTCCTCTCTTCTCTTCTCCTTTTTTTCTGTCTTTTCTTTTCTTATTCTCTCTTTCTCTATTTCATAGGCACAGGCTTTGGATCTGGCATGGAAACTAAAAAATGTGTGATGGGAGATGAGGTATTAATGTTAAGTGCTAAAATAAGCCCTAATGGTAAGACCTAATAAAATCCCAAACTGTACAGAAATGCTTGCCATGTTGTGTGTGTGTGTGTGTGTGTGTGTGTGTATGTATGCGTGAAGATCTGGTGCATCATACACTACTTGGCAATGGCAGAAGATTCAGATAGAAGGCCAGAGAGATGAGCCCTGTGCAGCATGAAAATGTTGAGCATGGAACAAAGTCAGAATGGAAAAAAATATGTTGAAGGGATGACATGGATGAACTTTGCTTCCTTCACAATTTTCCATGTGGTTGGTCCTGATAACAAATAAAAGCAATAAAATTGTTTGTGCAAAATATTTAACATTTCTGTTATGTAAAAAACATGTAGTCTCTTATCTGGCCCACCTGAGAAAAAAGAACAGCCCCAAAATCTAAATAAGGAATTATCTTTATTGTCCATGGACCTTGACATTTTCACTTTGTAGGACCTTAGATGTAAAGCTTATTGGAAGGTTGCTTAGAGGTCATCTAACTTAATGTCCTCATTTTACAGAGAAGGAAACCAGTTCAATTCAATTAAGGTCAACCTAGAAAGTAGCTTTGATGCATGAGAAAAGAGGCCTGGATTTGAAATCAGAGGAACTGGATTCAACTCCTGGTTTAGCTACTTACTACCAGTGTGACCTTGGGCAACAAACCTCCATTAAGTGAGTGACTCCTCCATTATTTGGTTCACGATCCCTGTTATAATTTTGTGTTGTCTCTCACAAAATCTGCCTTAAGTCCATTCTCAATGAAACACTGGCAACATCAATATCTGCTTCATTTTCTTCTTCAAAAAATGATCCTCAGAGTCTTCCATGAGGATTCAGATGTACAAGACCTCAGATATAGGACTGGTTAGAATGTAAAACAGGCTCATACTGAAGACCTTTGACTGTAAGCGAAAGTCTCCTTCCCTTTCTAGAAGATGCCAGACAACCTTTTTTTCCTTGATGGGCTATATCTTCTTGAAGGTACATAAAAAGTCCCCACAACCCACTGTGCCAACTAAGGGACGGGCCTTAGTTCCCCCTTGGTGATGATGGTTTCCTGTTGTGCTGACTTTTCTAGCACAGGAAGGGCTGCAGGTTTTCTGCTCTCCCAGTGGCTTTTTTCTTCTTCATTCTTTCAGCTTATTAGTCTTGTTGCTGCTTTTCTTTGCATATAGTTTCCTTGAGCAGATGAATCAATACACAGGCCTCTTCTCCATGCTCTGGTATCTCTGACTCTTCTCTTTGATGTCTGTGTGTCCCCAATTATATTGAGAAGCATGTGCCCTGGATATCTCCCCTTAATGAGGAGAGAGGGGTTTACCTGCATGCCTGCTAGAAGTGCCGACTCTGTGTGAGTCACTGTGCAGAATGCCAGGGGAAACAAAAAAGTGAAACTGCCGTTGAAATGAATGACCTTACATGCTTCAGGGGATACAGCTTGTACATAGGTAAGAGAATACAAGGTAGACTGAGTCCAGATAGAGCACTAACAATGGGAGACATTAGGGAAGGATTCAGGGATGAGGGGCCATCTAAAGCTTGTAATTATAGGAAGATAAGAATTCTGAGAGGCAGAGAGGAAAAAGGAGGACATTCTTGGCATAGAAGACAGTATATATGAAGGCATGGAAGCTGGAGATGGGATCCTGAGGTCAGAGATTAGGCAGTAGTCTAGTTTGTCTAGAAAGGACAGTAGATGAAGAGGCTTCAGATAACCTCTCTGAGCCTTAACTTCCTCATCTTTAAAATGAAATAGCTAGCCTGGAAGCATTTATTAAAAACCTCCTATGTACAAGACACTGAACTAAGGAAAGAGCTCATTAAATATTATGTATTTAAGTAAAAATAATAATTGGGGCATAATTTAAGTGTAAGGATTCTGTGCCTCATTGGTAAAAAATTAAGTGTTTTAAGTTCCTTGGAATCAATGAATAAGCATTTTTTACTTGCCTGCTTTATACTGGGCACTAAATGAGGTGCTGGTGATACCAAGATAAAAGTGAGAAAAAAATCAAAAGCAAAAATATACGTATGAAGATATAAGTAATTAATGTATTATGATGTCACAGGTTTATAGACCTAAATCTGGAAAGTACCTCAGAGGCTAGCTAATCTAAACCCCTCATTTTAAAGATGAGGAAACTGAAACCCAGAAAGCTTAAACAAATTACCCAAAGGCACACAGGGAGTAACGAAAAAGGGAACAATCTGAATGCAGATCCTCCAACTCCAGTGACAGTGTTCTTTCTACTATACCACACTATAACATAAGATGTTACACTATACTATGCTAAACATAGTATGTACACACAGACACACAGACACACACAAAGACACACACACATTACAATATGCAGTACAAAGTATTTCATAAAAATTGGAATTTTGTTGGGTTCTAAATTCTTCCCTTATTTTTATTTATATTTTGGTTGGTTTTATTCATTTGGATATTACATAGCATTTGATATGCAGACAAATTGGCTATCTATGGGGAAATACCTGAGCAAACAGTCAATTCACTTATGGCAAAATGTGTCTGCAAGTTCAAACCTTTCAGTTTATAACCCAAATGCTGGGTGGTACATACCATTTACTACAATGAATGAACGAATTAAAACAAACAATCATTATTAACTGCTATACACCAATTGCTGTGATAAATACTATATATAATACAAAAAGCAAGACAATCTCTGATTTCTAGGTGCTTTCATTCTAATACAATAAGATGGCAGAACATGCGATGTGGAGCAGTGGCCAGGGATGAGTGTTTCAGAATGGTAAATATAAAGATGATGAGTGGATCCACAGGGCAATTGGTTAATATTTCCAAGAATAGTAAAACCAATTTGTTACAATTTCAATATCTAGAGGTGAAAAGTGACTAGGATATAGGGCCTGTTGGGGAAAGGTACAGTAGGGTGGAATAGGATGAATGAGATCATGGTAAGTCTGGATCTGGGCTAGATGTGGAGAACTCTTTGCCAATCAGGATCCCAGGGCAAATGCTGGAGTGCAAGGTCAGAGGGATACCTTTCCCTTATATAGCTATCATTAGCCTAGGTCTTGAGCATTCTGGTAAGTCAGAAAAAAACTGTTTTTATTAATGCAGATTCATGACAAAGCAAAAGGCAGGAATATTTGCCTCATTTGTGTGTGTGTGTGTGTGTGTGTATGTGTGTTCATGAAAGAGAGACACACAGGGAGAGACAGAGGCAGAGAGAAGGGAAAAAGAAAGGGGAGAGATAGAGATAGATAAGTAGAGAGACACAGAGAGATACAGAAAGAAACAGAGACAGAGACAGAGACAGAAAGAGAGAGTACTTATAAAAAAGATTAAGGTAGTAGGAGAAAGACAGGGTCAGAGACAGAGGCAAAGACAAACAAAGAGTGTTGTGCATAATTCTGTCCTGCTCTGATTTTATCGTCAACCTTTTAAATAGATTATGATGATTTGAGTTTTTCTGACTCCCAAGGCAACTTCTTGTCATTTGTAACTTCAATGCAGAGCATGGAAATTTTCAAGTCAAACACTACATTTCTAAGAATCTCCAAGGTGGTGGTGGTGATAAGGTAGTGATACGGACTATTCAATGATAAATTCAATGTGGCTTTGAAAGTCATAGTATATGAGTAAGTAACCTTGTCTGTCTTCTTCTAGTTCAGTAAGCAAAAATCCCCCAAATCCTCCAAAACAACAACAAGAAAACCCTAAAATGCAAAGCAAAAAAACAAAAAACAAAAAAACAAAACAAAATACAAACACACACACACACACACACACACACACACAAGACACACATGTGCACTCTACCGAAACATAAATAATAATAGTTAAAAAAAATCACTCTATAAGCAATCCCAAGCACTGGGGGAAAATAGGTTCTGCATTTTAAGTTACAACAAACAAAACTAATAAACTGTAAACCACAGGGACCTGTCAGTTGAATAGAAGATACAGAATTCATTGTATAAACAATTCACCAATGTGTCAACAGTTACTCTGACATGGGAAGAAAATTAAGAGTATTTTTCAAGAAAAATCTATTTAGTTCAATGAAGCCTCTGGCAGAATTTTGTGTGCATTGTATCGATAGGAAAGAATGGCTATCCAAATGTGACCCAGTTATATGTTAAACAGCACAGAAATGATCTATTACACAAGAACATTTCTTTTGAAATCTGAGAGGCACATCCATTATCATCACAACTGACATCTTCTCTACAATGACAGGGCATGTTAGTGGATATCACCAAATTTCCCCCTTTCTGATGATGAAATGAATAGAGCATTCTTGTCAGGTAAGGTAGTTAGAAATAGCAAAATTCATATAATTATCTTTATATTGCCACAACAATCCTAGCCTTATATGACAAGAAGTCATGAAACAGAAAACAGATGCGTTGCTTATAATGGTTACAAATGGGCATGTGGAGGTCAGTTGCTATCATTTAATCACTGCATTTAATAAAATACTTTTTTGACTTTCATTGCAAAATAGCTTAAGGACCTATCTCTATCATTAATGGTGTTGTTATATGGAAATATAATAAAAGATTTAATTTTGGAAGGCACATTAAAGATCATCTTGTCCAATCCTATTTATGTTGCAAAACAGGAAACTAAGGTAAAGTGAGATACAGATGATTTTTTTCTAAGTATTTTTTTATTTAGTGTTTTATTTTCCCCAGTTACATATAAAACCATTTTAACATTCATTTTTAAAACTTTGAGTTCCAAATTCTCCTCCTTCCCCCTCCCTAGCCACACCCCCCAACATTGAGAAGGCAAGCAATTTGATATAGGTTATACATGTGTAGTCATGCAAAACACTTTCATAATAGTCATGTTGTGAAAGACTAACTATATTTCCCTGAATCCTATTTTCCTCTTGTTTATTCTATTCTTTCTCTCCTTTCACCCTGTACTGCCTCAAAACTGTTTTTCTTTTGACTACCCCTTCCCCAATCAGCTCTCCCTTCTATCACCCCTTTTTTCTTATCCCTTTCCCTCTTATTTTCCTATAGGGTAAGAAATTTCTATACCCAATTGATTGTGTATGTTATTCCTTCTTTCAGCCAATTCTGATGAGAGTAAGGTTCACTCACTCCCCCTAACGGCACCCCTCTTCCCCTCTACTGTAAAAGGTTTTTCTTCTCTCTTTTATGTGACCCACTCTACCTCTTTCTTACTCTTTCTGCCAGCATATTCCTCTCTCACAGCATGATTTTAAATATCATCCCTTCATATTCAACTCACACCTGTGCCCTCTGTCTATATAAACTCCTTCTAACTACCCTAATGATGAGAAAAGTCTTATATTACAACTATCATCTTCCCATGTAGGAATGTAAACAATTTAACTTTAATTAAAGTCCCTGATGATTTCTTTCCCATTTACCTTTTCATGCTTCTCTTTAGTCTTGTATTTGAAAGTCAACATTTCTATTTAAATCTAGTCTTTTCTCAAGAATGCTTGAAATTCTTCTATCTCACTGAATGTTCATTTTTTTCCCCTCATGGAATATACTTGGTTGTAATCTTAGCTCATTTACACTCCAGAATATCATATTCCAAGCCCTCAGGTCCTTTAATGTAGAAGCTGCTAAATCTTGCATTATCTTGACTGGATCTACTGTACTTGAATTGTTTCTTTCTGACTGATTACAATATTTTCTCCTTGACCTGGGAACTCTAGAATTTGACAATAATATTCCTGGGAGTTTTCATTTTGTGATCTCTTTCAGGATGTGATTGGTGGGTTCTTTCAATTTCTATTTTACCCTTTGATTCTAGAATATCAGGGCAGTTTTCCTTGATAATTTCTTGGATGATCATGTCAAGGCTTTTTTTGTGATTGTGGCTTGCAGGTAGTCCAATAATTTTAAAGTTATTTCTCTTGGATCTATTTTCCAGGTCAGTTGTTTTTCCAGTACGATATTTCACATTGTCTTTTATTTTTTCATTCTTTTGGTTTTGCTTTATGATTTCTTGGTTTGTCCTAAAGTCGATAGCTTCCATTTGCTCCATTCTAATTTTTGAGAAATTATTTTCTTCAGTAAGCTTTTAGACTTTCTCCATTTGGCCAGTTCTGCTTTTTAAGGTGCTCTTCTCCTTGCTGGCTTTTTGGACCTCTTTTTAAATTTGGCTTAGTCTGTTTTTTAAGGTATTATTTTCTTCAGTATTTTTTTTTGTCTCCTTTACCAAACTGTTGAAATGTTTTTCATGATTTTCTTGCATTGTTCTAATTTCTGTTCCCAGTTTTTCCTCTACTTCTCTTACTTGATTTTCAAAACCCTTTTGAGTTCTTCCATGGCCTGTGACCAATTCATATTTTTCTTAGAGGCTTTGGATGTAGGAGCTTTGACTTTGACTTTGTTGTCTTCTTCTAAATGTGTATTTTGATCTTCCTTGTCACTAAAGTAAGTTTCTATAGTCAGAGGTTTGTTTTTTTTTTTTTTTCCCACTGTTCGTTCATTTTCCTAGCCTATTGCTTGACTCTTTGTTAAGGTAGGGCTCTGCTTCCAGGGTGGAGGGTGAATTGTCCCAAGCTTTAGGGGTTTTGTGCAACTGTTTTCAGAGATATTTCTAGGGACCTGTAAGTTTTCAGTTCTTCTAAGGTGGTATGATCTAAGGAGAGGTTTTTACTCCTCTCCTGGACTGTGCTCTGGTCTGTGAGCAACCACAAGCACTCTTTTCTTCTCTAGAACTTTGAGAAGGGTCCCCTCTCCACTGCTATTGCAAGCTCTGATATGTTAGTGTTCCTCCTTGCCCTGGGACTGCCATCCAGGACTGTAACCTGGATCTGAGAATGGGCAAAGCAACAGAGTTCTGCCTCCATCTGGAAAAAGACCTCTGTAATCTCCTTCTGACTAGTTGTTAGACCCTCTTACTGTCTGTGGGCTGAGAACTCTGGAAGTAGCCACACTGCTGCCACTGATGTGGCTGATTTAGTCACTTCCAAAGCCTGCTCCTGGTTTGTTTGGGCTAGGGCTGTGCTGACGTGGCCTGCCCTGGACTGAGCTCCTCTCTCACCCAGGTCTGACAGAGCTTTCCTTCTGACCTTCCATGTTGTCTTTGGTGTCTGTGAGTGAAGAGGTCTGGAAACCACCACTGCTGTCAGTGATTCAGTCATCTGGAGGCCTGCTCTGGGTTTGCTGGGGGTCAGTCTGCACTGGCACGGCCTGTGCTGGACTGCACTCTTCTCTCACTCTGGTGCAACAGACCTTTCCTGCTGACCTTCCAGGTTGTCTTGTGCTGGAAATTTGATTCACTCCGTATTTTTGTGGGTTCTGCTGCTATAAAATTTGTTTACAGTCATTTAAAAAAGGTATTTGGAGAGATTTGGGGAAGAGTTGGGCAAGTCCCTGCCTTTACTCCACCATCTTGATTCCACCCCACCCCAGATACATATGATTTATAAAGGATTGCATAGGTAAAAAATGGAAGAATTTTTGCTCTGTCCTAGGTCCTTTAACTTCAGATCCAGTATTCTTTCCATGACATCATGACAATTCCATTTCCTTTCTATCATCAACCTTTGGGATAAATATTTAAAAAAAAATTTTTTTTTAAATTTTTAGGCAGTTGGGGTTAAGTGACTTGCCCAGAATCACACAGCTAGTAAGTGTTAAGTGTTTGGTCTGAGGCCAGATTTAATCTCAGGCCCTCCTGACTTCAGGGCCAGTTCTCTATCCACTGTGTCACCTAGCTGCCTCCATTTTGAGAAAAATATTTTAAGGATGTGGATGTATGTGTGGATGGAATGTTAATTCCCTCAAATAAAAAATGGGTTCATAGTCTAAAAAAGTGGAATTGGTTGTCAAGAATTTGTGCAAATAGATACAAATTCATTTTATATAATAATAATGATGAAAGAAAGAATGAAAAGACATTTATGAAGCATTTGTTATATGTCAGGAACTGTGCTTAATACTGGGGACACCAATATATTAGTGAGACAATCTTTGCTCTTAAGAAGCTTAAAACTGGAAGAGACAGCAATTGGAGGGATCAGCTGCTGGACTGATGGAAAGGTCTGGTGGTAGGTCAGACATCTGGAGGAATGGTAGGAGGTCAGATGGGAAGGCCTGGTGGGTTGGAAAGGGTACCATCAGCAAAGATGGTAAGGCAGAAGGAAAGGTTCCCTGGGGTCTGCTCCACTGACGTAAATAAAATTTGCCTTTTTGGCAACTTCTGTCCTTTGTTCACATGTCCTCCCTCCATAATGAAGTAAGGAAAATCTAGTCCTTCTTCCATGTTACAGCCCTTCAGATACTTAGAAATAACTATTATGTCTCACCCAGAGTCTTCTCTTTTACAGATTAAACATAACTAGTTCCTTAAATCCAATCCTTATGTGGTAGGAACTCAAGACCCCTCATTGTTGTAGTTGTCCTCTTCTTGATGCTCTCTGGTTACTAGCATCCTTCCTAAACTATGGTGTCCAGAAGTGGACAAAATATTTCTGATATGGTCTGACCAAAGCAGAGTACAGTGTGACTATTATCTGTTTATTCTTGGAGGTGATACTTCTGTTAAGATAGCCCAAGATCATATTATCTTTTTTATTTATTGTCTTATCACACTGTTATTACCTATTGAATTTGGACACCTAGACCTTTCCTCAGAAAAATTGTACCTCTCCCCTCTTGTTCTTGTGAAGTCTATTTTCTGAACCCAAGTGTAAAACTTTTCATTCATCGCTATTAAATTACATCATATTTGATTTAGCTTTATGTCATGGTCTTTTCAGATCCTGGCTCAATTATCCATCATGTTATCTGTCTCAGTTTTGTGTTATCTACAAATTTGATAAAGCAATATAGTCAATATTGCCTTTATTTAAATAAAAAAAACACTCTATGAAATGTGGATAAATCTCTAAAAACACTTTGAAATACCTACAACCAAACTTTTTTTCCAGATGCAATGATGAGTGAAATTTTAAGAAACACAACTGCTGCAGACCAAGTAAAATAGCCTTTCTCCAGGGATCAGCCACTATTCATCTCTTCCTAACTCTACTTTCCCTTTTGGCTTTCAGGAAAGCCTTTATCTTAGGTCTGAGGTAGTGTATTTCCACAGCTTCCAAGTACACATGGTAGATGCTTAATAAATGTTTGTCAAATGGAATTAAATTCCTGGTGGCTCACTGGTCTGCTTCAGCCTGCTAAAAACCAAAGGGTCAAAGCCTTTAAGAATCTATTTATAGCTTCCAAGAGATAAGACATTAATTCACCTCTTGCTGCTAGTTCTAATTACCTGTCCTTGAAAGGGGAGCTTGACCTCCCATTGCAAAGCTCCTTTGCTATATGTCTCAGCTCCAAGACTTGGACTGAGCCTTTCCAACTTTTTCTTCTACTTACTTATAGAGGAAGAAGAAGAAAATTAGCTTTCCATTCGACTGCCACAGTCAAAACCTCTGATATTCTCCTTCCAATCAGGAAATGCCTTTAGTTACTCATTCCCTCTCTGTAGATGCTCCCTGTTTATTTTTAAGTCATTTTGAGTGATATGCTATTTCTCAACTGATGCCCTGTTCTTTTTCCTGTTTGTGGCATAAAGGTTCCTGGAGGTTCCTCTACAAAGTGAAAGCTTTGGTTTCTTCTATCAAGTTGGAAAAAGGAACATGAGTTCAGTGATAGACTGTACATGTATTGTTAAAGGAATGACCTCATTAAATTAGAAAAGACTCATCATTTTATAGCAGCAGAGTAATATGTTTTTCAAGTCAAGTTATCAAGGCAAGCACTTACTTTGTGCCTGCTGGAAATACAAATACAAATAAAAAAAAGGCAATCCTTGCCCTCAAGGAGCTTACCTTCTAATGAGGGAAGACAACACATAAGAGGAACCTGAAAAAGGGGATCAGGGAGAAAAATGAAGGTACCTGGTATCAAGGCATTGTGGAGAAATCTGAAAATTCAGTCATGCAGCCTGGAGAGGAATGATGACATGACTGGCCTTCTTAAAATGGAAGCTAAACTCTTCAGTTTTTTTGGGGGGGGGCAGTGTTTATCTGGCTCAGAACATTTTGAATATATTTTAAAATCAAATAAAACACTATCATGTTTCACTGTTTAAGAAGTTATATAGTAGTTTATTCTAGCAGTTCGTTAGTACACCTCTCAAAGTGTACCATCAGTCATACCTCACGATTTCTGTCCTTAGGACCAAATCTAGGCAAGAAAAATTATTCTTCTCTACCCTTCATATTTTCAAATATTACTTTGTAAACCAGTGATAAGTTTCTGAACCAGTGATAAGTTGCTACTTCCTTGTTTCCATGTGATGGGAAAAGATTTGAATGTATTTCAAAGTATTAAATTTACATTTGAAGTAATTTTAATATGTTTAAAGATTTGGAGGATATATTTCATTTAATATCTGAAATATTTTTACTATTGAATATCTTATGAAAAATTCCATGAATTTTAATTTTTGCTGTTATATTTGATGATTTGAACAATGAAGAATTTATGTCAGATCTTTTAGTATATTTTCTCTTTTAGTGTATTGGGAATATCATATGCATAATTAATATTAATTAAACTAAATGTATCTAAACAAGGTCACTTGTAAGGAAGTCTTGAAAAATTGTAGCCATATCAATAATAAAGGGACAGATTTACTTAGAAAAATAAATTTCCTTTGAGAGTCATGTATTATGTAAGAATATTCCATATCTCAAGCATGATTTATGAGCATTTGTTTTACTTGGGATTCATTATATGACCCATAACAAAAGAAATGCATGATACAAATCCTGTCCATACAGGATTATGCAGCTTCTCTTACTGCTATTGTTGAAATGTACCTAGATTAATTAATCACTAAATAAATATTGAATAACAGTTACATTCAAGGGCAGATTAGGATCCAGGACACCTAGGTTCTTGTCTAAGGACAGGCAAGCTGTTGTGACCTCAGTTAAGTTCTTTTATCCCTTTGAACCTGTTTTATCATCTGTAAAATATATTCAATACATAAATGTGTTTGTGATCTCATCTATTAGGAGATCTCTTGTAGTAATTCAAGTTGCAACCCACCCATGTTTTCCCATTCTTTACAACTTTTGTCTGCACCTCTACCATAGGAGGTCCGTATTATGTGCTAGGCACCTTCCTTGCTTTCTCCTGACATCACCTAGTAGAACATTTAGGTCATCCATCTGTCATCCTTGACATTGGCTACATGATTATCCTTTCTTTTTCTCACTAGACTGGGGGCAGGGACTGTCTTTTACCTCTTGTTATATCCCCAGTGCTTAGCATAGTGACTGACACATAGTAGGCACTTAATAAATATTTATTGATTGTTTGCTTGATTGATGATCTTACTCCCATTCTCCTTCAAAGTCCCTCATTCCTACATGTTGCACTCTGCTCATACCTGCCATGCACTTCTTCATTGTGATATTCATTCTTAGTTCTTCAGAGGTTGTTTTGTTCTGTATCTCACCATCATATAACAACACTAGTTGAATTTTATTTAAAAAGATGGATGTATATTGTTCAAGAATAGCCTAACTAGGTTGAGAAAGGCTCACTCATCTCCAGTTTAGCTTCAGAGTGATAGTGTTTTTCAGATGTAGCAACTGTCCAAGATCATCTCTGATTTGGGAAGAGATTGTAAGCTGTGTTGATGCAGGGAGTACCACCAAACTATCGAAATCAGGTCCTTGAATTATGTTAAAATTGCTGCTTAACTAAGATCTTTAGCTTCTGGGCTTTATCCCACTCTGAACATTTTGAACACATTTGAAAACTGAGCAAAGTATAAAACCTTCTGAAAGAAGATTTAGGTAATTAAGGAGATGATTTCCTGAAGATGGTCCAACTACTCTGGACTGACTTTCTCTATAGATTTTAGTACAAACTCTCCTACATTCTCTTGTCTTCACCCCAGAGTCCTTTCCTGGGACCCCTGCTTCAGCTCTGATCCAGACCATCCACTCCTTGACCTCTGTCTTCTCCCCAGCATCTTCTCTAATGCTCTGGAAGTGTTTACCAGACTAGAACTGCCTTGCATTGCTAGTTTCTGCCTCTTGTTTGGACTCTTCCAGGCCATACCTTTAACTGCTTCTGCCTACTGTGAAGCAGGACTCAGGATAATTAAATTATATATATATATATATATATACACACATATGTGTATATATATAAACTATATATAACTTATAAACTTATATATATAATAAAGTTATATATATAAACTTATAAACTTATAATAAACTTATAAACATATATATAAATTATGTATATATGAATATATGTATGTATATATACTAAATACACATATATTTATAAGTATACAAATCTATAGACTATAACATCACCTGCCATGAGGTTATTCAGGGACAGACTCGAACAATTTAATCACTTACCAGCCTCCCTCCATAGACTGTTCTCCAACCACTAAGATGTGAGCTATTTGAAGCCAATGACCATGTTTTTTCCTTATTTTGTATCCCCAGAGTTCAGCAGCATGTCTGGTATAAAATAAATAGTTAAAAAAATACTCTTTAGTGGACTCGACTAATTGGCTACTTCCCACTTCCTCCTCATACTCTTTCAATCCAAGTGATTCTGAATCACCCCCTAATTTTGCAATTCTCATTTCTCAACCCCTAATCCCTACTCCCTTCTTCCCATTCCCCTTAATCTTGCTCTCCCATACTCTTGAAGTCCCATTCTAGATTTATCCAGTCTTTTTTTCTGGAATGCCTACTCCCTAATGAACATACTTGCTTTCATATCAAAACTTTTCCTTTCTTACACCTTCCATCTTTTGGCTCTCACTGAGACGTGTTTTCCTGCTAATGAGACTGCTTCCGTGTCTACCCTTACCAATACTGACTGAATGTTCACTCATTCCCTTACATTCATTGGTCTTGGTGGGAGAGTTGCTCTCCCTTGCCACTTTCAGTCTCTCTCTTTCTCTTTACTGCTAAGCAGCCTCTTCTCCTTTAAAGTTCGTTCAGTCCATATTTATCTTACCATCAAGCTTCTCTTAGCTGTAATCTACTAGCTTCTAGGTCACTCTCCTACCTTCCTTGGCAAGTTCAGTGCCTGGCTCAGAGCAAATTTTTCTACCCAACTCCTGCCCTCATATGAGGGGAATTGAATATACATATTAATACACTCACAAATATCTAGTTTCCCAGTTTCTCCATCTGCCCCATTCTCATGACTTAATATTCCACTTGTCAAGATATTAGGAGCTACCCTGTTTTCCAGAACTAAGACCCAGCAAGCAAGCTGTTCCCTGAGCTTGGCACAACAACAATCCTTTGTTCTCATCCTCTAGATGATCTTCCTCTCTGGCAAAATCACATGATTATTCTACTGCTTTGACCAGCACCGGGTGTTCTCTGAACTTAGACAAGTACCGGACAAGTACCTTTGTTCTGGTCATGAAGCCCTTATATGAATCAAACTCGTCACATTGTTGCTGTTACACCTCATTGTCAGGGCTACAGTGTGTAGCCACAAGTATAAGTATTGAGATCTGGCTAAAGCAGGTATGTTCATTAGGGAGCAGGCATTCCAGAAAAAAAAAGACTGGATAAATCTAGAATGGGACTTCAAGGGGATGGGAAAGTAGGATTAAGGGGAATGAGAAGAAGGGAATAGGGTTTAGGGGTTGAATGGGATCTAGATCTAGATTTCCTCATTGCTTACAAGTCATTTCCCTCACTTTGAAGTTAAACTCCTGACTCCCCTGTCTCTAGCTTGCTCTGTTCAGTTCTGGCCATCCACAAGTTAGACACTAGTTCAGTCTGGTTGACACACTCCACTGGATTCCTTCTGAACACAGATCAAATATCATGTTCTATAGGAGGCTTTGCTTGGTGCCTTTCCCACTGCTAGTGCCTTCAGTCTGAGATTACCTTAAATTTATACTGTATATATCTTGTTTGTACAATTTTTTTTTTTGCATATCATCTCCTCTATTAGACTGTGAGTTCCTTGAGGGTGGTGATCATGCTCTTGCTTTTATTTCTAGCCTCAGAACTTGGCACTGTGCCTGGCAAATATTAAGTACTTAGTAAATCTTTGTTGACCATCTGACTTCCTTCAAATTCTTTGAAATCTGTTCTGCTCAACTCTAAAGTACATGTCAGACTATATCTAACCTTTCCTCCATCAAACTCTAAGAATGAGTCTCCACTTCCTTCCTAGGTACAAAACATTTCCACTGCCAATGATTTGATTGATTCATGGCAGGAAAAATTCAGACTCAGAAAATAATTTCTTCTTTTTGTTTCCTCCATTTTTTTCAATTTAAGCAAGGACTATGCTTGAGTAGGTTTAGGTTGGCAGAAAACTAGGGACTCTTGAATGGCTCCTACCTTCATGAAGGTGGAACCATCCTGTCTCAACTCTTTCCTAATTCATGACTCCTTAGTCAACAATTTTACTTGACTCATCACTAGGAGCAAACCTATGAGTCAGAGAACAGGTAAGGGAGGGTGGAGGAGAAAATTGTCTCAGGCCACTTCCTGCCTTTTTTTTTTTTGTTGAGGCTATTGGGGTTAAGTGACTTGCCCAGGGCCACACAGCTAGTAAGTGTTAAGTGTCTGAGGCTGGATTTGAACTCAGGTCCTCCTGACTCCAGGGCAGGTACTCTATCCATTGAGCCACCTAGATGCCCCAACTTCCTACTTCTTTCTAGAAGCCACTGTTATAACTTGTTTCTACCCAGAAGGGATTATGACGTATGGGTTCTTATATTTTGCTGTCAGGTTTATAGAATTTATATATTACAGCACCCAGTTCCCTAGTTAGTTAGGTTCCTGAGGACTGCTACAGAATAGCCAAACCTCTGCCCCTTTAATTTTCATCTGCATGCGTTGCTTTCATAGCCTTTTTTTTTTTTTTGGTCTTCCCCTTTACAATGATGAGGCACAAAAACCAGACACAGTTATGACCAATTACTTTATGTAGCCAGCACATCAAAAACTAATTAAAAAGAAATTATTGATAGAACTTTAAAGAACAAGAAAACTGTGGTTTTAACACCCGCTCTCTTGGACAGTGATAGGGAGGGTAGAGGAGAGGCAGCTATCCTATCTGGTACCTATTCTCCTGAATGGAAAGAGAGCAATCACTGGTGGTTTAGACAATGTCTTTTTGGAACTTCAAAAGTTTTCATCTGGCCCTAAAAAGATGCTACAACATAGGGAGCTCTGGCAACAGCCTCACACCAGCCATGCCACCTCAATGCTTTGCCCAATCTCTCACACTTTTTTGACCTATTACTGGAATACCTTGGCATCCCTCACTTTATTCACTCAAGTCCAATCAAATAGCAAACTTAGTCTCTTTAACTCTCCCTTTGTCTTCCTACGTAATTATTTTCCTACTTGGCAGACTGATTGATACCCTCTTACTCCTTCTCAAAGAGAGAAGAGTAAACTGTCTTCTTCCTGGACTGTAAGAAGTCCTTAGTTTCAGACGCTCAAGCAGACAATCTCTGAAGACCTTCTCTTTTTCCTATAAAGAACTGACCTTCCATGCACTGCTTTAGAAGTATGAAATTATCATTAGGTCAAGTAAAAAATTATTAGTTCTCTTTTGAGCAGAGAGAGCAGGAGCTCCAGGAGATGCCCAGATAATTAACCCCTCCCCTCCAACTATCTATAACACGCTTCTGTGCCAGACAATCTGTTCTCCAACTCCACACCAAATTTGCATTTCTGCTTAGATGTTCTGTAAGCATATTCTAGTGTTAATATTGATCCTGTTTATGTCTCTCTTCATTTTCATATGCTCTCTGTCAGGATTCCTTCCTATTTTCTGCATCTACTCACAGCAGTGGATATACTTGATACATAAAGCTATCTTTCCTTTGCCCTTTTTTGTATATAATCTCTTTTTTAAAAAAATAGTTGTGTTTTTACACAACTTGGGTTGCAAGTATAGATGTGCTGCAGCCAGTTAGAACAGGCTCAGCTGTAAGATTTTCAGTGAGAACGTTGACACTTTGGAAATTGATTCAGCTATAGATTAGGGCCTGATTTATTACTTTATTGATTGTCTAGATTTAAGAAAACATGAATAAAATGTTAATAATACAATGTTTACTTAAAAGTATGTAATAAGTACACTTCTCTCCTTTCCTTGTAGGTGGTTGTTAAATATTTACCAGCAGGCCCTTGGTTATAAGCCACAAAGTCTCAATGATATATAGGAGAGCAAATTTGCCTTCTGGTATTAGCATATCTAGTTCATCTTATTTGTTATAACTAGAAGACAGATTGAATGTAGAAAATAGGATTCTAGTCTGTGACATGGGGAGGTTAAGCAGGTAAAGGTGTAAGTGAAAGAAGGCTGGAAAAATAAACTTGAGTCAGCCTAATGCCAAGCTAAGAAACTTGAATTTTATCCTCTAGTCAATGGGAATCTCTAAAGGATTTTATCTCATCTTCATATTTATAACTTCACAGGAATATTCCTCTAATTATTAGTTGGAAAATAATGTGATGTTTTGCTTTTTTTAGGAAGATGTTTGTCATTTTACATAGGGATGCCAATATTGTAAGATTACATCTCCCTTTCCCCCTTACAATTCAACAAGGTAATATTTTATCAGTACTTCTAATTTAACTTTTCTTTAATTTCTACAAATCCAATTATTAAAAAAAGCACAAGGGAATCTTTTTTGGTCATATATATTAGCACAAAAATTATATTCTCTTTCTCACCAGCTATCATATCATGCTGTTTTCTAAATTCAACCAGGCATCTTAAAGTGCTATGAAATAATTAGAGTGATCACAGAAGGCTACCACCTTCTCTGGCTGAAGAACAAAAAGTGTCAGATCACCATATGCTACCACTGAATTTCAACTCACCCTATTGAACATTCAGAAGTTTTCAACTCCACTAGTCTTCAGGCAACATTTTAATGTTTTTCAGATATCCATTTGATAATTAGGATCCAATAAAAGTGTATAAAGAAGAGAGATTTGAGGAAATACCATTAGGACTTATAGTGGTATCCTTTGCCAATAATTAATGGCAAATATCTTTATCCAAGCAGCGCAAATCAAGGTGGCCTTTTACTTTTATGTAGGGGTAGTCTTTGGATAGCAAATGTTATAATGATTGAAAATGAAAAAGAAAGCTTAGTACTTTATGCACGTATCTAAATCTAAACTTTCTTTTTTTTTTTGTTTTCCCCCTTTACAAGGTCCATCCCAAAGCACTTGTATTTTCCTTCTATTAATTGTGTATTTCTGTGAGTTGGACCTAAGAATTGGCTTTCTACTTTACCCACCAAAACTTTATGGTTGAAGTTGAGTAACATAGGTAGCCTTCCTTTAAACGATTTTAGCTCTCTTTGAAACCATGTGTTCAAAAAGGCAAAATCTCCCTATATATAGAAATTACATACTCAGAAGCATCCTTTATCTCATTAAAAAGTCTGCTATTTGTAGACATTCAGACTTTCCTGAATCTGTTGATTCCTTCTCATGATCTATGCTAGTCCACAGGAGGATCTTTAGGAAAGGTGCTTTGCTAACCAATTGGGAGTTAACTTCTCCCTCCTTTTTCAAAAGACCAGTGTGAAATTCTTTCAATTGTCAGAAAACTTGTCAGGGCATGTTCAGGATTCTTCTTCCTAAGTGATTTATTGGCAGCTATTTTCTTCTTTTGCCTTTCAATGTACTTTGTGGAATCAATGGCCTTTGGCCTGTGGCTTTCCTCTTACAGACTCTCTTTGACCTTCCTAGTAATTAAATGTATAAAATGAGTAAGGAAGGAAAAGAAAAGTAATTTAATTGGGAAGAGTTCCCACATAAAGCAAATCCTTCTTGCTATCTTTTGCCAAAAACCTACTCTGCTGTGTGTATTAGGTATATTCTTAAAGCAAAATCTAGTAAAAAGAACATTGGATTTGCAATCTAAGGCCCTGGGCAAAAATCAGGCTCTTCTCTGTGACCTTGGGTGTGACTTCTTAATTTGTAAAATGAGATGATTTGACTGTTGTTCAGCTGCATCCAACTCTTCATCACCCCATTTTTTTGTGGCAAAGATATCAGAGTGGTTTGCCTTTTCCTTCTCTAACTCATTTTACAGATGAGGAAACTGAGGTAAACAAACTTAAGTGATTTCCTCAGGGTCACAGTGCTAGTAAGTGTCTGAGGCCAGATTTGAATGCATAAAATTGAGTTTTCTTGACTCAAGGCCTGGCACTTTATCCACTTTACCATTTAGCTGCCCCGATGATTTCACTGCATAATCTCTAAAGTCTCTTATATCCTATAATTCTAGCTAAATCCCTCTTGCCTTTAGGATTTTTGCCATTGGATCATCTTTTTAATTTTTCTCTTGTTTTATTAGAAATTTTCTCCAATGTGTGTTAGGTTTTATATGTATTGGTGCCTAATATTTATTATTTTGAAAGTTGGACAATGCTCATCTATATTTTTAGGGTAGTTTACTCTTGGTTTTGCAACTTCTTGTGGCATAATCTTGGAATGATTTGCTGGTGCTTAGCAATTTCCTAAGTAAATCTCTAAACTATAGCTCAGAGAATAAAAATGTTTTCACTTTTATTTTACAAAAAGATAATGTTTATAGGGAAGGTGAGGGTTAGCCTGAGTCAGTGTCAATACTTGGTCAATATTTGAAGTCCAGTGAAACAAAACAGCAGGGGTTTTTTTTTTGTTTGTATGTTTTTTAAGCCAGATAGGCATTTTATTTTTGGCTCCTAACATGGAGACTGGACCGAGAATTTGGGGTTTGGTATGATATTACCAGATGGGTTGGGAGTAATGTAACGGGGTATGAAGTGGTACTGAAAGATGAGTTTTTCATTAGCAATAATGATGGATTTATTCCAACAAAATTATTGGTAGGTAGTAAGTTGTAATAGAAAAAAGGCTCCAATTTGATTCAGAAGACCAGGATTAAAATCTTGGCCCTCTTACTCTCTACTTTTGTTACCTTTTGTTAGTTAATTAAGCTCCATGACTCAATTTCTTCTATAAAACGAAATGGCTAAACCCCCAATTCTCTGATACTGGATCACATTGATGTTGAAAATTATCAAAATGAAAGACTATCTTCTCTCTTTCATCATCATCAATTCATTCATTAAACCCTGATATTGTATTAGGTATAATAAAAAACCCACTCTGTAATATTTTCTGCTATCTAGAAACTTATTATCTAAAATAAACTATTCAATTCAATAAACACATTTACAAATGGCTATCATGTGTAAGTCATAAGAGATAAAAATCCATTTCAGACTCTGGGCTCACTATATCAAAACCCTCTAGCACTACCAACTTTGGTGACCAGAGCAGGTGGCTGGTTATTGCTATCTTCAAAATCTAGGTGGTATCCTGAGGGGCTTGAGATTTTAATATCACTCTGGAGTCTCCATCCAATATCATTTAACTTGTTGATATCTCACTAACATGAATTAACCAAATAAAATCAATTAGTTTTTGTAGAGGTATAGTGAGAAATAAAGTACAACATCTTCCTGATAAGTCTGGGCCATACTCTCCCCAAAGTATATACACTGTCCAAGGGAAAATGGGCTCAAGCTTAGAAAGCACATGTGAGGAATGGGTAACTTAGAGCTCCCGATTGAATAGAAGTTTTTTTTCCCCTTTCTGGTGTTGAAGAGGTTTAGAGGTTTTGGGGTGCTCCTATGTGCAGAGGCACCCCAATATTGTGGTGCTGGGCCCTGCTTGAAAGAATTCAACCAAAATCTTCTTCCAGCCAGAGAAATAGTTTATTAGAGATAAAGCATATAGGCCAGACTCCCAAGGAACCCAAACATCAGTAACACCTATAAGGAGGAGTGGCATGAGAAAATCTCAGCCTCTAGGCATGAGAGATTCTCAGGGTCTGAATGGGGGCTAGAATGGATAAATCACATATAGGCCAGGTGACACCCATAAGGACTAGCGGGCATGAGAGTCTCAGCCTTTTGGGTATGAAAAATTCTCAGCATCTTAATAGAGACAAGATGGACCTTATATACAGAAAGACTGTGGGAGGGATCTAGGAATGGCCAAGTAGTTTGGGGTGATGCGAGGAAGGGCCTAAGGATCTCTGGATGGGAGTGGCTAGTAAGCTGGGGTGAACAGAACTCCTGCGACCTGGACTTCATGGAGCCTAGCTAGGATTAAGGGTGGGAAATGGCCGGGGGCCATAGGGAGGTAAAACAATGAAGGGAAGATCGGGTGTAGCCACAATGAAAGGCCAGTTGATGGGATTATAGCCTCAGGGGAATGTCAGAGATTTGGCCATGTGGGAAAGTCCAGGGTTTTTCCTTTCTGGGGCCCAGATTCCAACTCCATCATTCCTATCTTATATACACTAAAGTAACTTTGGGTGGTCAGAAGAAGGGGGAAGGTGTTTGGGAGGTGGTGAGAATTCCCTTTGGAAGGTCTGAGAGATTAAACAGACAATGGGAATAGATAATGAAGGGAACTGGAAGGTAGAAGTTTGCTTTCAAAGGGAGATAAAGAGAGTAGATAAGGAACCTAAAAGTTTAAGGGTTTTCTGCAAATGGGAGCCAAATTCCTTTTGGCAAAAAGGGCAAAGGTCTGGGCTTCTGAAACTGAATGAAACCCAGTCAGTGTCACCATGATTTTTTCTTCAGGTGTCGCTCTTTGCTATGCTTTGAGGTTAATGGGCCTTTGTAGAGTTTTGCAACTCCCTTTCCTTAATACATCTAATTAATCTTTGGCTCCTAGGACAGATACTGCTATAGTTACTGCTATTCTGGAGACACTCTTACTGTCACCTATAGAAAATACAATTCTTCAGATCTTTTGAAGTTTGAAAAGTCACCCTCTGTTTATAGAAATGGAAACATAGACTTTCCTCTCCACCTCCCCCCACCCCTCAATTGATTCCTTCTCAAAAACTTGGTTAGAACAGTGCCACTATCAAGCTGTCCTGATACTAGATCCAAAATGACTTCCTGCTTTATCCAAGACCCATAGGTTATGATTGATTCTCTTTAATCATTCCTATTAGACTTCATTTCAATGTCTCCAAGCATTTCACTGCTTCTAAATTGATGAAGTACTTTTCTAGCTTCTAATCTATAGCTTTAACTGATTGATTTAATTGCAGTATCTAGGGATATTTTATCACACCTATTTTACACCTTTGATTGATAGATTCTCTTCTTTCAATCAAAGATGAATTTTACTTGATAAGAGTATCAAGACTTAAGCATTTTGTTTGTTCACATTAATTGAGTGTGGTGATTGATTCAATGGAAAAGTCCAGGCCTTCTCTGTATGAATAGAGTAAAGTGGACCCCAGCCACTATACAAGGATGAAAATGACACAGTCTTTGATCAAAAAGACTTTATATTCCAGTAGGGAGATACAACCAAAAAATGAATATGATTAAAAGTAGAATCTAATGATTAAGGTAACATTTATAGTAGACAAAGTGCTTTAAAACAATTTGAGGAGGGAGAAAGGATATTAAATTAATAGGGTTAGAGAAGGCTTCCTGGGAGAGATGGCACAAGATCCGGGCCCAAATGAAAGATAAGGATTTCAAGGGGCAGGAATTATGGAAGGAGTATGTTCTAGGCATGAAGAATGACTTGCACATGCCTGGATGGTAGTACAAAGAGCAGGGGTAGGCCAAATTGGCTAGAATGTTAAGAGGGCAAAGGGGAAACAAATGAAACAAGTGAAACAAGGATGGAAGGGAAAGTTAGAGCCAGAAGGTAGGATTTCTTAGATGACAAGTGAAGGAATGTTTTCAGTCCTAAAGCAATTAGGAAGGCACTAAAGACTTTCAAGCAGAAAAATGATATGGTCAAACCTGTGTATTAGCAAGATTATGTTGGTAGCAATGTGAAAGATGGATTGAAATCAGAGACAATCATATGGTCTAAGACTGGAGGCAAGGAAGAAATGATCATTAGGATACAAAAAAATTCTTATATAAAGAGGGAAAGATGTGAGAGAGATCATGCCAGAAAACCTCAATCTTTTTTTTTTTTAACTAGAATAGGATTTAAGGTCATTTGTGGAGAGTGTAATACAAATTAATCTCAGGGGAAATTACTACTCAGAGAACTGAGGGAGGGACCTGAAGATTTAGAACAGCCACTGTAAGAATTTTTATGGACAGAGATCATTAAAAAGATTATAATGCAGTGATGAGAATCTAATTACATTTAGTGTAAGAATATGTCCTTTTCAGACTCCAGAAAATTTGTAAATTATTAGGGACAAGTTTCATAGACAATAAGATAAAAGGTGGTCCCACTAAAAGGCATTTGTACTTTGTAAAGGATGAGACCATTTTAGTTGTGGATAGTTAATTTTACACCTTGTAAAAGGATAGAAAACTTTTAGTAGCCTTATTTGCACCTCTTGAAGTACCTTTGACTTTGAGTATAACCATTTGCATATGAAAAGGATAAGAAATCTTTTGAAGAACCAAAAAAACTTGACTTTTCCCCCAGGGCAAAAATAGAGAACTTTCAAGCATTCCTAATGAAAGCAGACTATGTAGGAATTTTGAAGTTCCAATATAGAAGTTAAGAGAAATATAAAAAGTAAACACAATAAATGACTAAACAAAAATAAACAGCTTCCATTCCAATATAGGGATGAGAAATATGTTTCCTTTACTCTAGTGTCATCAGGGGTCATTGAAGAAGTCTCATTAGTCAGGAGGCCTAGGAGTGGTTTTATTATATCTTGATGATCTTAAAAAAAGAATAGAAAGGTAGAGGAAGAAGAATTCACTAGATAGAATTGGAGAAAGGAAAGAAAAGTTGGATGCATAAGCAGAAGTGTATAAAAACAAGAAGAAAAGGATGGGACCAGTGGCTGACACTTGCACCTTCACTTGTACCGATCAAAAGAGGGAAAAATACAAGCATACACAATTGGGAACAGAAATACATTTCACTCAACTAGGAAATAAGAGGAAAAGAAGAGAAAGGAGAAAGGTTATAGGAAGATTATAATAAGGGAGGGATTAATATTAAGCAAAAGAAACCTTAAATAAATATATAACAAAATATTTGTGATTCTTTTTGAGGTAGCAAAGAATTGGAATCTAAGGGGGTGCCCTTCAAATATAGAATGGCTGAATACATTAGAGTATATGAATGTGAATACTATTACATAAGAAATTCTGTAGTACTGGTTTCAGAGAAACTGGGGAGAATTGTTTAACCTCATGCAGAGTGAAATGAACAGAACCAAAAAAAAAAAAAACCAAACGTAAGATAAAGACAAACAACTTTGAAAGATTTAAGAACTCTGATCAGGACAATGACCAACTATGATTCCAGAGGTGTTATGATGAAACATAAGCTAAAGATTCCAAATGAAAAAAAAAAAAGTGAGGTGGGAGAGCACACCAGGCTTGAGATCTAGCCTGAGTAAAGAGACAGAGGGAGAAATGTGATTTCATGACCATGGTGACTGTCAGGGAGAAATAAAGCGAAATCCTTCTGGAGAGAAAGACTGGAGATATGTTGAGGACTCTAATGTCAGAAAGTGAAGTTACTATTTGATCCCAGAAACAATAAAAAGGCACTGAAGCTTTCAAGTGCAGATTGATGGGCTTAGACCTGTATGTTATGAACACCAATTTGGTAGTAATGTGAGGAAATTTTTGGAAAGAAGAGAGACTGGAGGCAGGATGACCAATTAAGAGGTTAATATAGAAAAGTGGTACGACAACCAATGACAAAAATGATTTAAAGTTCTAGACTTTTATCTTCTGATTCATAGTGCTAATATTTACTTATTCTTTTTATAAGTTTCTAAGACACTTATGTTGAGTTTCCTTTTCTAAACAGTTTCTTCATTATTTAGCTTTGGAGATTTTGCCCCCTCATTCCATTTTCTATTGTGTCTCACTTTTAGAAATAGAGGGGATAGAAATATTTCTTTCTTTCTTTTTTCTCTTTCTTTCTTTTGGAGAGACTTGCCACCTCAGATTTTATGTTAACTATTTCTGCTGTGTAGAACATATATTTTGCATTTACAATTGTTATTTCTTGCTTGAACCACTTGGGAATACACTGTAGTGGTTCCACACTTGGGAATCCACTGAGTCCTCTGCGTCCTCAGATTTTGATGAATTTTACTTTGTCATGTAGTATTTATTTAAGATACTTGAATTCATTTAGATGTCCTGGAGGTCACTTTCCCTCTTTTTTAACATCTTCTCTGTTAGTTTATTTGTGTAAGCTTGAGGTTTTTAACTGTTTGGTTTTTTTTTTTTATCTTCAGATCTTTGGTAAAGCCAGTCTTTGGTCCCTTATATTCTCCTATTGCTCACTTTCCTATTCCTCCTAGGTTGATGGAGGATCCTCTGAGGATTGGACTTCAAATCTATCTCACTCTTCTCCAACGTTGGGGAATTCACTTTTCACTGCCCTGATGTCCTGCTCCAAGATCCCTCTCAGGGAACAAAACTGATCCTAGTTGGATTAAAGTGCCCTTTCCTTCAGGTCTGGTGTAGTGTGCCAACATACTAGCAACCTGTCCTAGTTCTTTCTTTTCTTTAATTCTTGGTGTGAACACTACTTTTTGGTAGCTGATTGCCTCCCTAGGCAGATTATGCTTCAAGTTCTTATGTATTCACTTCTTCCACATAGGTGCAGGGCCAGATGAGGTTCCTGCTTGTTGCCATAGAACGGTGGGTTGAGGTCAGGAGTAGGGTGTGCTGGCAGAAACTGCAGCAGTAGTGAGGGAATTGTTAATTGCATCCCAGAGCAAAAACCCCTGGTCCCATTGGACCAGTTTAGGATGCAGAGGCTGGTGGGAGAGAAGGTGCTGATTTACCATATTGGGGATTGAGGATTAGCCTTTTCTGTTCCTAATTCATCAGGTTTATTTCCTTAGGGTTTTTGGTGGCTTAGTTTAAGGGAATAGCCACAATTACTTTAGCTCTTGTTCTTATTTGGAGGAGTTTTGAGAGATCTGGTGGATTAGAGAAAAAAATTCTAGTTTTCCAGCTTGTCAGTTTTATGGTTCAGAAGTCCCTCTCTCCCCAAAGCATTAATCACTTAATGTACCAATCACTGTGCTAAGTGTGCTGGTAATACAAATAGACAATTCAACCCATTCTCTCAAGGGGCACCCATTCTATTTGGAGAAGATAACACACATAGGATCCAAATATAATAACTTTACCATTCTTTAAGTTAGCTTATCTTAAAAAGATTAAAAAAAAACAATCACAGTCCTGCAAATCTTCAAACCCTTGGCTTATACTTCATAATGATTTTTATCAGGAATAAAATAATGACAGTGATAAAGTGGTGACCAAACTAATGAAAATATTTCTCTACACCTATTCCTAAGGAACAGGCATCTCACAGTAGGGAGTCATTGCGTATCTTTAAAATTGTCAGAAAAAATTAAATGTAACTAGGCAAATCCTTTAAAAAAAAGCCTTGAAAATAAAGAAGGTAAGCAGTAGGGAGAAACATGTAAGGGCAGGTGAGACTTTCGAACTTTTTAGTAAAAGAACATTTAGAAGTGACATAAAGCCTTGGTAAAGACAATTTTAAGAAAGATCTGGCTGGCAAGCTGTGACAGCTGGTATCATAAACTAAATCTCCAAACTCCCCCCACCCTCACCTTTTTTTTTTTTTTCCAGAGAGTCAGTAGCAGGTGGGAAAATAGCATGGCCTCTCATCTCACCTGGGGACATAGCTCTCACTGTAGTGTTAAGAAAAATGGATTTAGGTATGCTATTTTAAAAAGGTACATTGCAAGGATTGCTACAAAAGAAGATAAAATATAACAAACAGTCAAGTTCTATTTTTTTTTAATCCGAAGATGATTTTTACCTCAGCAGTTAATATTGAAATCAATTGTTCTTTGAATGGTTTTTAAAATTCACTTGTATATTCATTTGATACAGGAGCTATTTTGCTTTGGGAATTCGTTTGTGGCTTGTTCAATATCTTTTAAAGAGATTGTGTTATGCAAATTCTGTTTTTTGCTTTGTTAATCTGTTTTTTTTTTTAATAATTATTTAAACATTTGTTCATTTCATTAAAGTTGTCAGATTTATTGCCATTTAGTTGGGCAAAATGGTTTCTGATAATTTCCTTTACTTATTTTTCATTTGTTGTAATTTCCCTCTTTCCATTTTTCAGATACCAATAATTTGGTATTTTTTTTTTTAAATCAAATTGCCTAATGGTCTATAGAGGCAGCTAGGCAATACAGAAGATAGAGCTGGACCTGGAACCAAGAAGGCCTGAGTTCAGATATCACCTCAGACACATAACAGTTCTGTAATCCTGGGCAATTCACTTAATCTTGGTCTGCTTCAGTTTCCTTATTTGTAAAATAGGGATAATAATAGCACTCATAGGATTGTTGTGTGGACTAAATGAACTAATTAAGTTCTCTGCAAATATTAAAGTGCTATCTAAATATCATTGTCATTATTTACTCTTTAAAAAGTCAGTTTTATAAACATGTGTTTTCTTTGCTTTTACTTCTATAGATCTCTTTTTCAAAATTTCTGTTTTAGTTTTAATTAGAAATTTTTAATTTTTCCATTCCTTAGTTTTTTAAATTGCACACTCTGTTAATAACTCCTTTATCTCTTTTGTTGATAAAAGTATTTAGAAATATTAATTTCCCAAGAACTGCTTTGTTATTCTCCCTAAACTTTTAGTATGCTGTTTCATTGTTTTCATTTTAAATGACATTATCTATTGCTTTTCTTTTTCGTATATTTTTGACCCATGACTTCTTTAGTATTAAGTTATTTAGTCTTTCGATGATTTTTAATTCTTTATTCAGTAAGTGGTAGAGGAGCATGCTCAACACTGGTGCTCTGTCTGATGTCATCAACTTCTGTTTTCCTTACCCTTTCCTCTTCCTTTTATCCAGACAGCAAACAAATTCTTACCCTTTCTTTTTTTCCATTTAAACCATTCTTCATTATTTCTGCTCTGAGATTAGTATTTATTTTGCTTATGACTAATCCCTCCTTGAATTGACCCTTTTTTTAATTCCCCTCTTCCTGTTTCTTCCTGTTCCTTGTTTAATTCACTCTTCGAGTGTATGTTTTTCTCTCTCTCCCCCTCCCTTTCTCTCTCTCTCTCTCTCTCTGTTTTCTATCCTCATTTGAGCAGTTCAGATGAAAGTCAGATATATGTTACCAAATTTCCACAACCTTCCTCTTTATTTGTATAATTTTTACTTGTGTACCTCAAGTGTGTAACACAACAAATTCTCATCTTTCTCTTCCCTTTTCTTCTATAACATATGTATTTTCCCTTCAATTCCTCACTTCTTCTAAGATCATCAAAACCTAACAAAGCCAGTACCAGGCCTTCTGTCTTATTTAACTCCTTCTGTGACCCCTAAAGATATAAAGATTCTGAGGAGATACTTATATCCTCTCCACCCCTCCCTGTAAGAATGTAAATGCTTCATATCTATAATAAGCATATATCTATATGCTCATTTATATTTACTTTGTCATGTTTTTCTTGATTCCTATGGTTTTTATTTCAAAGTTTCTATTCATCTCTACTCTTTTCAGCATGAATACTTGCAAATTCTATATTTAATTTGAAAGACCCTCTCCCCTCCATATTTGGTTTTGCTAGGTTAATTACTTTTTTAAACTTTTTTTCCTTTTATTATTATTATTAATTTATTTATTTTTAGTTTTCAACATTCACTTCCACAAGATTTTGAGTTCTAAATTTTCTCCCCATGTTGTCCCTCCCCCCACCCCAAGATGGCATGCATTCTGAATACCCCTTCCCCTAATCTGCCCTCCCTTCTATCTCCCCCCCTTCTCTTATCCTCTTCCCCTTCAATTTTCCTATAGGACAGGATAGATTTCTATACCCCATTGCCTGTATATCTTATTTCCTAGTTGCATGTGAAAACAATTTTTAACACTTGTTTTTAAAACTTTGGGTTACAAATTTTCTTCCTCCCTCCCTCCCCACCCACCCTCATTGAGAAGACAAGCAGCTCGCTACAGTTTATACTTATGTAGTCATGCAAAACACTTCCATAGTGGTCATGTTGTGAAAAACTAACTATATTTCCCTTTATCTTATCCTGCCTCCTATTTATTCTATTCTCTCTTTTGACCCTGTCCCACCTTAGAAGTGTTTGCTTCTGATTAACCCCTCCCTCAATCTGCCCTACCCTCTATCATCTCCCTGCTCTCTCATCCCCTTTGCCCCTATTTTCCTGTAGGGTAAGATAGATTTCCATACCCAATTGAGTGTGTATAGTATTCCCTCCTTAAACCAAATCTGATGAGTAAAAGATTCGCTCATTCCCTCTCACCTTCCCCATTTCCCCTCCACTGTAAAAGCTTTTTCTCGTCTTTTATGTGAGATAATTTACCCCATTCTACCTCTCCCTTTCTCTTTCTCCCAGTATAAGCCCCTCTTATCCCTTAATTTTATTCTCCAGATATCATCCCTATATCTTCAACTCACCCTGTGCCCTCTATCTCTAATCTATCTATCTATCTATGTATCTATGTATCTATGTATCTATGTATCTATTTATTTATACATACATACATTTATATATATATATTTTCCCCCCTCCAACTACCCTAATACTGACAAAGATCTTATGAGTTACAAATATAATCTTTCCATGAAGAAATGTAAACAGTTCAACCTTAATAAGTCCCTTATGATATCTCTTTCTTGTTTACCTCTTCATGCTTCTCTTGAGTCTTGTATTTGAAAGTCAAATTTTCTAATCAGGTATGGTCTTTTCATCAAGAATGCTTGAAAGTCCTCTATTTCACTGAATGTCAAATTTTTTCTCCTGAAGGATTATACTCAGTTTTGCTGGGTAGCTTATTCTTGGTTGTAATCCTATCTCTTTTGCCCTCTGGAATATTACATTCCAAGCCCTTTGGTCCCTTCATGTAGAAGCTGTTAAATCTTGTGTTATCCTGATTGTGTTTCCACAATACTTGAATTGTTTCTTTCTGGCTGCTTGCACTATTTTCTCCTTGACCTGGGAACTCTAAAATTTGGCTACAACATTCCTAGGAGTTTTCCTTTGAGGATCTCTTTCAGGAGGTGACTGATGGATTCTTTCGATTTCTATTTTACTCTCTGGTTCTAGAATATAAGGTCAATTTTCCTTGATAATTTCTTGAAATATGATATGTAGGCTCTTTTTTTGATCATGGCTTTCAGATAGTCCAATAATTTTTAAATTATCTCTCCTGGATCTATTTTCTAAGTCAGTTGTTTTTTGAAAGAGATATTTCTCATTGTTTCTATTTTTTTCATTCTTTGGGTTTTGTTTTACAATGTCTTGATTTCTCATAAAGTCATTAACTTCCATTTGCTCTGTTCTAATTTTTAAGGAATTATTTTCTTCGGTGAGCTTTTGGACTTCCTTTTCCATTTGACTAATTCTGCTTTTGAAGGCATTCTTCTCCTCATTGGCTTTTTGGGCCCCTTTTATCATTTGGGTTTGGCTATTTTTTAAGGTGTTATTTTCTTCAGTATTTTTTTGGGTCTCCTTTAGCAAGCTGTAGACTTGTTTTTCATGATTTTCTTGCATTATTCTCATTTCACTTCCCGGTTTTCCCTCTACTTCTCTTACTTGCTTCTCAAAATTCTTTTTGAGTTCTTCCATGGCCTAGGACTGATTCATATTTTTTCTTGAAGGCTTTGGATGTAAGAGCTTTGACTTTGTTGTCTTCTTCTGGTTGTATGTTTTGATCTTCTTTGTCAACAAAGAAAGATTCTATGGTCTGACTTTTTTTTTTTTTTTTGCATAGTTTGCTCATGATCCCAACCAATTACTTGAGTTTTAAACTCTTTTTTAAGGTAGAGGTCTGCTTCCAGTGTGGAGAATGTACTGTCCCAAGCTTCAGGGGTTTTGTGCAGCTGTTTTTAGAGATACTTCTAGGGACCTGTAAATTTTCAGTTCTGCCAAGGTGATATGATCAAGGGACAGGTGTTTACTCTTTTCCTGGCCTGTGCTCTGGTCTATGAGTGACCACAAGCACTCTTTTCTGCCTTGGAACTGTGAGGAGTATTCCCTTTCCACCACCATTACAAGCTCCACCATGCCAGCGCTCCTTCTCATGCCAAAACTGCCAAAGCAAGAGGGTCCTGCCTCAGCACCAGCAAAGAGATCTCTGTAATCCTCCTCTGATCAGCCACTTGTTTTCCCCTCTGTCTGTGGGCTGAGTTCAGGAAGCAGCCACCACCCTGGGGCTGAGCCTAGGACTGGGGCTGGGACCCAGCTTCTCTCTCACTACAGTTATAGACTTTTCCTACTGAACTTCTAAGTTGTCTTTGGTGTTTGTGGGTTGAGAAGTCTGGAAACTGCCACAGATGCCTGTGATTCAGTCCTCTGAGGCCTGCTCCAGGTTTGCTGAGGCCTCTTTTACCTATGTGCCCACCCTGAACTGCATTCCTCTCCTAGCCTGGTGCAACAGACCTTTCCAATCAACCATCCAGGTTGTCTTGGGTTGGAAATTTATCCACAACCCAGCTAAGAGTTTATAAAAATTAGTTATTTGTGAAGATCTAATAAATGTCAATTCTGCTGGTGGGAAAAGTTTAGTATATTAAGAATCAACACAAAATCTTAAAGTTTCACTGTCTTTTTGTGGGTTCTGCTGCTTTAGAATTTGTTTAGAGCCATTTTTTACACGTATTTGGAGGAGTTTGGGGAAGAGCTCAAGCAAGTCACTGCTTTTACCCTGTCAAATTGGCTCTGCCCCCAGGTTAATTACTTTTAATAGTAAGCCTATATCCTTTGCCTTTTAGAATATTCCAAGATCTCTTCTCTTTTATAGTAGTGTAGACTGAATCTACTGTTATCCTGACTGTGGTTCCTTGGTAGCTGAACTCTTTCTTTCTAGCTCCTTTGAATATATATTTTTTTCTTTGACCTGGAAGCTCTGATTTTGGCTCTAATTTTCCTTAAATTTTTCAAATTTGGGAAAAGTCAGGACGTGATTTGTGGACTTTTTCTATTTTCATTTTGTCTTCTAGTTCTAATAAGACTGAAGAATGATTTTCCTATGATTTCTTGAAATATGATATTGATACCCTTTTTAAAAAATAAATCATGGCCTTCATATGGTTTAGTGTTATCCTCCTGTGATCTGTTTCCAGGTCAATTTTTTGTTGTTGTTGTTGACGATGATGATGATGATGATTAGGTACCTTCCATTTTTTTTTCTAATTTTCTACTTCTCACTTTTTAAAAATGTCTTTTGCTTTTAAAGGAGTCATTTACATTTATTATAATTTTCAAGAATACTGTTGCTTACATAACATGATGCATATATTCTACTAACCCATAAATTCTCCTTTCATGTCTTTCATCCAAAATTCATTAATTTTTCAATTCTTTTCTTTAGAGCTCTCATTTACTTAATATAATTTTAAGTCCTTTATAAAAAAACCAACTTTGCCACTTTTGTAGGAATTCTAATGGGGTTTTTGGCCTTGCTTGGCTTGTTTTTCTTTGAGTCTTGTTTTAAGTTTTTTTTTTTTAATCTTTCTTTTATTGACTTGTGTCTTGGGTATCCCTGCATCATAATAGGTCTTTATTGAGGGAGTCTTTTAAAAATTAATTATTATAGCTTTATTTTCTGGATTAAGATAGAGTTTGTGCTAGACTCAGTGCACTAAAATGACCCATCATGGCTTTCTTTGGCCTTGGCTTGTATTATTTAGTGTCCTCTATTTTCTTTCTATTGAATGATTGGTTCTTCACAGGGTTGATGCAAGCCTAAGAACTGTCAAGTTTCCACAAGCTTTGTTTAGTGTGACATAGATCTGATCACAATCTGATCATACTCTCCTGGACTTTCCAGTCCCCAGACTCTGGTTTTGGTACAGGTAACACAGCTGTAGACTTGGCCCTAGGTGGAATGCTACTAGACACTTGTTGGCCCCAGCCTGCTCACCTAGCTAGATGATAGGAATGCCTGCTTATCCTTGTTCTAAACCCTGAGGTTATCTGTAATTCTGACTTGGACTCAGAGTAATAGAGCTATAGGCCTGCTTTTGGTTTGAATCCAGGGCTCTGTCCTTAATTTTTCTTTGGAGCCAGAGAAACAGAATTATAGCCATGGTCTTACTCTGGGGGCCAAGTACATGATCTGGATCAGAGTGATTGTATTGCTAGCCCACTTCTGTTCCAGTGTTACTAACCTAATTACTTTCCTGTGGCCTGAATTATGATTGTGGGATGGATGGATTTAAATTCCTTAGTTTCCTGATCATTACTCAATTTGACTTTGTTCTTAGACCTTCCATGAAATATTTGTGTGTGAGGGAATTGAGATGTACTGCTTCTTCCTATGACAACATATTTCCTGGTCTTCTTGCCTATAGATATCACACATATATATGGAATCATTTGAATGATTCTAATCAGAAGACTCCACTTCTGCTGATGCATACAGATAACAAAGCTTGTTTCTTTGAGGACTGTACCACTTTTTATGCTTTTCTGCATGTGTTGGTCTGAGTAAAAGCCAATAGAAATGATGTTTCTAACATTATATACATAGAATCATAGAATTTAAGAGGTAAAAGGTACCTTGATGGCTGTCTAGTACAATTTGTTATATAGAAAGAATTATTAGTATAATATAACTGGTAAATAATATTCCAACATCTGCTTGAACACTTTCAAAGAGAGGGAACCCACCATCTGCTGCCTAACCCATTTTTGGACAGTCTGAAGAGTTAGGAAGTTTTTCCTGACATCAAGTCTAAATTGGCTCCTTTGCAATTTTGACCCATTGTTTCTGTTTGTGACCAGGGAGAAAAAGTCTAATCCTTCCTTGATATAACAGTTCTTCAAATGCTTTAATCCAACTATCATGTCTCACTGAAGCTTCATTTCTCCTGGCTAAACATACCCATTTCATTTAGTTGGTTTTTATTTGTGATGAACTCAAGGCCCTTTACCCTCCTGGCTATTCTCCTCTTGACATGATGCAGCTACCTGTAGTAATGCCAACTATTTTAATAATTATTAAATGAATAGGTTTATGGAAATATTTAATTGAATTCTCCTTGGAATGAATATAGTGATATTCATGTTCTCTTTACTTAAAATGTTAGCTGTGATCAGATTCTTACTTCAAAAGTCATGAATCTATGTAAATAAATTTATAAAAGATAATACTGAATTCAAAATATGAAGGCAAATTTGTATAATAATAAAATATAGTGAATGAATCAGAAAGTGAGCTCATGAAAAATTGACAATGGGAATCCTTGAATGTTTTTAGCCACAGAGGGAAATATATATATCACGTTCCTAGAA
>NW_020954590.1:106454089-106462731 GCF_900497805.2 Vombatus ursinus
CACACACACACACACACACACACTTCTTTGGAAAGAATTCTCCACCTAATCCTTTTTCTTCTACATTCTACTGAGGGATTTGGATCTGGATGTGTTTTGGGGAATGGAAAGACAGCCCCTATTTTTAAAAATATATTATGTAGTAGATTAAATATATACTTTTATATAAATAATGCATGCATCTTTATGTATATGTGATAATATATACTTATGTGTGCTGTTATATGTTAATATGTATACTTTTACCTATTTATTTATCTATTAATGTTCTATCTATGGATGTTTCAGCCAATGTGAAGGGAATGATTTTCTCTATGAAAGAATTTGACGTGATGAGTGAGAGAGAAAGTCAGAGGAAACCTTTTTCCTCTCTCATTCAGGGAATGTGTATATTTTTTATAGCAGAGAGCAAAAATTGAATAGGATATCTTATAATAATGCTAATAGCATAAATAACTATATATGTATATATATATATATGAAAGAAAATTAGAATTAAAAGGAAGTTTTGTTTTGGTATGCATTGCTTCTATCTTCATATTTTTCCTTTTTATTTTTCTTAATGTTAGAAAAATTCATTTTCTTTCTGTGCGAATGACTGACTTGCTCATTCATTAACAACATGTCAGCTAAAGTCAGTCACTTAAAATATTTTAAAAGTAAATGAAGAATGAGTATGATTGAGAAGAAATGTTAAGTATAAGAAGTAGATCAGTGACTTAAATGAAGAAATACAAAGAATAATGTTAAGAGCAGAAACATCATCAATAATCTAATCAGGATGATATCTTCCTTCTTTCCTTCCTTTCTACTTTCCTTCCTCTCTCTCTCTCTCTCTCTCTCTCTCTCTCTCTCTTTCTGGATGTGACATTTCCTAGCTATATGACCTTAATTACTTAGTTTTTCCAAGTCTCAGGTTTTTCATCAGTACAATGACAATGATAAAACCTGTGCTGTATGACTCATATGTTGGTAATGAGGAAAGGGTTTTTAAAACTTGAAGACTATATAAAAGTGATCTATTATCATACTATAATTATTATCTGATAACAAAATATGTATTAAGAGTGATATAAAAACATCATAAAAACTGAAGACTAGGTATACAACATCAAAGTCAGGTGAAGAATTATGCTAATATCTAGGCAATTTGAAGAAATCTAGGCTTTTTTGTAGCCATCTAACCCTGGATAATTTAGGCATGTATGGATTTTACATCCTCAGGAGTACAGGATAATTTAGATTATTTGCTGAGCAAGCCTGACTTCAGTAGAGTGATTGAACCGAGTAAATAATTACATGGAATTGTTTCATGAATACCAACTGGTGGGACAAATGCTTGTGCTTGTCTTCAACTATTTTCATCATATGCATGTGTGTGTGTGTGTGTGTGTGTGTGTGTGTATTTGCAAAATAGCTAAACCCTGATTTAGTTCTGAAAATATCACTGTTTTGTGGGTACTATGTTTGAATGGACCCATGTCAATGTTATCATAGGATTATAAAAAATGAAGTTATCTAGGAAGAGTGATAATCTCAGGATATAATCCACAACCCAGCTAAAAATTTGTAAAAATTAGTTATTTGTGAAGATCTAATAAATGTCAATTCTATTGGTGGGAAAAGTTTAGTATATTAACAATCAACACAAAATATTAAAAAAAAGATATAGAAATGTAGGTGAGAAAAAAACCAAAGACATTCTTATTCTTTAATTTGCACTTCAATTTTGGTGAAAAAATGAGTTGGGAAGAAATTTACTTTTAAAGATATAGGAATGTTGTGTAGTTGGTTTTGAATCTCTTGATCAATTCTACCTTCATAAAATAAACACAGAGAGATATGATTTGTGTGACCACATATGGGAATGACAGACACATGAAATAGTGGACTTTGAGGAGATTGGTGGCATGATGTAAACTGTGTCTAGGGGAAATAATACACAACCTAATAGATATGTAGTGAGTATATGAGATAATAAATGAAATTACCATAATCTTATGAACATTGATGGTTTTTCATGTTTACTTTTGCAATTGCCAAAGGTTATATTGAAACTCTAGAGAAGATGATTGGGTAGGATTAGGAATGAAATGTAACTAATGCATTTTATACTGTAGTCATACACATTTAACATATTCATGAATTGAAGTGAATTGAATGAATGAGTTCTCACTTCTAAAGACTTTGCAGAGTGCAAACAGCTATACAAAAGAGTAAATTTATATTAAATTGAGCTGAGCTGGAGTAGAATTGGGAAGAATTGACATTATGTCAGAGATATTAAGGCTCACTTTTTATAAAATTACCCTTCTTTGATGAATTTGTCTTGCCTCTGGAGGTCACTATTGCTTTTCAGAAATGCTGTCAGTGCCCTTGTGATGTAGGTGTAGACTAGACTGGCTCAACTGCACAGCTAAGGAACAATAAGACTGTGGAGTCCAATATTTACATCATCTGTTAGGAAGCAAAAAGTCATACATGGGGACTTAGTTATTTTTTCACATGTCCGTAAGTTTCAATGTTGACTTCACAGTTCATACATGGAAGAGAGAATGATACAATAAAGATCTACTTTTGTGACATTTGTGAAACTAATGAAAGGCATGATAAAAGCCTGTCCAATTAAAAAATAATTATGGAATTTATGATTATTTATAAGTATAATATGAGATAATTTTAAAAGTGACTAGGGTGTCATTTTGGAAATTGAAGCAAAAGCAAAAGAAGCAGTTACTATTCTTAGGCTTTGGTTTTGGCAATATTTCACTTTAATGCCTTTCTGGCTTAGAAAATAACTCTTTGGAAGGAATATTTATGCTGAGGGAGGAAGCTATGGTAATACAGAAGGGCAATAGCTATAAAACATTGGAAGTAGGTTATAGGGAAGATGTACTGGAAAATCCTCCTACATACCTAAAAAAATCAGTCATTTTTGGATTCTATAATGTCACAAAATGTACCTTGAACATAAAATCACAAGTTGTTTTCTTATTTAGATACAGGAAAACACATCACCGATATGAGAGTTTCATGTATGTTGATATTTTATCATTTCTTTAAAGAGGATTTGTCAACAATAGCTCCAAACCTATAACCTGAGGGGGCAATTTTTCTATTCCTAGAATGGTCAAAGCTCCTAATTACTCTTAAAATTTCATAGTTTTACAATCTCAGTTAAAGGTAAGTTTTGTTTTGTGATCTGAATTGTAACCTATAATTGAAGCATTATCAGAACATACCAAAATGCTTCTATATACTTCTTTGATCTTCCTAATATCTCCTTTGATCTTTATATCTACAACTGGACATTTTCCCTAAAGTATGTGATAAAATGGACAAATTATGGTAGGTTTGGGTTGGTTTCCATACTTTAAAAACCCTTGATTAATTTTTCATGTGCATTATAAGTTAAAAGTGATTATTATTTTTGTCTATTTTCAATATAAGTAAGGCATATGTAATATTAGATCATTGCTAATAATTTGTTAAAGGAGAACTGCTTTTCTGTAATAGTTTCCATTATTCTCTGCATACAAATAGTGACCTTCTGAATAGTACTATCCCGGCAGTCATAGATCAGCAAGATGTGTGTTTGCCAAAATTCTATAGTTGTCTCAATATCCTATCTTTGCTTGGCGATATGATACTTAATAGCTTCCATCTAATTCTACTCAATTGGAATGTTCTCTAATGCATGACAGGACTGAAAGAACAGCTTTATGTTGTCAAATATAGTGATATCCTCTTGATTTAGTAATGTAGACTAAACTTAAGATATGTATGACAGTTCTTATTATAAGACTAGGAGTATTCTAGAGCCAGCTCAAATCAGTCCATGAGGGTTGATTGTTAAATGTGAGTATTTATGCATAATAATTAATAAATGCTACAAATTGAGGCTTGATTTATTAGTTTTATTATTATCTAGATTTACAAAAGTGATAATAGCACACATTAAACTAAATAGAGAATCACAGGCATTTTTTTGGGGGGGAGGGAGCTGGTTGTTAAACATTTATCAGTTCATTATTGGTTAAGACTAACTATTGACTACTTTCATAGAGGAGCTTCCAATGTCGGTAGGCATACCTTGGAGGTGAAGTTGAGGTATATGGGAGATACATGACTAAGAGAGTATATCCTAGTTTTGCTGTAAGTTTTCTGTAGTTTTTCTCTTGGAATTTGATTCCTGTCTCTTGATTGTTGGTTGCCAAGAGAATAAGGATACCAATGACTTCATGAACCTTTTTCTCATTTCTCTTTCCACTCCATTCTGGTAATCCTGGAGAACAGGATTACCATTTTTGGTTCAGCTGTAGGCCTTCATCTCTCTGATTCTTGCTTGCTATTCTGGATCTACTCCGACTTGGAGCTCAATTATAAGGCCCAGGAACTGGATCCCTTTTCTCTCCTATTTCTCTCTGTCTATCTGTCTCTGTCTCTCTCATGCTGTCAGTGCCAGGATCATAGTTTTATACATTTAGAGCTAGAGGGAAACTTGGATACTTTTTAATTAATTTCATCCTCATAATTTTTCAAGTGTACCCAAGGAGTATTTGAAAGTAGTAGGATTTGAATTCTGGGAGAAAGGAGAGGAGAAAACAAACAATGAAAGGAGAAAAGGAAAGATGAAGAGAAGGAAAAAGGAAAGGATGGATTCAAGTAGTTTATTAACCCTGAAGTCGAGATGCAAGATCCTATAAGCAAGAGAACATCTTTATCACCTACGCTACATTCAGGAGTTGGGATGAATGCAGTGTAGCAATTGCTTTAAGTCTGAGATCGTTCTTACCAGAGATCTCAGTGGTAGAGGAGGAAATGTGCTCTTGATGTTGGGAGGATTTATTTGTACTTTGGTTCTTGCTATGTTTTAACAAGAAGTATCCATTTGTAAAAAGAAAGCTGCTTGATGTTAATTTGTTAAATGATGTTCCTATTAATCACTGGCAATTGATAAGGGGAGTTTCAACCTTTTAGTGGGTACCTCTATAATCCTGAGGGGGAGAGTTAGCCATGTTCTGGGAGCCCCACTTGCCAGTGAGAGTGTATACATAGCTGTGCATCTGGGGACTGGACTTGCTGATGAGAATTGGAGTTAGATCAGCACACTAATAAATAGTTCATATTACTATGGGATTTGATCTGATTTATCAATGAGAACATGAGATGGGAAAAATGATCCCCTGAGTTTATAATTACTACAATGGCTACATTTACATGGAGCACTTCAATAAGTATGTTGGCATGTAATATATTAATAAAGGAGAGTTCATGACTTTTAGATTGTGACCAACAAATTGGAGGACTAATTATTTTCTCTAATTCTCATAGCCTCTCAAAATAGAAGATATAAAAATAGAAGAGATAAAGCATTTTCAGCTTTCTTCATTTTCTAAGCTACCAAGAAGCCTAATGAGGTAAAAACATTATGAACTAACAGCAGAGAAGGCTAATTCCTATCCCTTAAGGCACTTAAAGTATTCATTCCCCAAATACTACCATGGTCTGCTGGGGATGTATAAACTGACCCACAGGTTTACAATAGAACTCATCTCTGCCTCTGCATCTTCAGTGTGCCATAGAAAACTTAAAGAAAGAAGCTACATTTGGCTGGGATAGAAACATTACAGGACTCTGTGCAGCAACAATATTCCCCTAGAAAACTGAGGAACAGAGTCAGCTGGGTCAGTACATCAATATATGTTTGTATCCACTATCCTTGCCTGAAACAAAGGGCCTTGTATGTAGCTGGTGCCAGTTCTGTTACCCCCAGAATTCACTTGGGGCAGAGAATGAAGCCAGTAAAATATGAATTGTTTAGTGTTGGAAGAAGCTGAGATAGATTTTAGGTCCAGTCACCAGGGAAATTTCAATCAAAGGGGAAGGGGTAAGATGATAAATAATAGGGGAATATAAGGATGAAAAAGACTGAGATTAACAAAGATCTAAGAATAAAAAAAAATAAGTTAAAGACCTTGATCATAACCAGATAATTAAACAGCAAATATATAAATAACAGAGGGAACATGGCTTCTAGATCAACTCAATTAATCCAAGGATCTATGAATAAATATTTCAAGACAAAGGATAATGAATCAACACATGATGAGACAGAAGACCTTGTTAACTCTTGAGAAAACATGGAACCACAGCAGGATGTTCCCCAATGATTTATAAAACAAATGAGAATTACAAAAGCAGAATTTATGATCTGTAAAAACAAAATAATTGGCTGAATAAAAAACTTGAGTCAACTAGAAAGTCTCTCCAAAGAAACAAAAGAAAGAAGGATTGATTTGGAATATAAATACACAGAAGTAAAGAAAAATCTGGAAGAAGAAAAGCAAAAAAAAATAGTCATGAAAGAAAATCTCAATATAAACAAAACATATTGATCTTAAAGACAGGATTCATGTAGACAATTTAAGGATTTTAGAGCTACTAGAACATCTCAAGTAAAATAAAATCTTAACACTATAATTCAAGAGTTCAAGAAAAGAAAATTGCCCAGGACTTCTGAACACAGAAAACAAAGCCAATCAAAAGAGTCTACAGATCAACTCAAGGAAAAACAAAACAAAGCAAAATTCTATGCTGTAAACTACAAAACATGTTTTGGTGAAATGTAACAATTCTAAAGAAAAACAACAACTTTTTAAAGTGATCATGAGAAAAACTTTCAAACATAAAGGAAAGGAAGTTGAATCACACAAAACTATTCTGTGCCAACCAGGAACTATTGGAGGTAATGGAATAATATGTTCTGAAGAGCAAAGGAAATCAAGATGCACCCCAATGTGTCTTAGCCTTCAAACTTGAACCTAATCATTAAAAAAAGATGAATATTCAATAAAAAGAGGCAATTGAAACATTCCTATAACTTACAATCATTTTGAACAAATTGTTTTTCAAACACTCAAGAAAATAGAAATACAAGACAGATATACAAATTCAGCAACTAAGGATAATACCAACAAAATAACAACAGAGAGACATTTAAGAGGTGCCTTTCTAAATGTAGATAAAGAGTAAAGGGTGAAAGCAGTGTCAACCCCACAATACTCTGCCGATAGGTTAATTGATGCTAGTGTGTGTGTGTGTGTGTGTGTGTGTGTGTGTGTGTGTAGGGGACATAAGAGAGAAGGGATAAAGAAGATATAGGGTAATAAATGATGTCAAGTCAAAAGTTAACTAAAAAGGATAACTCTTGCAGTCTTTTAGGATGAAGAAAACTGACAGGAGAATGGACAAGGAAGGAAGGGAAGACATTGAAACAAGGAAATAAAAGAAGAAATAGGAAGGCATATCAATGATGAACACTAGCATAGCAGAAGAGAAATTCTACAAAGGGACATGGGGACTTTATAATATGTACAACCTGTAAGGATTTGATGCTTAAAGAGTCTATTAACTTTGCCTCAGGGAAGGGCAAACTGGGGGCAACTGATACCCAGAATAGTGGAAGAACATGGATCCAGAGAGGGTATTTCATGATAAATGGAAAAGAATTGTCATGATTAGGGCAAAGGCTAATAAGGAATTAATTGCACAAACAAGGACATCAGAGAATACATAACAAGGGGAAATACTTTTTTCCTCTCTATCACTTGCTGGAATCACTATTTCTATGAGTAAGCCACAACAGAAAAAAAAAAGTAGAAAGGGCAAGATCTGTGATGTACTAATATATATCTAACATAAAACATAAACATAACATAAAATTGCTTAGAAGAGGGAATGCAAAATAGGCATCTTAAATGTTTTAATTCCTCAAGGAAAAAAAAGACTCAATAAATATAGGGGCCATGAATTTAAATACAATAGAGTCCAGCATAGACAGAAAGAGAAGATAAATAATGAAGACAATGAAGGAAAGATATCTTTTTGTAGAAACAGGTGCAGAAAATAAAAATTTTAAAATTCTAGCCAACAAAAAAAGTGAAGGGAAGAAGAGAATAAAAAAATTTATTTTACTACTTCCCTGAGAAGAAGAAAAGAAGGGAATTATTAAGGCAGAAATAAAAGCAATTAATAAATTAAGCCACACTTCAAAACTGAGGGTGATGAGAAGAGAGCTGGTGGGAAGAGGGTTGAATCAAAGTAGATTGAGCTAATATAACTGAAGAGACAAAGTATAGTCTTTACAGAGGTAGAGGACTTTTTTTTTTCAATTTTGGGAAAAAATCTACAACATTATAGACAAATGGAGGAAAATATGAAGCTAATTAAAGGTGTGCATTCAAATGTTTTTAACAACCAGCTCACTAGAAAAGAAAAATTAACAAGACACTTTTTTAGTCTGTATCATTAACATTTCCCATCAATTTCTTAAGTCTAGATAATTAACAAGGAAATAAAGCCCTGATTTGTAGCTTTTGTTGATTCCTTTATGCTCAGAGCTGGTATTAGTTGGCTCCAGCACACTCGTGCAAACTGTCATTACTTGAAATGAAAATGGATTAAACTATCCCTGAATACAAAAAAGTGACAGATTGGATAAGAAAGCAAAACCCTACAATCTGTTGCTTACAAGAAACACATTTGTAAAACAAAGACAAGATGAGAAAAAAAATGAATGGTTAGAAAAAAATTACTATGCATCAGATGAATCCATAAAAGCAGGAGTTACAATCCTAGTA
>NW_020954590.1:106462741-106475646 GCF_900497805.2 Vombatus ursinus
GACTTAGAATTTAAACTCATAAATGAAAAATTAATTGAACTTCAAGAGGTGACAGTAATATGCTAATGGCAGAATATTTCAATGTCCTTTTCTTATTTTGGATCTATTGATCGGTTACACTGATTTTTTCCTTATCTTGTTTCTTTTTTGAATTTAAAAATATTGTTTGTTACATGGGATGGTTTTCTGGCAGAAGTAAGGGAGAGATTCTGGGGAAAATTATGGTGATGTAAAAATAAAAATATTAATAACAAACTTATTTAAATTAAACAAAATTCAAAAGGAATAGTTTCATCCAAATTAATTCATAAGCTCACTCCCTTTTTTTTGTTAAAGTTAACTTGCCAGGTAGAACAGGATGATACTATAAATATATGAGGAGAATGCTATAGACATGTTGTACCAAAATTTCTACAAAATATTTGAAAAAATTTCTCATGTTTATCTATCTATCTATCTATCTATCTATCATCTATCTATCTATCTATCTATCTAATACTATAGGTTCTACATCATAGCACATTTAGGTAGATTTGAAGATGGTTGAATGGCCAAACCCCCCAAAATTCCTCAATGAATTTGTACCAAATTAGAATAAAGTCATTATTCTAGTACCCCAGGGACTGCATTCTTGATTTCTTGTGGTCCAATATTTTTTAATCAGTGAATTTGGTGAAGTCACATAATCTTTGTTTATCACATTTAGCATATTACATGAGCTGGTTGAGATAGCTGAAACATTGAATGAATGTTTTAGAATTTAAAAAAATCTTGACAGTCTAGAAAGTTTTTTAAAATAAAATAAAATGAAACTTATCATGGATAAATATAAATATAAGTCAACAAACATGTATTAAGTAGCTCCTTTGTGACAGGTATTTTGCTAAGTGCATGAAATAGAAAGAAAGGCAAAAAATAATCCTTGTTCTCAAAGAGTTCATAAACTAATGGGGGAGAGCATGTAAACAATTATATATAGACAAAACACACATGTATATATGTATATGTACATATGTGTACATACATATATTTATTCATATATAGGATAAATTGGAGATAATTTTAGAAGGAAGACACTAACATTAAGGGAGACTGGGAAAGGCTTCTTGCAGAAAGTGAGATTTTAGCTGGGGTTTGAAGGAAATCAAGGAAAGTAGGAGGTAAATATGAGAATGGAGAACATTCCAGGTATGTGGGACTGCCAGCAAAAAATCAGTTTCAGAGATAAAGTCTTAACAATAAGTTAAATAAAATTCACAAATACAGGATGGGGAAGGTTTAACCAGATAGTAGTTAACATAAAAAAGATGTAGGAGTTTTAATGGACTGGAAAATCAATATGAATAAAAAATGGAACATGGCAGCCAATATAATGAGCATCTGAGGCTACATTGAGAGTAGTTATGTTCAGAATATGGAATGTAATGGTTTAATGATACTCTATTGATCACACCTGATGTATTGGATTCAGTTCAGGGAGCCCTGAAAAGATAAGCCAGAGTGTGTACCAAATAGAATGAACAAGGCAGTGAAAGGATTAAAGCATATGTGTATCATAGATGGCCCTTTCAAGTACCTGGGATGTTTAGTCTAGAGAAGAAAAGGCATGAGGGTAGGGGAAGCATGATGGTAGTCTTCAAGTGCAAAAGAGATAGGACATTTTTTTCTGCTTGAATCCAGAAGGCAGAACTAGGTGCAGGAACAGATTTAGACTTCATATATAGAACAAACTTCAAAAGAACTTGATCTATCCCAAAATGAAGTGGACTTCCTTAGGAGGAAGTGAGTCCTAACTTCCCTGGAGGCCTTCAAGTAGATGCCAAATAATCAACTGTCAGTAATATTGTAGATGGGATTCTCAATCAGGTTTTGATTGAACCAGCTGATCTTAGAGGTCTCTTCCAATTCGGAGTTTTTGTCATTCTATTTAATAGAACATACACAAAGATACACACACATATATGTGATATTAAATTTTATTAAATATAACATATGTCTACTTACATATAGTTATATGTAATTTTATTTAACTGTAAATCATTTTTGTAGAAAAAAGAAATAGGGGTTCCTTCTTTCTCTTGTATTCAATAGATTTGGAAAGATGACATATTATGAGGTTGGCCTTGAAAGCTGTATCCTGTGATTTTCAAATTTCTGCAGCAAAATTGCTCAATTTCTCTGGCCAATTTTATGACAAGGCATTTTTGGAGTAGTAGAAAAAAGTCAAATCTTTAGAAGTCTATTTTGCCAGGCTTGTGGCAAGTTTATTAAATCCCTAATGTACCATACCGGGGAAGATGATTTTTATTCTATCTCTTTTATCTTCCAACAACTGGCTCTGTCTCAGGCTTTTTGACAAAGCCAGTAGAGTTTGCACTGGGGGATGGGGTGGGGTGTGTGGGAGAAGGTGGAAGAAGCATTCTTGTATTTCTTCTTTCTATTTTAAGGCAATAATTGGGGGTAGGAGAGAGAAAGAAACATTTCTCACATTCCTTTCATGCTTTCAAATTGCTCACATTATAAACCTGATTAATAACACTTTATGAGCCTAATTAATGTGCCTTTATCTATATGAGCTTTTATCTTCATGAATCCACTCACTGCAGTAAGCCTTTATCATTGCAGCCAGCTATTTATTTAAAAATTACCAATAGATGTCATGATGACCTTTTGCTGCATGGACACAGCAAGGACTAAGGTTCCCTGATGTCTACAAAAGGACATTTAATTCTGTCTCTAAATGAATGCCTGGTAATAGGGAATAATTTTCATGGCTGGATATGTGCTCATCAGTTTATATTCTTCATTATAAACTGATAGTTTCCAGCACTAGAATGGAAGAGAGGGTGGAAGTAAATGATTTTCAGGGGAGGAGAAAACCGTTTTCTTTGCTTGCAATACTAGAAGTACTTAGATAACACTGAGAGTAGTGAAGAGTTTTCAGTGACCTAATAATAATCTTTGTTGTACATCAGTCTCTATCTGGCACACATTGTAGAAAATTTGAACATCTTATCATTCAATTAAAGGCAAAAAAACCCAACAGAAATTTGCAGATAGGAATCTGAAATTCTAGATATGTGTAAAGTGTTTCCAAATCTTAATGTCCTATGAAGATTTATTCCATTATTGTTGTTGTTGATGTTATTATTTTGTTTGCCAGCAAGTGAAAGCAAAAGTTAAAAGGTTAAAGTATTATAAGCAATCAATGCAGCACCAAGAACAAAATAAATAATTAGGTATTAATAAAAACTTTGTTATAGAGGTTTGAGAAGTAAGGAGTTACAGGTGAGACAGAGCCTCTGAAGGAGGATTTACAAAATTTCTGATTTTTTGAATGGTTACAAGAAGTCTAACACAATGTAAACCAAAGCTGAATCAAATGAGAAACAGAAAGTTAGTATAACATTAATATCATTAATTCTAGAACAGTTCTGTGTAGAGAAATGACTGAAATTATAATTCCTCTGAATATCTAGAAAATGGGAAGACTGGCAAAGGTCCATAATTCTTGGCTCAAACACTTCACAATGGGAACATGACTTCCTAGCAAGACACTTAATCAGTTTCCTCTTTGCTGTATGTAAGCCTTTTAAGCAGAAGACATCATGAACTTATTGCCAATGGATGAGAACACTAGTGACCCCTCAAAATATAGGTCAGTTACAGGTGAAAAATATATATATAAAGACCAATGAGAAAATGATATTTTAGCTGAGGAGCAAAAAAAAACCATGCAAAATGTCCCAGATATATAAAGAGCAATGAATTTTCTATTCTTTAATTGTTGAATAAGTTGAGTGACATATGCCAGGATTTAGAGGAATTGTTGAATAATAATTATGAATAAGCTGCCCCAAATTCCCTAACATATATACTGCCTTTGTGGATTATTACAGTTTTTGACTCACACTCATGACATCATGTAGAGCAGATGTATGAAATAGAATCAAGTATAGTGTGAACACTAGACTATTTGACTATCCACATGGAAAACTGTTTTCTATATTAAATATACCATCTCCACAATGATGTCAAGAATAATTCATGTAGAATGTGACATTTTTCAGGAAGATATTTTAAGCCCATTTTTGTTCTGTTTTGCCTCAAATCCATCACATTTTCCCTAAATAGAATGAACTATGGCTTCCAAATTAAAGAATAAATTGATCTGAAACATCTTATGAACCACTTGATGTGTATGTACGGCTGACATCACACTTTATGGCTCCACAGAGAAACAAATCAAATAGCTCATTCATCTCCAGGGATCTTTCTCCAATGGTTTTAAAATATCATTTGGACTCAGTATATTAAAAATTATAAGAATGTTAATGTATACCAAGGGCAGACAGAAACTACAGCCTTTGTGCTTGAATTCAGAGGTTACTTTGAATCAATGAGTGAAGGTGATTCATATAAATACTTTGGTTGGTCTTCACCAAGTAGTAGGTGACATGCACAAATACTTTGGCTGGTGTCTTCAATCAAGCATACAGATATCAAGAAGGCTATGATTGAATATGTTAATAAACTTGCAGTCATTCTCAAATGAAAGCTGAATTTAAAAAAAAAAATTAAAGCAATTAATACTAATGCAATGCCAGTCTTAATGCATACATTTAAAATGGGATAGTTGATTGCAACAGATTTGAAAATTAACCTAGCAAAAACCTGTATGATATTAACAATACATAGATTCATCTCCCTCAGGCAGCTATAGAAAGATTAAAACATTCTTGACTAAAAGGATGTAGAAGACTGATATTCTTGAAGCAATAATAAACAGGTCAAAACCCTACAGAAATACTTTCTGAATGAACAAAGATCACTTTACCAAACAATAGTATAGACTGATAACAAAATAATTGGCTGAATAAAAAACAAAATAATTTGGACAAGCCATTGTGTTTGTCAAATGTAATTGAAAATAATTTAACTCCCGATGGAGTCTATGAAATGGCGAAGATCCAAGAAAGCTTTCTATGCGTGATGTCCACATGTATATAGCCAACAGTAAGTTGAAAAAAGAAATATCAAAGAAAGAATTGAGTCAAGCGGTTTTGTTTGCGGAAAGGAGGGAGAATGATATTCATGACAATTATTCAGAACCAGGTCATTTCCACTAAATACTACAATGGAGGTATTAAAGGTAACCAAACAATGATCAATGCATATCATGCAAGGAAATGGGAGAATCTGTGCAAAATATCACTGCAGGTTGCAACATTTTAATACTTACTGAATACCTAGCAATACATGGCCTGATGACTAGAAGTGTACATTAGAAAACTGTTATCTTGTGGGGCAGCTAGGTGGCACAATGGATAGAGCACCGGCCCTGAAGTCAGGAGGACCTGAGTTCAAGTCTGGCCTCAGACCAAACACTTAACACTTCCTAGCTGTGTGACCCTGGACAAGTCACTTAACCCCAATTGCCTAAAAAAAAGGGGAAAAAAGAAAATTGTTATCTTTCATGGACTGACAAATGACAATTCACCATGTTACAAATAAAGATCTCAAATTCCTAGAGTATTTGGTCAATCAAGGGTGCAGGTGTCAGGCCATTATCACAGATCAGTGTTGCTCATAATTCCTAGAATATAACATTGATTCATGAAACAATTAATAATAATGAACAATTATTCTTATCTTTGAAGCCACATGAAACAAACAAACAAACAAAAACCTTTTGAAATATAAGACTGGGAACAAGATATTCTCCTGACTGCTACTGGAGTTGTTTTACAGATGCTTTTATTCAGCCTAAAGAGAATGAGCTTGCATCCTAATACTTTTGTCCAATTAAAAAAGTCATTTTTAATCTACTTTATTTACCAAGTATTTTATTACTTTATCTATCATTATTTAGTGGAAAGAATGCAAAATCTAGAGTCAGGGAACTTGGGATCAAATCCCATGTTTCCTACTTCCTAACTGCCTGAGCTTGGCTGAGTCACTTAACCTCAGTTTCCTAAAATGTGGGATTTGATCAAAAAGATACCTCTAGGTCAATTTTTTTTGATTCTGGAGCATATAATATTTAAAATATGTAGAGTGCTCTGAATTGCCCAGAAAGAAAGGTACAACATAAATGTAATTGTGATTAGAATTTCTCTAATGTACAATTATCAATGTCATAACAAAGCAAACAATTTTAAGAAGGTGTGAAAAACAATTACCAGCTTGTCTAATAAATTCTTAGTTTCCTCCCACCACCTTTCCATTTTTTTTGTGGTTGTTTGTTTTATCAAGGACTCTGAGAAATCCCATCTACCTTCATGGATTGAATTTTCTGTAGAACTTACAAATCACTCCCCAAGTGCACTGTTTTGATTCCGTGTTCTGTATAAGACATCTTAGATTGGATTTCCCAGCACTAACTCACGTTCAAAATGGTGCAAATGGAGCTATCATTCCTTACCTCCTAACTTTCTATGTATGTTTATCCTTCATTATGTATGCCCAAGTGGTTACTAAATTATTCTTTTATTTTTGGATCATATTTCCCGTAACTTCCACAGGTGAAGCAATAGTAATTTCTTATTTGGAAGTGGCTTATGACCACCCACTCCCCCATCTGTCTCCACAAATAGAACTCTACCTCTTTTAAACCTTGAAGAAAACTCATCTTGTAGCAGCTTGGATTTATGTGAGAAAAGTCACGATACTCTTCATAACCTTTCATCTAGTGATCCTACAACTGGGTATATACAACAAGGAAATCAAAGGCCTGAAGAAAGGTCCCTTTGAAACTAAAATACTCACAGAAGCACTTGTGGTTAAAAAAAGGGAAACAATGAGGATGCTTATGAATTGTGGAATGACTGAACAAATTGTTTCTTGTGAAAGTGCTTCATAAGGAAGTGGAAGAGATGTGGAATAGATTATTGTCACTGACTTCTTCTCAAATCTAGGAAAATTAAAAAAAAAACATTTCTCTCAGGAAGATAATTTAGTCTCTGAAGAATTATCTTCAGGATTTCTTCTCCTCAGCATATCTCCTCAGTTTAAAAGTTAAACTCAATTTTCAAATTGTCTCTTCCATCTTTCTTCGAAGATGTCAGTTAATTCAGTCTTTCAGGATGTTTGAAAGTAAGAGAAGTTAGAGTAAGAGGGCCTGACTCTAGGCTTCAAATTCTTACTTTGTCATTACCTTTGTGAACTTGGTACATGATCTCTCTGGGTCTCTTTCTTACTTGTCAAATGAGGAAATTGAGTCAGAAGGCCTCTAAAGTTTCTTCAGCTCTCAATTTAGGATCTTGTGATATATGAATCCAGTGAACAGAAATCTATCATTTATAGGTTCAAGTACATTTGTTGTTGTGGTTGTTGTTTCTACATCTTGTATGTATATATATTTCAATTTATATCTACTTCAGTTTCACCTTTCTTCTTTTTCCCACTTTTCCTGGTGGCTTGGTGAATTACCTCTTATATTATCGTGCTCCTTCTATTCAGAGACATTTACTCAGAAAAATCTCCATTTTATTCTTTTTCTCCTAATTCTGCCCTGGGGTGCTCTGGGAAGTACTTTTCACTGTCACTTTCCTTCTTCAGTACTACAAACACTAATAAAACTTTTTTCTCATAAAACTTGTCAAATTTCTACATATATAGAGACATCCTACACATTGTGAGGCCCACATGCTGTGAAGTCTGTAGCCCAATATATAGCATTGGGCTGTTTTTGTGTGATTTACTGAAGGTAGAATAGACATCTCTAGCTTCATCTTCCCCCACCCTTCTTCAAGGGAGACGCATTTCTGCCTGAAAGAGCAGCAAGGGGTTGGAGCCAGAATCCTTCTGTTCTTCTCAGAAAGAAAGAAAGAGGGGTGGGTACTAGGCTAGGATATGTGCACATACACAAACACACATATCCCAGTTCCATGATGACCTCTTGCTCCCTTTCCCAGTTCCAACACACACACACACACACATACACACAATCAAATAAATCCATTTATTCACATTGAAATCAAACAGACATAAGAGGAGGTACACTTAAGAAATTAGAATCTTGGCAATTCAGAATGAAGGAAATCTCCCATTGGGAGCAAGGTAACTCAACTCAACCAAGACAGAATTTATCTCACTCAGGGGAAACTACCCAGTCTCTGGAGTGGTAAGCTGGGGATAAGGACATGATGATGATTCCCAGTTTCTCTCATGTCATCTCAGAGTCTTTTCCTTCAGCAACCTGATGTGGGGCTGACTATTTTTATCTTCCTTCTCAAGGTTGGAAGCCCAAAGTGCCCAAATTTACCTGAAGCTTGAAGAGTCCCAAAGAATACTAAAGAAAGATAGAGCTCTCCTGCTCTTGCCAATTCTGTTCTGTACACCCTCTCATAGGACAGGGCATTGATTTCCACCAATGAGGAGAAAGTCTTATACCAATTGGCTTTGGGACAGGGGTTACATGTAAACCTTTCATCAGACTCAAGTATACTTTAAGGGCTTTTCTCATATCTCTTGACTCAAAGCCTCTATCCAAGAAATCTGGAAAACTGTATACGTGGTGCCCCTTTATCCATCCCTGCAATCCCACCCAATATAATGAAATATTGTCCTCATTTGCAATCATACAGTTTACAATATTATAGATGGAAAAGAATTATTAAGAAAAAGAAAGAAACTAAACAAAATTGAGACTCTTTATTGGGTAGAAGGGATTGAGGGAATAAACATTTATCTAGTGCCTACTATGTGCCAAGTACTGTGTAAGGTAGGTGCTATTATTATCCCCATTTTATAGTTGAGGAATTTAAGATAAAAAGAAATAAAGTGACTTGCTTGGTGTCACACAACTAGTAAATGTAGGAGGCCGAATTTGAAGTCAGTTCTTCCTAACTCTAGGCCCAGTACTCTATCCACTAAGCTATAAGCAACCATCTCTTTCTGAGTTACATATAAACTACAGAATCACCTATGGTTCCAAATATGGATTATCCTATGGCAGAAACCACACTTATCCCACCCCTCTAAGTCCTGTTTCCACCACTGGTTTCTGCTTGGTGAAGGGTAAACTGTGCTGACGTTTGTCTTTCACTCTAACTGCTTGTGATAATAATAATAATAGGTACCATTTGCATAAGGCAGTAATGTTTGCAAAGTGCTCTAACCTAGGTTATATCATTTAATAAAAAGGCAAGTTTTTATGGTTCTAACAATGCCATCTCTTCCTATATAAGATAAGCACTAAAACCTCCTGCATCAGGAAGTCTTCTTGCAAGATGCTGTTCTCTCCTGCCAAATCCTTTCTCTTTCCTCTCTCATTTGTCTCCCCAAACCAATGGTCTGAACTCTTGCCAAACACGCATTTAGGCAAACATGATTCATTCTCTTCAGTCACTTAAATGGCAGAGGGAGGGATAAAGGGGAAAACCCCCCAAATTCTCTATTTTAAGAACAGCTTACACAGATAAATCATCAATGATTGATATCAAAGCAACATTTTATTTTAGAGAGCTTAACTTCTACATGTAAAGGGACTGGTGATGGCATCTATTATACTGGATCTCCAGTTTAAGAGCAAAACACTGTTATTATGTGTCATTTTGTAGGGCACAGGAGCATCTTTGATTATCTAGAACTTGACAATAGAAGGCTTTTATTAAAACAAGATTCTTTCTGTGTATTGATTTGGACTTATTGATGTGTGCTTTTAATTTTATCAAGTTGTTTCATCCATAAGTGTTTTTTTTCCTCTATAATTAGAGGGCAGAAACTGGGCTGACTAGAGGGCAGACACTCGGCTGTGTAGTTCTTTGTTATCCACCTCTCCCCATTATCTGACTTGCTTTCTGTCCCAGCTCTTTTTTCTTCTCTATTGCTTTACAATCTCAAACTCAAAAAAGGAAAAAGTCTAGTGAAGAAACAAGTGGAAATACTCTTTTCTAGCTTCTAAAGGCTACTCAAACTTTAATGTTTGGGAAGAGATGACCCACTAATGTTGACAAAAGGCTAATTAAATACAAAAATATGTATTAATAGTTAAGATTCCTTGATGTATAAAGCTGTAGTAGAAAACAAATTCTTTGTTTTTCTCTAAATATTTAGCTTTGACAATGTCATTCTTCTCTCATCAGAGAAAGAGAGTTCTGCAATGAAAAGATAGAAAATAGCAATATTTTAATAACACACAGTAAATCACAACTAGTTTTTTTTATTAAAAACTGTAAAACTAACCCAAAGGCAAAAATCCTTGTTGATAATGATGATTTAATAGACCAGAGAGATATTGGCAACTTGTAAACATGAAAAAAAAAAGGTAAAAATAGATCAAGAAATAAATCACAACAGAGATTAAATAGCTATATGAAGAGAAAAGTGAGAAAATTTGGCATGCCATTGAACATTTATATTAAATAAAATAATATTAAATTTTGTGAAGAGGCTTTTAAAATATAGCAGTAATCAGTGCATTCATTCAGTAACAGACAAAAATAAGCCTAAAGCAAGATCAGTGTATTAGAAGTGAAAGTTACAGCAGAAGGGTTTGTCATATGTTACTGACTTTGTGCAAACAAAGCTTCAAAATAATTAGTTGTGATGGAGTAATGTTTTTCTAAATAAGTTTACTGTGATTTTAATAATATTATTAAAATCTTCTGTAATGAGGAATTGCTAAACATTTTAAAAAAACTATTGATAGACATTCTGAAATACATTCTAGTGAAAGTCTTTAAAATTTAATAGATACCCATGGCAGGGATAGTTCTGCAGGAATTCTCCCAAGGTCTCTTTTATCTCTGTAATTCTAAACTCCCACTAGTCAAATCTGAATTTTAATAAAACCCATTTGTCATTAATGTTAGATTTCGGCTCTCTGATCTGAGCAAGAAACTCTGGAAAAAATGATGACAGCTCTGGATTTTTGAACAGCACTGTGGGGCTCCTGGAGAACATTAGGATTAGGAAGACAATTCCGGGTGATGAAATGAAAGAAAAAGTCTTTTGTCCCCCTGAAAATTATAGGAGTGTGGAAAAGAGGTCAGCCTGAACCTTAAGTCATATTTCTAATCACATGCACCATTTACCCTATAGACTTGGCCCTTTTGCTAACTTTAGAAAATGAGATGAAAGGTTTCTGTTATGAGACTATTTACAATTTGGCACTTCTCCCTCCCCACTGAGACTTTCAATTAATTGTTTTTCAACTTTTCCTAATGGATAGGATCCACTCCAGTGAAATAGAGGGTGCTACCTTGCATAGTAGACTCCCTAGATCCCACATGGCTCTCCCCAGTTTGCTACTAAATAAATCTAATGGTCTGAGAAGCAATGAAGGCCTAATGCTGTTTATTATTTATCACTTTCATCTAAAGGTGCTCCTGCAGCATTTGTGGCAACCTTAGTAGAAAGCTGCCATATTCCTTGCTGTTGTTCAGGTATTTGATCTTATATGACTCTTCATGACCCCATGGACTATACTGTCCTTGGGGTTTTCTTGGCTAAGATGCTGCAGTGGCTTGCCATTTCCTTCTCTAGTGGTTTAAGGCAAACAGAAGTTAAGTGACTTCCTCAGGGTCACACAGTTAAGTATCTGAGGCGAGATTTTAGTTCAGGTCTTCCAGACTTCAGACCCAGCACTCTATCTACTGAACCATTTAGCTGCCTCCACCATATTTCTTAGGACACAACTATATGTTAAAGTTTTACTAAGGACACAACTAAGGACAAAATGCTGTTTGCATTTTGTTTCCTTTGCTTTATGTGCATAGAGAATGCTCCAGGCTTGAAATATGAATAATGTATTTCTTTATACAGAAAGGACAATAGTGATAGTCTTCATTTTTCTTTTCTTTCATTTTTTTTGGTAGAATTTCTTCCTCTTCCTGCACAGCTGTATATAATAATATGAATCATTATCTTTTACTTAACTTGCTTTTATTTGTGTCATCATAGCATTTTATATTTACATAACCTCTTTAGAAGTACTGCATTTATCTCAATGGATCTTTGTAAAAATTTTTGCAGAAGGCCAACTGATGATCTCTTTCAAATATCTGTTATCCCTCCCTTTCAATCCTTCTCTCTCATACCATTCTCTACATGTTTGCTTTTTCCTGGCTTCTGTCTTAGCTCCACTGTAGCTAGGCAAAATTGCATACATTTCAATTCAATTCAATTCAACAAATAGCTCCATGTACCCTTCTTCCCTTCCAGAATGCTTTCTTCCTTTTTTGTCTAGTAATCTACTTCTTTTGTTTCTTGTAAAGTGCTAGAAGACCTGCTATTTATGAAGCTTTTATAAGATGATAGAATCACAAATATAAATTTGGAAGGTACCTTAGAGGTCATCTAGTCTAATTTCTTAATTTTATAGGTGAAGAAACTTAGGCCCAGAGAGATGAAGCAATTTGTCCTACATCACACAATGAATAAGTGGAAAAGCCAGAATTTTAGCCCAAGTCTTCTAATTCTGAAACCAATATTCTTTCCACTGCATCACTCTATATGACTATTGGCTTCTCTTATCTTTACTCTAAATGATTTCATCCAGTGTGTGTCATTTTATTTGGGTATACACATCATTCTTTCATACTTTCTCACCTACAGCTCATTTCTCCAACCTTTGCAATCTATCTTCCAAGACATTTGTTGAAAGGAATTGTTCTCTATGAGGTTACCATTGATATCTCAACAGCTATATCCAAAAGTATGTTTCATTTTTTTTCACTTCTGTGAAGTATTTGCTATTGTTGACCAAGACTTCTGTTAACTTTCTTCTCTCTGGGTTTTTGTGACAGTGATCTCACTTTTTTCTCCTATTGTCTGACTGCTCGTTCTCAAGTTTCTTTGTTTGATCCATGACACTCCCTCCACATTTTGGTGAATGGGAGGTCTCCATTGTGACTTCTCTTCTCTTCTCTTCTCTTCTCTTCTCTTCTCTTCTCTTCTCT
>NW_020954590.1:106475656-106492714 GCF_900497805.2 Vombatus ursinus
CTTCTCTTCTCTTCTCTTCTCTTCTCTTCTCTTCTCTTCTCTTCTCTCATTCCTTTTCCTCCATTCCCCTCTCCTCTACTATGCTTTCCTTCCCTCTCCCCTCTCCTCTTTTGTATCATCTCCTCTCCTCTTTTTTCTCTATATGTTCTTTCTTCTGGTGATCTCATTGGTGTCTGTGCTGACCATCCCCATCCAGATGACTTCCAAAATGACACTCATATTCTTTTTAAACACTACTCCAATTCCGCTAACCTTGCTGACAGTACCACTATCCTTCTAGTCATCAAAATTCACAACTTTGAAATTATACTTGCCTTGCTGTCTTTCATATTTATAATCAGTATCCAACTCTTGTCAACTCTGTCTCCACAACATCTCTTGCACCTTAGTCCATGCATTTGTTATTTTTCACTTGAACTATTTTGATTGCCTTAGTTTCCCTGCCACCATATCAGATGCAATGATATGCAGGAAAGGAGAGTGATACTCTAGCCTGAAGATATCTGGAAACATGACCATGTCAAGGGTGTTATTGTGACATTCCTTTGCTTAAGAACCTCCAGTGCTTCCTTAGTAATATTAAAATAAAACAAATTCCTCAAGCTAGAATTAAAAACCCTCCAGAATTAGACTCTAGCCTACCTTTCCAGACATGTTTCATAGTAGTTCATTAATTCAATCTATATTCCAGTCAATTGGACTACTTCTCAACTCAACATTTCACCTCTTCTTCTCATGCCTTCATGTAGGCTACACTCTTTTTCCTGCATACATGGAATATGTTCTACTTGGTTACCTTTAAGACTCAGCTCAGGTGCTATCTTCTACATGAAGTTTTCACCAAGTCCTCCAGTTGATACTCATCTTTCCTTCCTCACATCAATACACACACACACACACACACACACACACACACACACACACACACACACACACACACACATGTGTTATTTTCCCTAATAAAATTACCATAGTTCCTTGAGGACAGGGACTATTTCTTTTTGTCTTTTTGTCTCCAGGGCCTAAGCACAGTGTCTGACAAATAGTATATTAGTGCATCAAATATTTGGGATAAAAACAATTTTGATACAGTTCATTTCACGACAGCAATGTCATACATTTTGGGGCCTCTAATTATATATATATATAAAGTATTTTCCTAGGTCCTCATTTATATTTTATTCCTTTTTGTTACTTCATCTCATATCTAGTGAGTTATTTAATTCATTCTGATATTTTAATGGAGACATATTTTTAAAGCAAAGCAAGTTTGAATGGACAGTGAACTTGGCCTTATGTTTCAGTTCTCCATGGCCATAAAGACAGCCTCATGGCCTTGCCCACAAACCCTCACTGGCCCTAATGTTACATGGTGGCAGAAAACTGAGTTGAAGACATATATTGATAAAATTGATGTGCATGTATGTATGCATATGTGTGCTTGCACACAATTTCATCAATGTAAGTAATTTCCAGAGAGGAAACTTCTTTTACCAATGCAGAACAATAAACTGTTCTGCAATCTATAATTTTAGAGTCTTGCTTGGTACACTGAGGTTAAGTAACATCATTATACATAGGACCAAAATCAGAAGTTGCTGTTGTTTTTTCCCTTAGTACTTGTAGATGAATAAGAAGTCAGAAGAAATAGCCCTTGTGTTGACAGTGTTAGAAGTAGCAGCTTCAAAGAATTAGAATCATAGCATGTTGTATTTTTTTCTGAGTTAAAAATTAGAAATCATGTAGTTCAGACCTCTCATTCATTTATTTAACAATTGAAGCTCCAAGAGTTTGCTCAAGGTCATACAAGTTGTGGAGGAAGCCAGAGTCAAACTCAGATCTCCATAATTCCAAGTTGTTTCTCTTTCCATTAAGCCAAGATACCTCTCTTCTTAGCAAGCAAGTTATGCTGCTAAACAACAGGTTGGTTTTGGATATTAAATAGTGCTTTTAATATTTCATTATAATATTACCATAGGGGTTAAGTGGCATAGTGCCTAAAGTTCTGGTTTAGAGTTAGGAAGACCTAGGTTCAAATCATGCTTTTGAACACTTACTAGCTGTATGATGTTGAGGAACCTGCTTGACCTCTATTTGCCAGAGGGAACTCCCTAGGATTTATCTATTTAGTCATAAATGGGTTGTGAACTTTGGTGAACAGAGTTTTTATAGCAGCATTTAATTACACTCATCAATTCACACAATACAGTTTACATGTTCATGCATGTTGTTATAATTTATGGTTTTCAAATGCCACTTGTCTGACAACACCTAATTAAAAATTCTCCAAGAAACTTTTTGCCATCTTAACAATTAGAAGTGATCTCTTTTAAACACTAATAGTACTTTGCAACATTCTTGTGCATTTATGTATTTTTTTTTTTTTTTTGGTGAGGCAATTGGGGTTAAGTGACTTGCCCAGGGTCACACAGCTATTAAGTGTCAAGTGTCTGAGGCCAGATTGAACTCAGGTCCTTCTGATTCCAAGGCTGGAGCTCTATCCACTGTGCCACCTAGCTGCCCCTGTATTCTACTTTGTACAGAGTTATTTATATACTTGTTTTGATCTATCTGATTAGATTATAAGTACCTTGAGGGCAGATGCCAAATTTTATTTATCTTTCTATATCTCCCAGGGCTTAGTACACACAATAGGAATTTAGTAACTGTTTTGTTGAATGCAGAATTGTTCAATATATTTATTATTTAATTTGGTCTTAGAAAACATAAAAATGAAGCTGATCTAAAATGCTATGAAATTATAGCAAATATCAACTCAAGTGAAAAGAATATCACTAAATAAAGTAAAACAAAATCTTAATGAAATAATGTATTCCACTGCTCACCCCTACCAAATACCACAAGATTTATTGTTATTAACACTAACGGCATTAGATTCTTCATTGTAGAGCTTAACTTGTGGGAATAGGACAGAAAGAGAAGAAAGAGTCATGGAATAATCAGTATCAGGTCTGGCTCCATTGAAAAGTTACCCATTTGGAGCTCGTGGGTGGCTGAATGAATTAGTTTGTGTTGGCAGATGTCATACTTCATTTCTGTTAAACTTGTTTGGAGATTTGGGATCAGAGGGTTGGGGAATGGTAGACACCTTGTGATTGCATCAGATAATCCAACCCTGCATATAATTGCTATTGGAAGATTATGGGCCAAGTGATTAACAAGATTTGGATTGCCTTTCCATTCAGGTGCTAGATAGTTTATCTAGAAACCTTTAAAGTATCTTTAAGATATTGTTGTGCTCCTCAATTTAAGATTTCATGATAGCCTTAGAAATTCTGTGGTCAATATCCTCATTGAATTACATATAGTTTCAATGGATCAAAAATCAAATATTGATTTGGGATACATTTTTTTTTAATATTGGTTATGCTATTCATTTAATTGGGAAAAAGTCTTAATGGACATGACCCTAGTATCCTTTGCTTGTGAACGTGACAGCCTCATTAATAGAACATAGAACTCCTAACCAAACCAGTGGATAGATTATTAGGACTGGAGTCAGGAAAACTTGAGCTCAAATCTGGCCTCAAACACTTAACTAGCTATGTGAACTTGGGCAAATCATTGACCACTGTTTATCTAAGTTTCCTCAAAATCAGGATAGTAATAATGCCTATCTCCTAGGTTTGTTACTAAGATTAAATGAGATAACATTTGTAAAGAACTTAGCCAAGTGCTTGAGACATAATAAGTGCTACATGAATGCTATATAACAATATCAATAATATTAATAATAATACTACTAATTAAACAAAAATGTGGTGACATTTTAATGTATTACCATGTATTATTGTTTTGAGTATATGAAGGACAGAATGGCCTCTGTTTATTTAAGAAGAACTTCTGGGAATCTTAAGTCACATATTTTGAGCAATGCAGTTTCACATTACTCAAAAATGTTGCTTTGCATTTTTCATTAAAATTTTGTAATTATCCTCATGTGCATCCTCCTAGTGGCAACTTCTAATCAATGAAAAGCAGGGTCCTGTACAATTCATCCATAAGATGAGTGATATAAGAGGTGAACAGAGGAAAAGTGAATTGCTGATTCTAAAAGGTAACATTGTAGTCAAAGACTATTATTCATAAATGTTTAGTTGAGGTAACAGTATAAATATTTTAATATATTATTTTCCTTTGCAGAGATCAAGAACAGATGTAGAGATTTTTCTTAGGCCATCTAAAAACAATCACTGTGAGACTAGAAATCTTCACAACCCAATAAGGCATTTTTCTTGTTATTCTTTGTATAGTTATATATTTTTGCATTGTATTTCCTTACTGCCCATAAGTGCTAGAAACATATTGTGACTCAATTTTGGATCTCCCCTAGGCTAGCACTGTATTCTTCACATACTTAGATGGATTCCTGCTATAGTCACATTGATGTGGATAATCCCTTGAAACAACATAATTACCTATCCAAACCTTCTAATCCTATGTGACTTTAAGATATGCCCTTCCCTAAGCACTCCGCAATATATATACTTACTGATGCCTTTCCCTAGATCTTTATCACAGTTCCTGGAACACAAGAACTTAATGAATATTTATTGACCAACTAGTGGATATCAATGGCATATATGAGATTTTATGGCTCCTACTGCCTGACAGGCTTACTTTCTCTTTTAGTGTAATATATATTTTGACAGTATTTTGCCACTATTGTGAGGAGCTCTTCATTGGTTATATGCCATAGTCCACTCACTAGTACCATGTGATTTTTTTTTTGTTCCCTTTGGCTGATTCACAGATTGGTTTTCTACAATTTACAGTCATATAGTATCACTGGAAAAACAGCGATGCTAAAAAAAATAGTGCTTTGTTTCATTGGGGAAACTTGGTTTTATGAAAATCATGGTATGTTTTTCCAAATGAAATCTAAGAAAAAAAGTCCAATCTAAGCCCACTCTTTTTTGATGTAATTCTGAGGTATTCATTAAATTTCGGAGTGTCTGCTCAAGATATATTAATAACATATCAGTTCTATGAACTGTAAATCTAATGTTTTTTATTTTGATGCAATCAGAATCTTCAAATAGAAACATGTGAAAAATTCCTTTCTATAAGAAATGATTCTTCCTCTGTTTTGGTCATCTTCCATGGTAAATGCCCTGGTTAAATGTATAGTTCCTTATTTTATGTCTCATGTGATATTAAAAATAAGCATTTTAATTTTAAATAATGTTGATTGTTACTTTATCCATCTAGGAATCTTGTATAATTTTTCAACAGATTCACAAGAAACACACTGATGGAAGAGAAGATTTAAAGATGATTTTTTTTTGCCAAATCAAATCTTTTCTTTGTTCTGTTTCTGTCCTTTACATAGGCATGCATATATTTTGTGCAAGATGGACTCATACAATTTGAAAGAGTATTAGAATTGATCCTTTGCCTTATCTTTTTCTAATTTTGCCTATTATTCTCTGCACCTTTTATCTATTTGAGTAATTGTGAAGTTGTGGTCTATTGTAAATTATTGTTGAAAAAAGTCTTCTTTCTATCCTAAATAGATTAATCAGCAAAGGATATAAACAAAGTATTTTCAAAAGAAAAGATATAAACTGGAGCCTATGATCAAAAACAATACAGAAACTACTCTGAATAATTATACATTAACAATGTACAATTAAATATTACAACAATATAATTGAAAATAATACTGGGAGGTTATTGAACTCAGATTAATTGCAATGACCAATCTTGAGTGCAGAGAACAAATGATAAAACATACTTCATTCTTCTTAGTAGAGAAGGGCACTTACACAGTAGAAAATTTCATGAACATCATGACATATGCAATTGGTTTGTCAGTTGTGTTACTTTACTGCTTTTTTATACAATGCACAGTATGATGAAGAGGGTATATATGGCTTGTTTACTTCTAATAACTTCAAGTCTTCCCTTGATCAGTATGTTGTTTTCATAAATACCTTATAGATATGGGAATATAGGCATATGAATTGACACTTATTTTTCTCAATTACTTCTCTCCATTAGTAATGAGTTCATGATTTTTCCAAGCATTCGTCATCATCTCATCTTTTAGATACATTAAGGACTCATCACTCAATGGCTTCAAAATCATATCACCACCAATAAAGATCTCCTCGGCATATATGCTCTACTTTTATTTTTTATTTTTTGGAGGCCATGTATGTAGCATTCCTATAAGGCACGAGAGGCCATGAATTTAGAGTCTGAAAGTGATAACTTTATTGTCACTGATAGAGAAAAAAATGCTATAAAAAATCCTGGAAATTTTTTTTCTATTTTTTTGGTCTGTTGTTGGCCTTCCAATTTCCTCCTCAAATGCTCTCAGATTGAACTGGTTAAATTTGGTTAACTTATTTCTCCCTTCACGGCTTTCTGTTGAGATGAATTCTGTTCCTAATCTTTCGACAACCTTTTTCACAATATTTTAAGAGCAAGTTTATACTATAAACTGGTTTTGCCCTTGTCTACCATATTTCTCCACTTGGCAAGGTACAACCTGCATTTAAGCATGTAGCAGGTTCTTCACAAGTGTTTGTGAGTTGAATTTAATCATTCCAGAACATTTTTATTGATCTTTAAAAATAATTTAAAAATAAAGATTTAAAAGAAATAAAAAGAGAGTTAACATTTATAGAAATTTTAAAATTGTGGGAATATTTTCCCTTTTACTCTAAGATTAGAAATGTTGTAAATTTGAAATATGTTCAACCTTTAAAATATCTTTTTTTAGCATACTTCAGAGTTCCAAAGTAATTCCATTAGTTTAGGAGCATGAATGATTGTCTGCATAAATTTGTTTGTTCTGAAAATTGTCAGATTTTTAGTTTCTTGCATTAAATCTTTAATTATTTATTTTACCCAGACAACTGTGAATTTGCCAGTTGAAATTTCTTGATCTTGCTTTTTAATGTTTTTCATTTTTGTTGAAAATGTAGTCACACATTGCTGAACTTTAAGGTATCTTGCATCTGTAATTTTTTTTTTTTAGGCAATTGGGGTTAAGTGACTTGCCCAGGGTCACACAGCTAGTAAGTGTCAAGTGTTTGATCTGAGGCCAGATTTGAACTCAGGTCCTCCTGACTTCACGGCCAGTGTTCTATCCACTGTGCCACCTAGCTGCCCTGCACCACCTAGCTGCCCCTATAATTTTTAATCCAATTATGAAATGGATAAGTTTAGAACAAAAGAAACCATCAATAATATAGAAAAATGGACACTCTTAACAAGCCACTTTCCTCAACAGTGTCAATTACCTACAGAAAACTCTTATTTTAATAAAGGGAAAGCTGAGAAAATAAATTTTTTGTGGCGTGAAATTTTATCCATTGATTTCTTTCTGAGTTTACCTAGACTTGCAAGTTAGGTATCATTCTCAACCCCTAATTTTCTGTCACCTACCACATTTAATATATTACCAAGTCCTGATTATTCTGCCATTTAAATATCTCTCATATATATACCTCCTTCTCTTTTTAGCCCCTGCCACCACCCTGGTGCAGGCCCTCATCACCTCATACCTGGATTTTTGCAATGGCCTTCTAGTTGGTAACCCTGCCACAAGTCTCTCCCCACTCAGTCAATTCTCTACTCAGCTACCAAAGCAGTGATCTTTAAGAGTATGTCTGACTATGTCAATCCACCCTACTCAATATATTTCATTTGTACCCCATTGTCTCCAGGATCATACACACACACACACACACACACACACACACACACACACACGTATATGAATGTACATATATATGAGTATATATGAATATATGTGTATATGCATTGATACATATATGCATGTATACATATACATAGATACATATACATACACACATATATACATATGCATACACACACACACACACATATATATATATATATATATAATTTTCTTTTTCTTTGAAAGCCCTTTATAATTTGGCCTTTTCCTTCCTTTCCTGTTTTCATAAACCTTACTCCCCTTCTCAGCTCTATCATCCAGTTATACAAACCTTCTTCGCTTTTTTTTTAAATCACAAGATACTTTGTCTTCCCATTCTGAATTTTCACTGACTCCCCCTTCCTCCATGCTTAGAAAGCTCTCTCACCTCATCTCTGCCTTCTGGATTCTCTGGCTTCCCCAAATCTCAGCTAACATCTTCCCTTTTGCAAGAAGTCTTTCCCTTTTCCCCTCAAGCTAGTGCATTACCTCTGTGATCATCTCCAATTTCTCTCTCTCTCTCTGTCTCTTTCTTTCTCTCTTTCTGTATATAAATATGTATATTTGTATACATAAATATATATATATACATATATCTTTATATCTTGTTTGTACATATTTGATTGTGTGTTGTCTTTTTCATTAGACTGTGAGTTAGTTGAGAATAAGAATTGTTTTTTGCCTTTTTTTTTGCATCCCTAGTAATTAGCACAGAGCCTGGCACATACTAGGCAAGTAATGAAGGCATGTTGACTTGATATAAGTTTGATCACTCAATATTTTTCATTCTATCACTACTCAATTTTTCTTCACAAACTTCTCAAAGTAGGAAGTCAGATTAGGTGGAGACAAGCATCTCTAAACTTTTAAATATGTGTGAGCTTTTTTATTTGGTGTAGACTTTTAGCAGGTAAGAAGCAAGGTATGCAAGCAGTGTAATGCCCAATGGTTTTGACCATCATTTCTGACCTGCAATAGTTTTCTTCTCCTTGGACAATGTGGTAGCACTCTGCTCATATTAATGCTGATCCTGGATGGGTTTTAGCACTAATGCAGGACCAGCTCATAAAATATAGAAAAACAGTGAAGAACAAAACCATCTTAAATAAAGTTTGGTGAGAAATATCAACTTAGTAAAGTCACCTAAAACTTTTAAAGACAAAAATCTGAGGACAATAAACAGAAGAATAATTTTGAAAAAAGCTATAAAAATTGCTATAACAAACTGCCCATCAGAGACAGTGGAACCCTTATTCTTGGATCTGGGCATCTCAGTGTTGGATATACTTATAGGGGAGGTAAGAATAGCACTAATAAATTGGAGGTAATATTAAAAGACACTAATATTAAGGGAGATCAGAAAATCTTCTTACAGAAGATAGGACTTTAGCTGAACCTTGAAAGTAACCATTGACGTCAGGAGGCAGATATGAGGAGAGAGTTGCAGGCATTTGTGACAGCCAGTAAGGGACAAGGAGGTTAACCTAGGTTACATGTGAGTTAGTGGAGGAGTTAGGACAAAAAACTAGTTATAAAATAAGCCTGGAGGTTTTCCAAAATTTCATTCCATTATTCTGTTTCCAAGAGAACTATATTGACCATATACATTTTGTTGCAGAAAATATCAGCTTTAACATTCAGAGACAGGACATCATGATGAAAAGTAGCATGGTATAGTAATTAGCAAGTTGGCAAGAGTTGGGTTCAAATCTGGCCTCAAACATTTGATGACTATGTGAGCCTGGACAAGTCACTTGGACTCAGGTCTGTGCCAATTTAGAATATGGAATCTTAAGGGTGGAAAAATTTGAATACCAATATTATCTTCTCTAAAAGTTCCAGGTTCTCTTCAAATAAAGTAAATCAAGTACCCTTGAAGAAGTCTTCATTGTAGGAAAGCACAGCCTTTATTTTTCAGAATTTCTCCCAGGAAAAGGTATTTCTAAACTGAGTGTGAATACATACTGTCCTTTCTCTACCGATTCACATTTCACTCTAATGCTTTCCTCAATGGATACCTTTAAATTCATATTACAAATTTGGGATTGACAACATAGGTGTGTCTCTACTAGGGAAGATCACAAAATTTTCCTGTATTGGCAGTATTATTTGATTGGAGACAGAAATCCAAATGCCTTTCCAACAGCAGGCATGTGGTGTGCTTGTTTCAGTCCACATTTATATATGAAGCTGTCCCACCTTCCAAACATCATAACTTTAGTTGTGCTTGTCCCTTTATGGTTTAAGCTTTTTCTGAAAACTAGATTTCATTTAGAATTAGTAGTAATCAGCATTCTTTTCACTTCAGCTAAAATATCATTTGTGCTAGAATATAAAAGGGATTAGGAATCGTAGTGTATCAAGGGAAAATGTTTACAACATATTGGAAGTGAATTTATATATTATTTGGGTGACTATCAAATGTCCTTTCAAAGGATTTCTATTATAATTCAAGATTAGTTGAGCATAAGTTAATGGACTCTTAAAGTATTATCCAAATCTTATTATACTAGATTATAGGAGACTTTTCGATTAAAAAAAAATATCATTCACAAAGTCCCTGAAGACAAGATATTTCCAGACATAATATTTCTTCATCAAATATTAAAATAGGCTGAGCAACTGTGGCTGGTTTTTGTTTTTTAAATTCTGGCAATTTTCATATGTGCTTACTATTTGGAATTTTTAAGATATGAAGATTAATCATTTTGGGTATTACTTTCTTGCTTATGCTTTTGAGACACTTGACCCTTCATTTGGAAAGTACACTAATTCTTTCAGGTGACTAAAATTAAATGGGTATATGACTATTATAATAATTTCTGCTTTGCAAACATTAAAGTGTCAATTTTACCCATGCAGAGTTATAGATTGTTTTTATCTTCACCTGAAGAAAAGTTGTTGAGTAGGTTATCTCTCTCTCTCTCTCTCTCTCTCTCTCTCTCTCTCTCTCTCTCTCTCTCTTTCTCTCTGCTTGTGCTCATGTGGCAGAATTGCAGAAAATAGTTTGACCTCAGGTGTTGGGGCAGTGGTAGTTGGGCCCTTATCCCTTCAGGGGATAGGGAAAGGTAAATGGATACTAGGAGTGGAGGATAGTAATAGGATCCTAGTGGTGATATAGGTGCAGCCATACTATCTAGAGCAGCAAAGGAACACATGGTAAGGTAGCCAGACTTGAGTAACTGAGGGGAGAGAGTATGCCTTGCTTAGAATAAAGAATCCCATTTCATAATTCATTTTGGAAGCATGATCCTTGAGATATATATTCCACTCTTGCATGGTGTTACTCTGTGGCAACATCCCTTTTGACCAGTGCTAGTTACTGCTCTGTGAGTAATTGCTTTCTGTTTTAAACAATATAATATACAATTTTATATAATATAATATGCAACTATAAAAGATATGCATAACATAATATGTATCATTACATTACATAATATATGATGTGGCATAATGAATATACAAATCTATTCATACACATCTGGATTAGTGTTTTCCTCTAAAAATCCAGTGTTGCCTCAGACAAACAGGTCTAATTTAGAAAGGCCAAGGTCACCCAAGTTGTCTTGACTTATGTCTTGCCACTGAACTTCAATGACTAGAGGAGAGGGTAAAACTGATGACTTTGCATAGCCCTGTCTCACTTAAATCCAATTCATACACAAGTCAAGGCATCATCCTTGTGATGTCGTTGATCCATTGGACAACCAACGAACTATACACACACAAACACACACATGTGTGTGTTTGTGTGTGTGTGTGTGTGTGTGTGTGTGTGTGTATATATACACATATATATGTATATATGTATTTATATATTTCAAGATAAAACTGTAACTGATGCTTCAGATCCAACATGCTCCACTCTGGGGCCCTGAATTCTTGATTTGTATGCCATTATTTAGCTAGGGCACAGGTACCCTACTGGGTAAACTTCTGGTCTTCTTCCTGATATGCTGCTCCACTGAATCTTCTCCCTTCACCTTATAAACACTAATCTGATCAACACTACCATTCCTGGAAATGAATTCAATCAGCTTCCTTATAATTCCATTTATCACCTGTGTAATTCCCAGATTCCCCTCTGGCCTCCACTACTACTTATGTGCTTTCTTCTTCTATTAGAATATAATCTCCATGGAGGTGGGAGCTTTCTCACTTTAAGCTTTTCACTGTGCTAAGTTTTGCTGGAGGGTACAAATGCAAAAATAGAAATCAAGGCAATTTATTTGGTTTTCTTGAATAATTACACTTATTTCCAAAATTGCTAGTATAATTAAACCTAACCAACAGTGTACTTGACTTCCTCTGGCCTTTCTATCATTTACCATATCTTTCTTTTATTTTGTTTGAATAGAAAATAGACCTCAGAATAAAAAAAAAATAGGCTCAAGTCTCACCTCTTCCATGTACTGACTGTGAGACCTTGGGTAGGTCATTTATCCTTTTAGTTTGTCCAGGAAGCACTCTAAATTGATAAATTGCAGAACAATTACTTATCTGCATAGGTAGAGGAAATCTACTCATCAGAAGTTTCTTACATCATTGGAATCACAGTTCCAAAAAAAGAAAAAAAAACAAATACCACCACACCCATTTTGCCAACTTAATGATGAAATCTGAGTTTTAACTTTTCTATTTCTCTTTGTTAGTTTTTTCAACATTTTAATGTGGTTATTAAATTGCCTTCCTTCTTTTGAATGTTGTTTGTTAATATAGTTTCCCCACTTATCTATTTGGGAATGGTTCTTTGTCTTATTCATTTACAACAATTCTCCATGCATTTCACATATAAGATTTTTTTAAAATTAGAAATATTAGATGCAAAGATTATTTTCCCAGTCAATAGCTTCTTTCATTTTGCAACTGAATATGTTTATGAAAATGTATTCAATTATTGTATAATTAAATTATTTTATCTTTTGTGATAATCATCTTTTGTTTGGTTATGAACTCTCTCCTTAACCATAGATACAAAAAAAAAATCCTGCTTCCTGGCTCCTCTGATGTTTAAGTGACTTTTTATATATTTGTTGCTTATTGTAGTATATGGAATATAATATTGATCTAAATCTATTTTCTTATAAACTGCTTTTCAGTTTTAAGAAGGGAACTTGTTGAATATTCCAGTAATTTATGTTAATGGTTTTACAAGAAACAAGGTGACTGTTTATTTGGTTTTAGTTGTTTTTTGTCTAATCTATTCTAATGATCCACATTATTTTTGAACCAATGTCAAATAATTTTGATGGTTACTGCTCAGTAATGTGATTTGAAAACTGGTAAAGCTGGGTTCCCTTTATTTTTACTTTTAAAAATATTTCCTTTGAAATTCTTTAACTTTTATTCATATAAAAGAATTATTATTGTTTTGAGTAGTTTTAGAAAGTAACCTCTTGGTTATTTGATTAGCATAGCCTTAAGTTTAAAAATTAAATTAAGTGGTATAATTTTTATTGCTTATCTTGACCTAGATATAAAAAAGTGAATATTGTTTCATATAGTCCTATAGAATGTTTTATAGTTGTGTCTATAGATTTCCTGAATGTATTTTGGTTGATTAAGCCATTAATATTCATGTAATTGTGGTTATTTCAAATGGAATTTCTACTTTTATTACTCCTGTTAGCAGCATACAATAAAACTGATAATTTCATGGATTTATTTTATATTTTGCCACTTTATGGAAGGTACTAATTTTCTTATTCAATTTTAAAAATTGATTGTGATTCTTTAATAGATGGTTATATCTCCTTCAAAAAGAGGTTATTTTGTTTCCTCCCTCCATAAACTTATTTCCTCAATTTCTTTTTCATGTCACATTCCTATAGCATTTATAGGATGATATCAAATATCTTGATAACCTTTTCTGCTCTTTTAAAGGACCAACCTATCTAGGGTATAGAAAATCTCATCATCAGGAGGCTATAAGCTTTGTGATGAATTCTTTTACAGTGGAAGTTCTCAAAAGAAAAATATAAAATGGCCCAAAGCCCTGTGTGTGCCCCACTTCTACTTCTACAGAGAAACAGTGGTTACAAGAAGGGAAGAAAGTGCTAAGTATCACAAAGCTTTTAAGTTATTCATAACTTGTAGCTATAACATAGTTGTTGATATTCTAAGTGTGAGATCCTGTCCAATGAATGAGTATGCTACCAGAAGATCTGAATTATATCTATGTTTATATTCTTTCAAAAAATCCAACCACAAGATAAAAGGATATGCAACTAAATGGAAGGTTGGCTCTCAAGCTCTCTTTAGGAAAAATAAATGAAACAGGGGGCAGCTAGGCCATGCAGTAGATAAAGCACCAGCCCTAGAATCAGGAGGATCTGAGTTCAAATCTAAACCCAAACACTTGACACTTGCTAGCTGTGTGACCCTGGGCAAGTCACTTAACCCTGATAGCCTCCAAAAAAAAAGCCCTGATCTCATTTATTGGGACAGCTCGATGACATAGTGGATAGAGTTCAGGCCTTGGAGTCAGGAGGACCTGAGTTCAAATATGCCCTCAGACACTTGACACTTACTAGCTGTGTGAGCCTGGGCAAGTTACTTAACTCCAATTACCTCACCCCCCAAAAATGAAGCAATTGGCAAAGTTGATTTAATTGTATTATCCACTGAAAACAAAACAAAAAGAAACATTTTATGTGAAACTTGGTCATATATTATGGGGATCATGTTGCAGAAAGACCAACATAGCAAATAATTTCACTTTATGCAATGATTTTTACAGTGGTTAATGAAATAGAAAAAAATTATGAAAAATTCAATAGGACACTCAAAATTATTTTAATATATACTTTGATGCTCAATTATTTTAATGCAATGTTTGACTTGGAAATGAGTCAAAAGACTTGTAGACTACACAGAGATATCATGCATATAATCAAGATTACTATCATTAAAAAAAGAAGTAAGAGGTGCCAGCTATGTTGATCACCCAATATTTTACCAAAATGAAATTGATTTTGTTTTAATGGACAGGAAATGATTTACTGCAGATGTAGGGATTATTCCTTAATCATCTACTTGTGTAGTCAGACCACAGAAAAGATTAAAAAAATGTAAAATAAGAATTAAAAAATGAGAAAAAATGTCATGTGGTTAAAAAAAATAAACCTCCAAACTGACCTGTTTTAACAAGCTAATCATGCTGAAAAATGGATAATGGATGGAGGAATGGACAGCAATATGAAATATAACAATTTTCTGAAGTGTAACCAATGTAAATCTCCTCATCCAGGAAATGCTCCATCTCCTTTTCAAACAGAAAGACATGGTAATCAAGGGCAATACATATTTAGAATAGAAACTCATTTTAAAAAATGTCATAGGGGAGGATATATAGCAATATTTCTTCATCAGATAGCAAAACACAGTGGAGGGTTAAAGGATTTTAAAGAAACCTTTTCAAGAGGCCCCACTCAGGAAGATTTCCCCCGCAGCCATTTAAAGATTAAACTGGAAGTAGGACCACAAAGATAAAAGATAGAAAATATATAGAGCAATTTTTATGACAAGTTCTTTTCAACTTCAGGACAGTGAAGTCATTACATTTGAACTTCAAATCACAGTCAAAGATGTACTTCTTGAGGAAGTAGCAATAGCATTCAAAATAAAACATAAAATTAGAAGAAAAGATGAACTATATTGTAGGTGACACAACTTTTAGGCTATTGAGAAATTCATTCTCAAGGCATCTGAAAGAAGAGAAGATACAAATTATAAGGAAAAATTGATTTTTCAACAAAAAAGGGACTATTGATAACTACCTACTCATTTGTCCTCTTTCCCATCTCTACACAATTTTAATGAAAACAATCTGCACAGTAACTGAAAGCAACATTAATGATGATATTGGATGGCAACAAGATTTTTGCTCACAATATTACATAGCTGATCCTTATTTACACTTATACATTTGACAGAAAGATAGAAAGCATACAAGATCCTCCCTGTGCTTACAGTTTTTTTTGTCTACAAAAGAATACTTGATTTGGTAAAGTAAAATGCTGCCTTAAAGGCTTCTCCCCAATACAGTATCACCCTTTGATATGAAAAAAAATCATACAAGGTTCTTTAAAGAGAAAACAAAATAAATAACTTTGTTTAGTTACTCACTGATAATTATCATCAAGTAAGGTATAAAACAGGGACTCATACTCACCAAAGACGTTGCCCATCGCCATGGTGGGGAGATGTTCAACAAATAGTTCAATTTGAAGAGAATATATCCCTAGAGTTCAATGTTTCTTAACCTTTTCAGAATAGTGATTTTGTGTACATAAAATACATAGTATTACAAATGAAGTAAAAAATAAATATTTTTTTTAATCCAAGTTCATGGACCCATTGAAGTTCTCTGTATTCCAGATTAAGAAGCCTTTCTATAGATGGTTAAGTGAGGTTCTCAAAATTTTTCTCCTTCTGGATATCTTTGTACTAATTTCATGAAGCTCTTCATAATTGTAAGACATCTGAAATTAAATCAAAGGGAAACTAAGTGGATAAATAATGTACACTGTCCAGATTGATATGCAGTTGGATCAATAACTGATATGTCTTGATCATCAGAACACATTTACCATAGATGTTGCAAATGGATAAAGATCTGAGCTCAAAATTGAGTGGAAAAGGGATAGCATATCGTATTGCCTTTGTAAAATTGTACAATTCTGGTAATAGTGTTGGAGGGTTTTTATGGAAAGGAAGACACACTAATATGTTGGTGGTGGGACTGTGATTTAGTGTAACCATATTGGAAAGCAATTTGGGTTTTGCTAAGAAAGGCACAAAACTGTTTATATCTTTTGATCCAATGATTTTCCTATGACCTATAAAGTTGGAGAAGTTCAAAGATAGAAAAAAGATTCCATATATACTAAAACATTTATCAAAGCACTGCATTTAAGGTAGAACACAACAACTGAGGAATAGCTCAACAAAATATGGGGCATAAATGTGACTGGAAATTACTATGCTATAATAAATGATGAATATGAAGGATACAGAGAAGCATGGGAAAAGTTATATGAAGTAAACAAATACTGACATAGCAGAACTAGGAGGATAATATGCAAAGCTACAACAATGTGAATTGAAAATATAGCAACAATGAAATGGAAAACTGCATAATTTTAATGATCAAGCTTGGCCCTGAAAAAGATAGAGAATGAACCCACAGTTTTGGAGGAGTGTATGGGTGTGGAATATCATGTATGCTGTTAGACTTAGTCAATGTGCTGGTTAGCTTTACTGAACAGTTTCTGCTCTCTCCTGTTTTCTTTTTCTTTCTTTCCTTCCTTCCTTCCTTCCTTCCTTCCTTCCTTCCTTCCTTC